>NC_067204.1:3467377-3583737 GCF_026262505.1 Trichomonas vaginalis G3 | reverse complement strand
AATGGAAGCGAAAAGGTTTATGAGTATATCTTATGTTGGTTTGCAAACATCTTACAACATCCAAGTGCTAAGAATGAAACTGCTCTCATTATAATTGGAAAACAAGGAACAGGTAAGAACACATTCTTTACAGATATTTTGTGCAAACTGTTAGAGGGCTATTCGAACCCGAATAATGACAAACATAGAAAACATCTGCGTAAATTTAACTCCTCAATAGAGAATATGAAACTTATAGTTTGCAATGAACTTCAAAGTATAGATACAACAAAAGTTTTAAACTCAGATGCTTTGAAGAGTCTTATAACAGACAAAGTTGGAGTTGTTGAAAGAAAGTATAAAGACCAAAGAGTTTGTGAAAATGTTGCAAACTTCATTATGGTTTCAAACAATGCTGTTCCGATGAAGTTAGAAAGTTCTGACAGAAGATATGTAGTTGTCAGAACGTCAGATTCTCATATGCAAGATACAGAATATTTTGACGACTTAGCAGAAACTTTGACATCTGACTTTTACAACCACTTGTTCTCATATTTCATGACATTAGATATTTCTAAGTTCAATCCAAGACAAATTCCACATACCGAAGAGACAAACATTGTTAGAAGCAAACAAGAGTGTATATGAACTGTTCATAGATGAAACTGATTTTGAGTGTTTAGATGAAAGGTCATTGTACGATTCGTATAAACAATATTGTCAAGAATATGGTTATATGACAGCGTCTAAACGTACATTCTTGGCAAATGTCAAAAGTCTTTTAGACGTACAGAATGGTGTATATACAAAGAAAAATTTTTATGAGTAAATTTTAAAAAAAATATTTTTTTATCCGATAGAAAAGATGGCAAAATTCATCTCAGTAAACAAGTACATGTCAGGACTTAAAGAAGAACTAGACCCATTCACATATTTGAATGTTTACTTCTACCATTTTGAAAAGTCTTCATTCAGCAAAGTTTGGAACATCGAACCAGTTAAGTTTGCTATTGTGACTAAAAATGGTGCGAAATTTGAAGACTTAGACATAGAAGGTTTGTTAGCAGTCAAAGAAAATTTTGACAGAAGGTTCTCAAACCTTAAAGAAGGCAAAGCATACAAACTTGTTATACCTTATGAACCAAAGAAAGCAGACGACTATGAATATTATGAGTCTAAAGTTGTAGAAGTTCAAGGTAATTGGGTAAAAAGATTTTAGAGTCTAAGCCAGTGTTTACTCCTAAAGAGGAAGAGAACATTGACATTGACCCAGAAATGTTCTAAAATATAAATTTTATTTTTACATGTCAAATTTCTTTTCTCTGGAACTGGTTCAGGTTCTTTCTTCTCTTCTTCTACTTTCTTTTCTTTCTTCTCTTCTACTTTCTTCTCTTTTTTTCTCTCTTCTTCTTTTCTGGTGGAGTTATGTCAAATTTCTCCGAACCATATTTATGTAAAAGTTCTTTGTCCTTTAATAGCTCTTCTATTCTGTTTTCTATTTTCATCTTCAAGAACAGCGCATGTGTCTTCTTTGCATTCTAAGAAGTTTTGTTGGACTTCATCTCTCCAAGAGGCGTCATCTCTGTCAACAAGTCTGTCATTGACAAATTTTAAGACTGCTCTGCTTAATGTTTTATGGTTCTTGTCATATTCCCAGAAACAGAACTTTAGAACAAATTCACCTTTCTTGTTTACACTATGTAAGATTTTATGGTCGACAGATGTTTTGCTGTCAAAAAGCTTGTCTCGAATATAGATAGCGAAATCGCTAGACATTTTCTAAAAGATAAAAATTTTAATTTTCTAAAAATATGTTAGAAAAAAGTTTGCTGACATTGACAAAAAATTTGAGAATGTTTTAAACAAGAACAAGAGGAAGTTAGAAAATGCTCAGATAAAACCTATACATGACAAGTTCTTATTTGCTCAGAATGGTATAACAGGTCTAATTGCACCACCTGGGTCGGGTAAGACTTTCACTTATCTTAAAATGGCTGCACAACAACAAGAACTAGATGAGAAGAACCCATTCTATGAGTTAGTTGTCATTTGTAGTACTTCTGGTCAATTTGACCAAACCGTCAATTCGTTCAAAGATATTATAAAGAAGTCTAAGTTAGTATGTATAAAGGATACTGAGTTGTTAGATTGGATAAAGAAGTACCAAAGAAGAGTTTTGAAGTATAATGCTATAAATGAGTATATAAATTCTAAGTTTAAAGACCCAAATGAGGAAATGCAGAGAATATTAGAGAAGAAACACTTCAGAAACAAACAGAAAGAGATAGAATACATTTCGAAGAAATTGCAATCTTACGATTGGAAGACTTACCCTCATAGATGTCTTCTTATCTTAGATGATTTCGCCTCTCATCCTTTGTTAAAGAATAGAGAACAAGATATGTGTCGAATTCTTAAGAAGCTCAGACACTTTAACATCTCAGTTGTCATTTGTGTACAGACAGCCAAGAGTTTAAGTAAGGATGTTAAAAGAATACTTACTGACATTATACTTTTCCCCGGATTGTCCGAAGACGATTTCATGGAACTTATGAAAGAGTCCATGGCAGGTAAGTTTGACAGACATGAACTATGGGAGAAGTACAAAGTCATACAAGACCCTCATACTTCTTTCAGAATTCATATCTACGCAAACAAAGTTCAAATTGTAAAAAGTCAAGCTTAAAAAATGTAAGTGTTTAGTCTTAGTAAGTCTGTTGTGGTTCTGCAGCTTTCGGTTCTTCTGGCTTTGGAAGGCATTCAGGAAGAGGAACGTCAGTCATCCGTTTGTGTCCTGTCGGATGGAAAAAATTTTCCTGTCGGATGGAAAAACTTTTCCTGTCGGAAGGGAAAATATTTTTCTGTCGGATGGAAAAATTTTTCCTGTCGGATGGAAAATTTTTTTCTGAAGTTCGACCAAAAAGTTCTCAATTTTCGAAAATTTGAATGGTTTACGGACGGACAACTGGAAAATTTTTTCTTGTCGGATGGAAAATTTTTTCTTGTCGGATGGAAAATTTTTTTCCAGTTGTCGGGAAAATTTTTTCCAGTTGTCGGAAGGAAAAACTTTTTCTTGTCGTCGGGAAAATATTTTTCTGTCGGATGGAAGGACTCGGAATGCCAGAAGGATTTGACGAGGCAATTTACATTATAGAGCTACCTGAGCCATCTGAAGTCAAGCGTAAAAATAAAGAGTGCAATTTACTCTACTTGTTTGAAGTTGTCAAAATACTCTGTTATTTTTTCCTTTAACAATGGCAAATCTTCTTTGAAGGTAAGTATTGTACAACCTTTCATATCATAGTGTGTTTGAGGTAACGTATCTTGAACTATTTGTTTCACATCTTCATTCGGTGTCATTGAAATCGGTAAGTTTTCGCGATAGAACCAATTTCTGTCAGATTTGTAAATCTTAGCAAGGTCGTAAAAGCTTTTGTTGTTTCTTCTGACTAAATGCAACATAACCATATCTTTATCTTCTTCATTTTCCATCTCTTCAGTATAAATCATATACTTATAGTTCTTTTCCTTTCCTTTTGGTACCGAACGTGGTATTCTTTTCTGAATGCTTTTGTCTTTTGCTTCAATGACTTCATCTTTTGCTTGAAGTTTCTTTTCCATCTCTTCACGTTCTTGTCTATGAATTTCATCTAACATCATGAAAATATAACAAGCATAACGAGGTGAAGCCCACATTGCTACGGCATTTACTAAAAGTCTATGAACATAATATCCTCTTAAATTTATTGGCAAATTTTTACGATTTTCGTACGGAATCTCATTCCTCGGTTTTTCGAGGGTAGCAAACATATGAGGAAATTCTTCTAAAAGTTCTTTTGTCTGTTGGTTTTCAAACCAATGATATGCTTGCTTTGTAGAACGAAGAGCATTCAAAATACTTTGCATTTGGTACATATCGTCTTTGACCGAACGAATGAGACGGAGTTGTTTGTTAAACTGAACCCACTCATATTCTTCATTTATAGCTTCATGGACTATAACTGTTGTTGTGTTCTCGGTTGTTGACATATCTGTCTTTACATACAAAATAAAAAAATAAATAAAAATAAAACTAACTTTATTTTCTGACTTTCACAAAAGACCAAAAATAAACGCTTTACATGTATTTTTCAGCAACTTCGTCAAATAATTTTATAGCTTTATCTATCTCATCTACTTCAAACGTTTCTTTACCTTTTATGGGAGCACCATACATTTTCTCAAACTTTTCAAGTAGTTCTGTTTCTGCAGCTCTCATATCGTTAACGAACACAACCTTGACTCTATTGACTGTACTGTCATATCTTTGAGTTATATTATATGTTCTTCCTATCTTATATCTCTTTGTATTGAAGTCCTTCGGTTTCTGAACGATGTAAAGTAAGCCTTCACTGCAACGTTCTGAGTCGAATAAACCATATGTTATGAAGTTATATCCAACAACTGGGTCTAACCATAACAAAACTATTGGTATAAGACTTTTGTCAATGAGATATGCTGTAGTTCCATAGAATCTTACCGATATCATAAGCTCAGGATTTCTTGTCAAAATTTTCTGAGTTGAAGCAATTCCAACCCAATGCCATGTTTTCTTTCCAGATGGAGATATAATGTCTGACAAAGAATATTTGTTGTATTTCTTTGAGTATCTTACGTTTAAATCACCTATTCTAACCAATTTAGTGTTATTGTCTATCTTTTTAACTGTTTCAAACTCAGTGTTTGACATATATGTCTTTACATACAAAATAAAAAAATAAATAAAAATAAAACTAACTTTATTTTTTCTATCTTAAGGAAATTCATGATTTTCATAGAGTTTTGGCGACCCAGAAAAAAAAACGGTCTCGCTGTGCTTCATGATTTTCATGTGTTTTGGCGACTGGGGTTTCTTACCTACTCGCTGTTCTTCATGATTTTCATGTGTTTTAGGCAAGGCCGGTAAAATCCGGTCTAGAGAAATTTTCACGATTTCATGTGTTTTGGCGACCAGGGTTTCTTACCTACTCGCTGTTCTTCATGATTTTCATGTGTTTTAGGCAAGGCCGGTAAAATCCGGTCTAGAGAAATTTCACGATTTTCATACGTACTCGCTGTTCTTCACTGTTTCCGAGGGTAGCAATCTTATGCCATTTTACTCAGATTTTTGTGCTGAATTCAGCAAAAATATATTTTAGGGTAGAAGGTTAGATCTAACCTCTTTTCTAACCTCTTTTCTAACCTCTTGAATTTTCATGATTTCATCGTACATGTTTTGTCAAAACTTCTTCGTAAATGTTTTGTCAAGACTTCTTCGTAAATGTTTTGTCAAGACTTCTTCTTCGTAATGAGTGTAAATCAGACAAAAATATATTTTAGGGTAGAAGGTTAGATCTAACCTCTTTTCTCACCTCTTTTCTACCCTCTTGAATTTTCATGATTTCATCGTACATGTTTTGTCATGATTTCATCGTACATGTTTTGTCATGATTTCATCGTACATGTTTTGTCAAACATGAACGTAAATGTTTTGTCAAGACTTCTTCATCGTAATGAGCGTAAATCAGACAAAAATATATTTTAGGGTAGAAGGTGAGATCTCACCCGTTTTCTCACCCGTTTTCTCACCTCAGTTATTTTATAAGCGTTTTACATGGTAAACGTTATTTTTTAAATTTTGTGAAAACTCAACGGTTTGACACAAGCCCTAAAAATTATTTTACTCAGAATTTTGTTGCTGAATTCAGTAAAAATATATTTTAGGGTAGAAGGTGAGATCTCACCTGTTTTTTCACCCGTTTTTCACCTGTTATTTTATAAGCGTTTTACATGAATTGTACGATGTATATTTGAGACTTTAAACAGTTTTGTAGCTTCTATTTCTTCGCTGAGGATATCGAATGTTTTAACAATGCCGAAAGTTTCTTTATATTTCTTCTTGACGTCAGATAAAAGGAAATCGTCAGCAGTTGGATAGTTTTTGTTCAGAAATTCTAACATGTCCATTTTATCTTCTGCTGGTTTTTCTGCTTCTTTCTTTAAGTCTGCATAGTCGTTTCTCATACGTTCTATCTCTTTGACGGAGTAGTTATATTTCCTCATTGCTGCTTTACATTTAGAACATTGCGGGTTCATTTTTGCGTTATACATTGAAATAAAACCAGCTAAAACAACTAAAGCGTCAATGGTTTTCTTTAAATCTGAAGCAGTTGGTCTTATCTGTTCATTCCATACCTTACCTCTTCTATCTTTATCTCTTATCTGCCATACACATTTTGCAACTAACGAAACAAAGTTGTCGTAGGTCTTAAACTCCCCAGATTTATATATGTCAGAAACATTCTTATATACCATGTCGCAATCTTTGTCCATAACCTTATGGTTGCAATGAAAACCAAGGAATTCATAATTTACCTTTCGTATGAACTTCTTTATTTCTACTGAGTCAGTTGCTTTGACTTCAATTTCGTCGAATTCAGGAATAGTGAGTTTTTGTTGTTGGATTTCAGGTAGTTTAGGCAAATGGTCAATAATGTCCTGCATTTCATAAAGATACTGTTCATTTTGTTCATCTTTCGCACTACAGTCTAAATTACTTGTTAAAAGTTCTTGCTTTATCTTCTGGATTTCTGTTTCGAAAGTATATGAAGAAGGAATGAAGCTTTTCATCTCTACTAACATAGATGTTGGGTTCATAACTAACGAGTTTGGTGCTGTTGTTGCTAACATGTTCTTACAATAAAAATAAAAAATATTTTTTAAATAAAACTAACTTTATTTTTTATTTCGGGAAAATTCATGAAAATTCAAGAGGGTAGAAAAGAGGTTAGAAAAGAGGTTAGATCTAACCTTCTACCCTAAATTATATTTTTGCTGAATTCATGAGTTTTGGTTGAAAGAATACGGTGGAGCCAAAAGTGGCTCGACCTCAAAACAAGCATTTTCTGTATAAAATTCATGAAAATTCAACGGGTGAGAAAAGAGGTGAGAAAACAGGTGAGATCTCACCTTCTACCCTAAACATTATTTTTGTGCTATGTTTTCTGTATAAAATTCATGAAAATTCAAGAGGGTAGAAAACAGGTTAGAAAAGAGGTTAGATCTAACCTTCTACCCTAAACATTATTTTTCAATACTTTTTCAGCACTTTTCCGTAGTTATATATGAAAGACAATTCGAGATAAAAGTCATAGTACAATGGAATAATATGTTGCACACCATTTGTTGTGAACCAAACTTGAAAGTCAGAGAAACTGTTACTAGGTGGTTCGTAGAATTTAGAAGCAAAGTCATAAAAGTCCTTACCAATACATAGAAAACTATTGTTGCTTGAACTGAAACTTGCATGACACATAACATTTTGAGGGTCAAACACGTTTCTATAAACTGTCAAATCTGCTGGTGGAAGTATAAATTTAAATGGACCATCTGGTGGTAATGGTTCGTTCTGGTTTAGTAACCGAAGAAATTGTGCCCAAGAACGTTTGTCTACTTTCCAATATAAAAACTCTGTATCTCTTGGAGGGTTAATTTCAATCTTTTGAAATGAAACGGTGGAGTTCATCTTGTCATATTCTAGTTTCAGATAGTATGTTCCATTTAGTAAAGAGTCGTATTTTTCTTGAAATTCCCAATAATATTTGTTCATTTGAGTTTGAAAGTCATTTAGAGTTTTCTCAAGACTTTCGTCTGAACGAACTGTAAAGATCCTCATTTCGTCAAATTTGTCTATTAGACCATCAGAACCTTTATACTGCCCATGAAAATATACTGCGAACATAAATGCGTTAGTTCTATTTGAAAACAAAACTCTTCTAAATCCTATTGCCTTTGCATCTGAAGGACTTTGAAGCCAACGAATTGGATAGTCAAACCTGTATACTCGGGATGAAATTTCTTCATCTGAAATAGTCCTACCAGCATTTGTAAAGATATAGTCTAACGGTTTTGTATCTGCTACTTTTGTTCTTTGTTTTTCAGCCTGAAGCATTTAATATATGTAAAAATATATTGTTTTAAAATGGTATGCCATATAGCTTCTTGAATTTGTTAAGAAGTATTTGAACGTTTTTTCCATCTGTATCTCTAGTGTTTACATAAGCATAGCCCGCCTTAGTAAAATATACTTGTAATTTCCTATAGTTTACGCCGGTATAAAAGTAGAAAGAGTCTTGTTCTTCGCTATAGTAGTAAAACTCAAACGTATGCTTGCCATAGTCTGTAATTTCAATTGTTTCATCTTCTGGTTCGTCGACAAATTCGAATACAATATCTCCAAATTTGCCTTTGTTCTTATTGTTTTCAGAACGAGTGACCCAACGTAAGTTTTCAAGTCTATTGTCGTTTCTTATACGGTTTATATGGTCTACAAAAGGTAAATTGTTAGGATTCAGTATAAAATGAGTTGCAATGACAACATGTTTAAGATAGTGTTTTCCACCCATCTTCATAACAGCATATCCGTTATTTCGCTCCCATTCGCTTAAAACTCTTTTTGTCTTTTTGTTTCTGACTTCAAATGACTCACAACAGTGAATTTCATATTTCTCATCTAACAAACAAGTTTCCCAACGGTCTTCTCCAACAAACTCAGCGTACATTTCAAATAAAATAAAAAAATGTCACTTTTTTAAAATAAATTTTTACTTCATGCAATGCTCACTAACATCGAAAGGCATGTCCATAAGACGTTCTTCTTCTAACCTCTCTAGTCTGTTTGGATAATTGGCACGTGCTGTTTCCAAATCCATTTCGTAGCGAAGACCAGCCAGTTTGTCATAGACTTTTATGGGTCTTCCCTTCCTATATTTAAACTTCTTCGAAACTCTCCAACCATATCTTTGCAACTCTGCTTTTATTCTAGCAGACTTTCTATCCATTCTATATGGGGGCATTTTTATAAAAATAAAAAAATGTTTTTTTTTCTTTACTTTACATAACCACCTGCTGCCATAAGTCTTTGACGCCAACCCATACCAGCTAATGAAGGTTGACTTGGTTTAGTTTGGAAACTAAACTTTGGTTTTGGTTTATCTTCAGTTTTTGGTTTTTCTTCTTCTATCGTTTTTTCGTCACTTTTCGGTTCCTCTGACTTTACCTCACCTGCAGGAACAGTTGTGTCGTCAACATCTTCATAATATCATATGCCATTTGTTTTTGTTTTCCTTTCAACTTTTTGTGTTTGTTGTAAAGTTTAGAATATTTTGACTCTAAGTCAATGAGATGTTCTATAATGAACTGTTGGTCAGTGAAGTAAACTTTTCCATCTGTTGTCTCGAAAGCTCCTTCAGACTTCAATATTTTATTTGTGAGAGTCTGTTTCTTTTTTGAGATACTAGCCGTTCCATTTCTATGAAAAGTGACTTTATAGTTAGGGTTTGTATTTCCAGACCTGGCACTTTCTATTATTGAATTTTTCTCTTCATCTGTAAGTTCTTTGACAGGTTTTGACAATGGTTCTGAACTTTTTGTTTGTGGTGTCAAATCTACCGTTTCAACTTCTTCGGTCATTTCATCTCAGTAAAAAATTTTAGTTTGGTTTGTTTTCAACTGGTTGTTGAGGTTTTTTAAGTCGGTCTAAAACTTCCTGAGGTATAGGAAGAACTTGACAAACACGTTGTGTAACTGCTGGAAGTCGACAAATCCATCTTGAACCCATTTGTCTCAATGCTGTATTGTTCATTTCATCTCAGTAAAAAACTTTACATTCCCCACGTTTGAGGCGGTTGAGGTTGGTTATTGTTTACCCATTGTTGTGCATGGTTATATCCTCTGTTAAAGAATCTTTCACCTTGGTCCATATAGTGTCCTGCTTGGTTATAGTAGTCATTTGCTTTGTTATAATAGTTTCCTGCTTGTCTTCCTACATTGTCCATCCATCCTTGAACTTTTCCTCTTGTTTCAGGATTTGGAATAAGATTTGTTGCATCTCGTGCTACATCCCAACCTTTCTGTACAGTTTGTATAATAGGTTGTGCTTTCTCTTTAAGTATACCTAATGTACTCAAAATCTTCCTTCCAACTCCAAATACACCTCTGGCTATTGTTCCCACTGCGGGCAAAAATCTGGATGCAACTCCTGCTAATGCGCCAAATAAACCCATTTCTTATAGGGTAAAAAATGACGAATCCAAACAAGGACCCCTATGTTTCTAAGGCAACAAAGAAAGCACTCATGATAAAAATCTTTAGTTCAACACCAAATGCTTGGTTTATGGATATCTTGGAAAACATTCCGAGGTATAGAGAAGATGGACCTCCATACTGGCTAATATTTGTCGGTCAAAACACAAGATACTGTGAAGCCATACCATTACAGTCCAAAAATATTTTAGATATCTTAGCAGCTTTGACAATATTCGTTGACAAATACCATCCAACAAAACTGACATCTGACTGTGAAAGTTCTTTCAAATCAGATGATATTAAAAACTATCTGCGTTCAAAAAATGTAAACCAATATTTCATTGTCGACCAAAACCATTCTGCTCTTGGTGTCATTGACAGTTGTATAAAAATCTTAAGAGACTTAAACCAACCACAAGGTGGTGAAGCAAATGAAATGTCATATGACGACAAATATAGACACTTCTCCATGGCAAAGATGAGACAAGTTTTAAATATTTACAATAGCCGTAAACAAAAAGGTTTGGGAAACCACTCCCTGAAGAAATGAAAAACAACCCTGACTTAGAGAAAGACTATATATTTAATAATTTAGTCAAAAGAGACAAACAAGAAAGAATGCCGGGCTTCAAACTTAAGAAAGGTGACAAAGTAAAAATAGAAATACCTAAACGCGACCCATATGAAAATACTATTGACTATGAAACAATGGGAACCCGACAGGTACTCACATTCGTGTTCGTAAAAATAGAAGAAAGTATACAAGAGAATATTATGAAGTTTTAGGCAAACATGGCAAAATGTACACACTGCAAGCAGAAGATAAAACTACTATTGTCAGACCTCGTTTCAAACTTGTCAAAGTTCAAGGTGGTATACTTTCAAAGACAGTTCCTAACAAATATAAGACAACTCCTGACGAATATGCTAAAGAAGTTGAAAATGACGACTAAGCAATTCTATACCATGCGTAAACTGTCATGTAAGGTGGCATGTATTCTTTACTTTGTCCCGTTGTTTGCGTATATCCTGAAACGAAATGTGTATGGTTTCCTTCTCCTCTCCCTGAGTGTCATCCCAGTAACAATTTATAGCAAACTTAACGTCGTCTTTAACATCATCCTTGACCTTTTGTCATTCCTGACCAATCCCAATATCTATGCTTATGCCAACCTGCTTGAGATGTACTTAAATCTATGTAGTGACTGTGTGCAGGTAAATTTTCACCTGAAATCGTTTTACTTCCACCTGTTTCCTTTGAAGAGTTTGCACAATACAAAAACCTGTCGACTATTTGTTCCCATGCACCAACACCAAACATTACTTGAGGACCTCTTGCTTCCATAGATGTATAAATAGAACCTACTGGGTTCATTAAATCAAACATATGAGATATTATAGGATTGTCTCTTTTGAACTTAAAATATAGTGCAACTATTTCAGGTTTCTTCTGGTTTGTGTCAGAATATTTTTTATAATATAATCTTATGTTTTTCAGGGTAGGTAAAATCTTGACTATAATATTTATTTCTGTCATCTTCATATATATACTATTCTCGTTTTTTTCTATTGCATTATATCTTTTATATCTATAATATTCTAAATATAATGTTTGCTTTTTTGGGTCTACACGTGCGTCAACACCATAGTCATAATAATATGGTGCTGGAGCTGGGTTAGGTAATGTCATACCTGCCATTTCATAAACTCTTAAATATTTCTTTTGTTCGTCTCCATATAAGTTTAAGTAACAGTTGTTGTCTAATGGAACTTTAACTTGTGTACCATTATTCTTTATATAGCTTACATACATTTCATTGTTATTTTTCGGAATGAGTTTATACCGTATACCATTTTTTTAAGGAGTGTACAAACTCCCATCTAAAATATTTGTTTTCTTCATTGACAGAAAAGTCACCAACAATAGTTTCAATATTTTTCGTTGTTCCTATCAAACTTTGGTATATTTCATTGACATATGTTTTATCTGCTTTCTTTTCAAGGCTAACGTTTAAGTCTGTTATTTCAGAAGATGTATGTGTATGTCCAACGTCACTTTTCCTGTTTAAGGTTTCTTGTAAGTTTGTAATATTTGCAATGGTATGTGTATGTCCAACGGCACTTTTACTGTTTAAGGTTTCTTGTAAGTTTGTAATATTTGCAATGGTATGTGTATGTCCAACGGCACTTTTACTGTTTAAGGTTTCTTGTAAGTTTGTAATATTTGCAATGGTATGTGTATGTCCAACGGCACTTTTACTGTTTAAGGTTTCTTGTAAGTCTGTTATTTCAGATATAGAATGTGTATGAGTCTTTTTTAGAATATTCGTTTTCAGCTCTTGTCACTTCACTTGACATTTTATTGTCAACATATGTTTTGTCTGCTAGTTCAGGATGAGTATGTTCTTTCGTTGCATATGTTGCATCTGCTCTGTCATGTTCTTCTTGAACTTTTTCAATGACATATTCTTTGTCAGCTTTGTTGTCAATATCTGCTTTCAAAAGAAGTTCAGATATAGGTTTCTCGTTTAAAGTTCCTTTTGTTGGATTTATACAGACAGTATGGTTCTTATTGTCTTGAAACAGAAACTCATCTGTCATTGGGTTTAATGTCAGTTTTAAGTTTCCTTCTTTCAATGACTCAGATATCTTAGAATAGTTTTGAAAAGTTTGTTGTGTTCTTATTTAGAGCTTGTATAATGAGTTGTCGGTTGTGTTGTATTTCTCTCATAGACGCTGTTTCATTTGACATTTTTATTCTAGATAAAATATGCTTCCAATAGAAAAAGAAAATTCAAGAGTTGCTACAACTAAACCATTAGATGAACTTTTTACTAATGTCGGTCAAAAGTTTGAGACAGAGACCGTAAAGCATGAAGGCTATCGTTTTGACTACCCATTAAGATGGCTAAGAGACCCATCTGTCACAAAAGCTATTGGCTTTCGTAGAATGAAGTTTGTGTCTGTAGAAGATAAAAGTTTTCCATTATTGTAAGGTTTCATATAGATTATATATCTGAAGGGAAACGAAAAATGTGGGAAGAAATTGAGCTAATACAAGTTGACCTTTCATCTTCTCTACAGACTGCGTTAAAAAATATAGAAGATAAAATAAATTCATGTTATGCAAAATATGCTGATGAATATGCAAATACCGAGAGCACACTTTATGTGAGAATTGTATATGACAAACAAAATTCACAAGTGTCATTTCAAATCTACGAAGACAATCCAAAGAAAGACGAACAAATATATACAGAATTCACTGCAATGTCATGGTATTATTTGCAAAGAATGTTAAATCAGAAAGTCGAACTTCCTTTAGCAAATATTTACAGTCGATATGCAAGAGATGAACCATATTTATTTAAAGATGTTTTCGACCAGCTGCTATTATTGTTCATGCTTCATTTTCTGGCGCCCAAAACTCTTTCTTATGCTTGGCAAATGACTTTTACGAAAAACCTACAAAGTTATACGAACCACCAAGTGGAAGTATTTCAGACTTTCAAGTATGGTTTACTACAGATGGAAGAAAAAGAATAATTCCATTATACCATGCGTTTTACTTAGAACTTAGTTTCATATACAACTACTATCGAACGGTAAAAATATAATTTTTTAATACGGTTGAGGTGTTGGATTTGGTTGCCAACTAGACTGTGGTGCAGGTTCAGGTTGTTGTATAACAGGAGCTTGTTCTTCTGGTTCAGGGTCTTTAGGTATAATACCAACGAACTGACCTACCCTTTTACCAATATTTTTGACTCCGTTCCAAATTCCTCTTCCTACGGTTTTTATTCCATTCCATATACCTCTTCCAACATTTCGAAAGAAGTTTCCTATCTTACTGAAGAAACCCATTTTACTATATGTAAAAATCTAATGTCCACCTAGTCTCTTACGTTTCCTGTTGAGTTCCATAGCATTCTTTAACTGGAGCTCATACATTCTGTTTCTCCTCTGGTAGAAAACATATTCTGGGTCAACTCCTGTGTTCGCGTCATCTGCATAAAGTTGTTTATATCCCACTTCAGGGTTTGTATAAAACTCTTTCCATCTCATATTTGCATACCATGGTGGCAAACCTAACGCAGCGTCATTTGACATGGCAGTTTGCATTTGTACATCTGTTGGCACTTGACCATAGTTTGCCATTGCAGTTTGTATTCTAACTTCATTTGGAATATTCTCTGGGTTTGGTTGTCCAGGTTGCTGTGCATTCGCTAAGTTCTGTGCGTCCATTTAATATTAGATAAAAATATCTCTTACGAGTACATATACTGAACATTTGCAGGCATTGGTTCATCTTCATATTCTCTGTACTTTTCTGCCACGTCAAAGAAATAAATGACACAATGGAAAAAACCTAAAACAAGTAGTCCTATTTCAAACCACATTTACTTACTAATAAAATTTCTTTATTGTGACACTTTCTCCAGTTTATAGGACCTCTCTCATATTCTATCTTGTCATATATAAACTCATAGTCATGTATGTCCTCTAACCATCTCATAACGGTTTCCAAACCACTTTTATCGGATGTAAAGTAAAAGCATGGATGGTTATGTAAAACGTCTAAAGTTTCTAAAGAGTCTCTCAAAGTCCAGTCTACTTGGTATTGAAAATCCCATGTGTTATAGAACGGCGGGTCCACTATAAAGAAAACATTTTCCTTGTCTTTATATTTTTCATACAAATCTGTCCAATGACATCTCACAAACTCTATACCCTCAATATATTTTTCTATGTCCTCTTTGAAAACATTTGTATAGTTAAGATATAAAACTTTTGACATAAGTGTTTCAATGTCATGAACTCTTATAGAACCACTATATAATAGTCTAGCAGATATACTATCCCAGTCTATATATTCTGCTTTTTTCAAAACCTCTCTCACAATATTTTTGTTATCTAATGGTATACGTTCCATCTTACCTATAGGTATCTTTTCTTTTAACTCTTTCAATATATTGTTTGTGTCTGGAATATGTTTGAGACGGTCCATATAGTTGTCGAAGTCATTGCATATAATCTTTGAGTCTGGGAATATTATATGACACAAATGGGATATATAGAAACTTCCACCGAACAAATCTACAAATGTTAGACCATTCGGTAGTTTCTTAAGTTCTCTCAATATAATATCTTTACATCTACTCTTATTTCCAAAGAACGGTAACGGTGGTTTTGTAAAATTCATTTATATATAATAATAAAAATGTTTTTCCCTGAAAAGTGACAGAAAAGTGACAAAACATGAAAACATATATAATTTGTGAAAAGCGACACATTATATAATGTTTTCGACCCAGAAGAAGGCTTCTTCCCAGAAGCAATGGAGGAAGAAGAAGAGTCCTCCGAATAAAAACTTCATTTATACTAAACATCAACATCAGGGCTAGAAGGCACGAAGTGCCTGGAAGCCCCACTACCTTTTTTTTTTTTAAAAGAAAAAATAAAGCACGTTAAAATTTTTCTTTCTTGATTTTTTACAAAATCTACTTAGAATTATGCAAAATATGACTAAATAATTATAAATTTCAAGTTAAATTTTAATTTTGATAAATAATTTAAATTTCAAAATATCAAGTTCAGTTCGACTATGTATGTAGTAATTCCTCAATAAAGTGCCAAAACCCTATTAAAATATATAAACATTTTCAACATTTTAATGTTTTTATTTAAAAATTTGATGGAATATGAGCTTCAAACAATTATTATGTAAATAAAAATAATTAAATATATGTATTTATTCGTATTACAACCGTAGTAAGTCGATTCTTCCTTTCTTCTACTGAGTTTTGAATTTGATTTCGAATTGTAAAGAGATTCAAAGGGAAAATACTAGCGGATAAAAACTACCTCCATGAAAGGGTCATAATGGAGTCAAGTTGTATTTTTTGATATTTTTTGCTTTTCGAGCCTAAATAGGTAGCCAAGATAATGCCTAAAAATAAGGTTCTAAATTCTGAAGTTTACATGATCCTCTCGTGTGCACCCTTAATCAAATTCTCTTAATAGTAATGAATGCCCTCTATCTGTTGCAATCGAAGCAGGATCGCTTGAAATTGTTAAATGTTTGGTTGAATATGGCGCTGATGTTAACAAAATTCTTTTCCTCATTCTTTTAATATTCATCACTATTTTATTATATTCTATTTCTTTTCATATTCTTCATTGTTATATAATATTCTATCTAGTTTAATTTTTATCTTTGTTTTATGACATTATCTTTCCATTCATTTTCATCATTTTTTTATTCAATTTTATTTATTTTCACATTCATCAATGTTGAATGGAATTATTATTCTTTTCATACTCATCATTTTTTCATTACATTCTGTTTCTTCTCAAATTTATCATTGTTTTAGGTAATTCTCCATGAGTAGGTGACAAAAGTGCATACTCTTAAATTAACCTTAAATGTTGATTGTTCGATATTTTCGGTATTAACCTTATTGTAAATTTTTCCAGTGATAAATTTATCACACTGAGGTTATTTTTCCGGTGAGATTTTTAACCTTGATTTAATGAAATTAATATATATAAATTTTATTATTTTTAATTTCGAATGAGTATAATAAAATATTTTTATGTGTTTTTGTTTTTGATGTGATTTGAATTTTGTTAACTCTTTTCAAAATCACTTCATTTTTATGATTTCGGTGGACTTAGAGGAGCTTATTGCTTTTGGTATTAAACAGGAAGTCAAGGGCGGTGTCCCATACAGAAGAAGAACGGGATCTCCAAAGCAATATGTCACTTATTCATGTTCGTATCCCCTATGCAAGGCAAAATTTAGGGTTGAAGAACAAAATGGAGTGTTTACTATAAGCAAAGTTAATGAAGAACATTGCCATCATATAGGAGTTGAAATGGGTTCACATTACGCGAGTAAATTTTATCAAAAATGGATCGAACTTTATATTAAAAACGGTGGAAAGCAATTTCTTGCTCAAAAAGCTTTTTTTGATAAGTTCGGAATTGATACGAATAACAAAGAAACGATGAAACTTTTCGCTAGGGTTGTTAGATTCCCGACGATAGGTGTCTTGGAAGATTTGCCTGGTGTCATCATAGTGTCTTTAAATCAAAAATTTAATTTTGGAGTTAGTTTTATTGATTTTTCAATAAAAAACATTTCTAAAACAAGAAAATAAAACGATAAAATATTTATATTTTATATAAGGATCTTATATATTTAAAACAAATATCATTTTATTTTTTCATTGGTGTCTGTCAAACCATAATACACTATTCAAAAATTCAATGTGTCTTGCGGTTTCAAAAGACACCTTCAAATTGAACGATAGCACAGACACTATTGAATTTTACCCATTGTATTTAGTTTTTACCCTTTTTATTTTTAAGAATTAATGACTGAAACAGCCGTTTTGCTATGACCTCAATCACTTTTATTTATTATTTTAAATATTATTTAATTTTATTATTTGAATAGGCCAACTTATATTTGAGAAGCTCAATTTGAGACCACTTAATACATTGAAATATCATAAATATTGAAATATTAAAAAGTGTATTTCAAAATATTGAAATTATAAAAATTTATAATACTGAAATTGAGACAAATTAATAAATTCAATGTGTTTTTTTTGAAACAACTCTCAAATATTATTTTTTTGTTTATTTAATGATGAATAAATATGATTGCTTTAGTCAATCATAAAAACTAATTTAAGTTTAAAATAATGAAAGGATAATTTGATCGTTTTTTAAAATACAATTATTTTTGATGATTTGCAAGAATCTTTGAAAAGAATATAATATAGGTTCACCATGTTCATTCAATTCTTCCAAATAATTGTATGAATTTGGATATATACGGACAAATTCAGCAATTTTAACTTCTTGTAAATGCTTCTGCAAGTTCTTTGGAAACAAGTGAATGAACTGGTCAATAGCTTGCAACGCTATGAGATTGGCAGTAACGGGTAAATATGAAGCAAACATGTCAACAAGTACGCCAGGGTCTTTGATTTCGTTTTCAAGAGGCTGAATGGCATCCATGACAGCTTGAAACATCTCGTTATAATCTCGATTGTCTTCTGAACCCCACTGTTCATTTAACTTATCTAACAATTCTAACCTTTTCTTTGCGTATTTTCTACGAACTTTCTCTGAAAGAGGAGTGTCGCTATCTTGTGTGTCTTGAATTTGAGACTTAAATTGTTTGCTAAAGGCGAGATATCGTGTTTGCGATCTAGTGGTCATTGCAGAATGTGTTTCTGTATTTTCGGGTGGTTGTGTTTCTGTATGTTCGATTGGAGTCTGATTGGTATGAACTTCTTCTGAAAATGCTTCTGTTCCGATAGTTGTTGTTGCCTGACCTGTTGGCTGAGCTGTTTCTTTGTGCAAATGCATATTGTCCAACAATTTGTCTTGAATTGTATGAGGAAGTTGCTTTGGTATTATAGGAGGTCGTAAGGGTTTTGAGAATGGTGAGACATAAGTTGTAGGAACTTTAACTGCAGAGGTAGTCGACGAATTGTTTGCGACACTTTTTCTTCCTTCCATTATGAAAAATGAACTGTTTTTTTTCGGACAACTCATAGAAAAGTTTAAAATAAACCGTTTTCGTCAACGGAGACCCCTTCTATTTTTTATTTTATTTAATAGTTACCGTTGGAAAACCGTTCCATCTCAAATATTGAATGAACTATAAACGTTTTTTGTTTTCTATATATACTTTTTTGTCCAACGGTAAAACTTTTTACACAACGGTTTTTGAGAGTCGTCGCCGTTGACTTTTTTGTAGAGCACTCAAAATAGTATAACTTTGTCCGGACAAGTAAGGGTCTATCGTCGCTACAGGAAAAGTTACAGGCGTTCCAAGGAAGTATACTTTGAGAAGCCTTTTCTCCCTTATAGAATGAGATAAGACGGTTATTTTACAAAACCGACAACACTTTGACCGAGTAGTTTTTTGTGCTGAACAAAAAGTGTCATATAAACATCTGTCAAAAACCGCTTTTTAACTTCACTTAAAATGCCACGTAAGCTACGTAAGAATATACGTAAGAGGAAGGGAGCATTGAAACATCCAATAGTAAAACTGACACCACAACAACAGTTGCAACAACAAATGATGAATGACCCCACTATGTTGCAACAAATGTCAAGCAACCCTATGCTTTTAAACCGAGTTATTGGTGCACAGAGTGGAGGTTTAAGAGCGGCACTTTTAGCGAAAATGGCAGGCTATGGTGGAGCTGCAGACGGAACAGCTTATAACCCTCAAAGTCAAATGAATTTGAGTTCACTCAAAAATCAAATAACAGATGTCAAAAAGTCAAACATAGACATACAGAAACAAATAAGTGAAAACGAAAAGAAACTAGAATATGACAGACACACAAAGAAACTCAATGAGTTAAACGTAGAGAAAAAGAAGAAAGAAGAACAACTGAAAGAACTAAGTACAGAGGAATATGCGAAAAAAGTGTCAGAAAAAGCAGCAGAAGTAGCAAAAATGGAACAAGATGTTATAAATTTGAAAAACCATACTACTCAATATAAAGTACTGAAAGATGAAGAAATAAAACAAAAAGCCCTGAAGACATATATGGATAGCGATGAGTATAAAAAAGAAGTTGAAGCAAATGTAAAGGCAGAAAAACTTTTACAGTTGCAAAACCAAACCGTACAGTATGAAAACTTAGCACAAGAAAGTAAAAATAACGACGCAGCCATGCAAAAGGCAATGAAAAGCGCAGAATATATAAAAGCTAATAATGACTGGTTAGATGCCCAAGCCAACGCTAAAGCAGCCCAACTTATAGGGTCAATAAGGACAAAAATACAAGCGGATGAAGACAGTTCAAATGAAGCTTTAATGAATGCTGACTTTAAGAACGCCTTCGAAGCTCTTCATAGTAAGGTGAAACTAGTGAACGACTTCTCATCTGGAAAGAAACTGAAGTCTGAAGGTTTCGACAACGAGTTAAGAGAAGTAGCACAAAATATGACGAAAATAACAGATGCAGCAACGAGACAGGCAGTTCAAAGTGCCTATGACGCCGTTAGAGCAACTGTTGTGGAAAGTCAAGAAAAAGAGTTACAACAGACCAAAACAGACCTAGTAAATGCTTTCTTAAGAACGAAAAGTCAGGTAGGACATTATGCTGCAGATGGAACATATGTGCCAGCTGGTGGAACTTATATACCAGCTGGTGGAACTTATATACTAGCTAGTGGAACTTATATACCACCAAACCCTCCAAGAGAAGCACCTGCACCAGGACTACCTAAAACATTTACATCGTCACATGGACACAGACACAGGCATGCACCAAAACCAACACAACAACCAACACAACAACCAACAGTTCAAAACACTACACCACAACCAACAGTTCAAAACACTGCACCACAACCAACAGTTCAAAACACTACACACAACCAACAGTTCAAAACACTGCACAGCAACAACCACAAACAGAGCAAGGACATAAAAGAAGTAGAGAACAAGGAAACCAAGAATTCTTAAAAATGCTTAAGGAAGACTATGGTTACCCAGATACTCTTGACTTTAGTGACAGATATAAAGAAGCTATTAGAAAGTTCAAGGAAGGAAATACTGACCCGAACCTATTTAGCTTTATGGTTCAGCATAAAATCGGATATAATTTCAAACCTGGAAAATACAAGCTCGCTAAGGGATATGATTTAATAGCATATCATCCAAATGACATGACTGAATTTACTCCGAGATATTTGGTGTCAGAGCTAAATGATAATTCAACTCTCTTCATGAAACGCGTAAAAAATAGAGACGGAACGAAAGAAGAAAGGTTTATGAGTCCGGATGACTTAGATAGGGAACTTTTTAAAAACGGTCTCGGAATATATGAAATGCCAGCAGATGAGGTACAAGAAACTCCACAGGAAGAAGTTCAGATACAACCAGACATGGAAGAAATAGTTCAGCAACAACAGCTAGAAGAGCCTGAAGGAAACAAACAAGTCCTCCTTTGGAAACTACAGAAATAAATGACGCAAGACTGAAACATTGGGTAAAAGCTTTCCCATTCACAAAAGATATTATTGGTAACATGGAAAGAAAACCAGAATGGCTACAAAAACATATATTTGGAAACGAGCTTATTCCATATGGACAAGCTCTGTTTGAAGAGCTTGAACCGGAAACTCAGGAAAGAGTCATGCAAACAATACGCGAAGACTCAAATACAAACTATGACAAAATCTTTCTAGGATATAGGTTACCTGAGTTGGGCGACCAGAGCCCAAAGGCAAAAAGGACATGGGAAATTTACAACATACTAGGTGAACATGAGGCAAAGATGCAACAACTTGAAGCAGAGGGCAAGTTACCAAAAGCGACACCAAAAGAAGAAGAGTAGAACAAAGTGAAAGTAGTGAAGAAGTAACTTCATCTAGTGAAAGTAGTGGCAATGAAGGAAAAAGAAGAGTTAAAAACTCAGTCAGGAAGAAAGTAAAGCTTGGTACGAGTGGGTTCTATTATGATATATAAATCCAACTATTCTATATTTTTACCCATATGAAATGTACGCCGCTCAGAATATAACGCCAACAGTTTTGGATGCCATGAACGGAAATGTTTCCGAATGGTATAACGAATGCGACAATGCCATTAGAAGGTCAGAAATAGTTCCTGGAACTTACGAATATACAACTGCTGTTTCTTATGGAAACGTAGGTGAGTTTGGAGAAGGTTCTTCAACAACAGTAGATATTGCTTGCGACAGGTTTCATATTATTTCTATTGACAACTCATTCTTATACGTGGAACAAGACATTGAAATAAAACCTTCTGCCAAGTTGTCTGACAAGAAAGGTTGCAATGGAATTTTCTATGTCGATACCAATATGCTCCAGAAGTTTTCATGGGATATAAGATATATTCTAACTCTGACTTAGTTCAAACAGTAACATGGGCAAACTATGAATGGTTCGCTTTGAGAAACTCAGTACAACCACAAGCTAGAGAACAAACAGACCAGTATGCAAATATTGAGAAAATAAGAAGACTTGACCCTAACGTTCCAGGAGTTTATGTTAACCTTTCTGGTTCAGATGGAAATGCTGCCACTAAAGTAAAACTGAAACTTAGAGTTCCTTTGTCATCTTTCCTCATCTTCAGGTTTTTAAGATACTTGCCAAACTGGGCAGGAAAAATTTCTATTGAACTTACTCCAAGCAAAAATAACTTAGTCATTGCACCAACACAAGACCCATTCAGCATTACTGTAGCTGGAACTGGTGGAGCCAAGTTCTGTGACTTTTGCAAAGACAAAGTTGACTTAGACTTTGGTTTCTCAAACTTCAACAATGAAGTAAACTATTATTTCAATGCTGCTGGAACTGCTTGGGACCCAGTTAAGTTCACATGCGAAAAGTTTGAATGCAAGAGAATAGAAAGCAGACTTGCAGTCTATATGTTGGACCCAGATATTTCAAATGCTTTAGCTGCCAAATATATTGCAGTTCCACTTATGTTCCCTATACACCAAATATCTGTCAAAGACTTTGCAGGTGAAGTTGGAAACCAAAGTGCTGACCCAGGTGCAAGAACAGATATTGCTTTAACAACTGCAATGAAACATGCAGATACTATGTTTGTACTGTTCAGACGAACTATAAATGACTATTCTTGTTTCTACAACCCGGTATTAAATATCATATAAACATAGATGGCAAATATTATCCAAGAGAAGAATATTCTACAGTTGAGGATATGAGGTCATACAACTTGACATTAGATGCTATGAACTTTAACAACAACTTCACAACAACCATAAACCCTGAAATGCAAAGTTCTATTATGCCATATGTGAAAGTATGGACTCATACAGGAGGTCAAAAAACTCAATATACAAATGGAGACCGTTCAAACTTTTGGCTTGGCATTCCATTTGCTGACTCAGAAGACTTTATGGGTGGTATTTCAACTGTTGGTACTGTACAAATACAATATACTGGTGACAGAGACGGTCCAGATGAACTGAGAGCAAAGAAGTTTACAAAACCAATAGCACTTTTCACGGAAGATGCTCTTTTGAAGATTCGTTCGATGAAACCTGCTGGGGCTCCTCAGATTGGCATAACGACAGCTTCCATCGAGCAGATTTTGGCAGCAGGTCAGTAAGTTGTTCTTGAACTGACTTCTCTCCGTCAAATATTGACAGTACGCCAGTTTTGACATAATATTGTAAGATAAACTTACCTTTAGAAATATCTGTAAGTTTTGTTGTTATATTTTTGTCACCGTCAAGAACTTTCACCATTTCAGTTATACCAACTTTCTTTGCTTTATGGAAATATTTTGGTTCAGCAAATATTGCTATTCTATAACATTTACCATTGTTTGTATAAAGAACTATTCTGTCAATGTATTTGTATTGTTTGTGTGTGTAAACTTTGTTCTGCTTCAATTCGAAGAGATATCCGAATACGTCCATCTTTTTATTCTAAGTAAAATGTCATTTCCGAAAAATAGAAGCGTAAGTGTTTCAAAAGGTTTAATGGCGGTGGCAGATGTGAAGTTAAATTCACCAACTCAAACAAACAGTCAAAGTGTTATTGTCAATGTCAAAGACAGAGATGTTGAAGTGGGGAAACCATACGAAGACGAAGATGGTATAACAATTGTTCCTGTAAAAGAACCAACATATCCTGAAGTTAACAGAGACTTAAGTTCTGTTGCAGATATTCGAAACGACTACCAACAACTTAAAGACAAACTTCAAACTCAGGAGAAGATTTGTCAAGCTTTAGGTATAATGTTAAACTTGGTCGAACACAACCCTGTAAAAGTGAACTCATATGTCATTGCACCTCATGAAGTTTTGAAAGAACTATTGAAACTTTTGACAGAGGCAGACGATATAAACATCAAAGAAATAGAACCCGACATTAGTTGCTGTGGTGTTTCATATAATGTCATTGACAAGATATACGTTATGAAAGGAGGTGAAACGTTGAACTTAAAGTATAGTTTCCCAGACGTCATAAAAATATTTGACGACCACAACATTTCATTAAAATTTATTTGCTAAGTAAAAATGTCAAAACTTCTTGAAAGATGTTTGAAGAAAAATAATATAGACTTTATTTCATGTAAAGGACTTTACACACTTTTGAACGATATGAAAGACCCTGTTTTGTTTGTTCGTGTAGACAAAGGAAAGTTCTATGTCTTTACAAAATATTTGAACTTCTTAGACAGAGAACTTCAAGAAACGCCATGTGAAAGTTTAGATGAAGTTCTTCTCCACTTTCAGAAAAACTTTTAAATATATATAAATGGCAGAAGATATAATGGTTTATACTATTACGACTAAAAACCCCGAGTCATATAATTCTATAACAACAAACTTACAAAGTCCTCAAGGACGATATTGTAAACTAACCTTAAACACAATGACGACTAAAGCCTGTTTTGCTCTTTTGACACCAGAAGACTTTATTGTTGTGAATGGTAAAAAATACTCCTTTGAAGATACTTACTCAGATATACCACCAACAGGTTTTGTTGACTTATTTAATACTTTAAGGACGGGTGTAACATGTGCTGCAACTAGAGCAGGTTTCATTATGTTTGGATGTCCGACTGAGTTTACTATAAACAATATGAGCTATAATACAAAACTTATATCTGGTTTTTACTACCAACAGTTTCCTATAACAGGAAAAGGTGTCATACAAGGAATGTCTATTCCATTGACTTTAAGCACACCTATTTTATATATTGTTTCAAACTTAGGTTCAAAGTGCTATTCGAATATCGACAGAAACTATTATGACCAAAAGATACTTATGCGTATAAACAATACTTTCTCTGCTGGTTTGCCTATTGTTCATTCGAATGCAGAATTTTCAACCTTAGTGAACTCAAACACTTTGGCAAGTATAACGTTGACATTAGTTGACGCAAACTTTGTTCCTGTAAAACTTTTATGTCCTATGTATTTGTCAATGACGGCAGAAAGTTTCGAATTGGAAGATGCAACTGGTGAAAGTATTGTATTACAAGAACAACTTCAACAACAAATAGCTCAAGAACAACAAATGCAACAAATGCAACAACAAAGTCAAGAATAAAAAAAATATTTTTTTTTATTTTTATAAAAATGTACAGAATAGATGTTTCAGATTTTTATGACTTCCAAGCATTCAGAAATATGTGTCCATTTAGAGACTATAACAAAGCAGTCGAGAATTTGAAACGTTTAGTCATTTATGTTGACTCTGCCCCAGAATGTTATGTTATGAAAGAATGGGATGTTGTCTTTAACAAACCAAGAGCAACAATAGTGTCTGAACAAGAATGTAGACAGAAACTTAAGAAAATAAAAGTTGTACAAGTTGGAATGAAGATGTTAGATGCTTGGGATATCTTATTGTCAAAGTTAGAAGATTTTTCAGTTCGAGGTATAAAGTTCTATACACCTTCTCCAAACTTCTATTCTATCTTCACTGGATATAAATACGAACAAGTAGAATGGAAAGAAAATATTATAGAAGCTTGGTTAGACCATGTCAAAGAAATTATATGCAATGGAAACGAAAGAGTCTATGAGTATATCTTATGTTGGTTTGCAAACATCTTACAACATCCAAGTGCTAAAAATGAAACTGCTCTCATTATAATTGGAAAACAAGGAACTGGTAAGAACACATTCTTTACAGATATTTTGTGCAAACTGTTAGAAGGTTATTCGAATCCGAATATGACAAACATAGAAAACATCTGTGGCAAGTTTAACTCCTCAATAGAGAATATGAAACTTATAGTTTGCAATGAACTTCAAAGTATAGATACAACAAAAGTTTTGAACTCAGATGCTTTGAAGAGTCTTATAACAGACAAAGTTGGAGTTGTTGAAAGAAAATATAAAGACCAAAGAGTTTGTGAAAATGTTGCAAACTTCATTATGGTTTCAAACAATGCTGTTCCGATGAAGTTAGAAAGTTCTGACAGAAGATATGTAGTTGTCAGAACGTCAGATTCTCATATGCAAGATACAGAATATTTTGACGCTTTGTCAGAATGTTTGACATCTGACTTTTACAACCACTTGTTCTCATATTTCATGACATTAGATATTTCTAAGTTCAATCCAAGACAAATTCCACATACCGAAGAGAGACAAACATTGTTAGAAGCAAACAAGAGTGTATATGAACTGTTCATAGATGAAACTGACTTTGTGTCATTAGATGAAAGGTCATTGTACGATTCGTATAAACAATATTGTCAAGAATATGGTTATATGACAGCGTCTAAACGAACATTCTTGGCAAATGTCAAAAGTCTTTTAGATGTTCAGAATGGTGTATATACAAAGAAAATTTTTTATGAGTAAATTTTAAAAAAAATATTTTTTATCCGATAGAAAAGATGACGAAATTCATCTCAGTAAATAAGTACATGTCAGGACTTAAAGAAGAACTAGACCCATTCACATATTTGAATGTTTACTTCTACCATTTTGAAAAGTCTTCATTCAGCAAAGTTTGGAACATCGAACCAGTTAAGTTTGCTATTGTGACTAAAAATGGTGCGAAATTTGAAGACTTAGACATAGAAGGTTTGTTAGCAGTCAAAGAAAGTTTTGACAGAAGGTTCTCAAACCTTAAAGAAGGCAAAGCATACAAACTTGTTATACCTTATGAACCAAAGAAGACAGACGACTATGAATATTATGAGTCTAAGATAGTTGAAGTTCAAGGTAAATTGGGTAAAAAGATTTTAGAGTCTAAGCCAGTGTTTGCTCCTAAAGAGGAAGAGAACATTGACATTGACCCAGAAATGTTCTAAAAATAAAATTTTATTTTTACATGTCAAATTTCTTTTTCTCTGGAACTGGTTCAGGTTCTTTCTTCTCTTCTTCTACTTTCTTTTCTTTCTTTTCTTTCTTTTCTCTCTTCTTCTTCTCTGGTGGAGTTATGTCAAATTTCTCCGAACCATATTTATGTAAAAGTTCTTTGTCCTTTAATAGCTCATCTATTCTGTTTTCTATTTCATCTTCAAGAACAGCGCATGTGTCTTCTTTGCATTCTAAGAACTTTTGTTGGACTTCATCTTTCCAATCGGCGTCATCTCTGTCAACAAGTCTGTCATTGACAAATTTTAAGACTGCTCTTTGTAATGTTTTATGGTTCTTGTCATATTCCCAGAAACAGAACTTTAGAACAAATTCACCTTTCTTGTTTACACTATGTAAGATTTTATGGTCGACAGATGTTTTGCTGTCGAAAAGTTTGTCTCGAATATAGATAGCGAAATCGCTAGACATTTTCTAAAAGATAAAAATTTTAATTTTTCTAAAAATATGTTAGAAAAAAAGTTTGCTGACATTGACAAGAAATTTGAGAATGTTTTAAACAAGAACAAGAGGAAGTTAGAAAATGCTCAGATAAAGCCTATACATGACAAGTTCTTATTTGCTCAGAATGGTATAACAGGTCTAATTGCACCACCTGGGTCGGGTAAGACTTTCACTTATCTTAAAATGGCTGCACAACAACAAGAACTAGATGAGAAGAACCCATTCTATGAGTTAGTTGTCATTTGTAGTACTTCTGGTCAATTTGACCAAACCGTCAATTCGTTCAAAGATATTATAAAGAAGTCTAAGTTAGTATGTATAAAAGACTCTGAGTTGTTAGATTGGATAAAGAAGTACCAAAGAAGAGTTTTGAAGTATAATGCTATAAATGAGTATATAAATTCTAAGTTTAAAGACCCAAATGAGGAAATGCAGAGAATATTAGAGAAGAAACACTTCAGAAACAAACAGAAAGAGATAGAATACATTTCGAAGAAATTGCAATCTTACGATTGGAAGACATACCCTCATAGATGTCTTCTTATCTTAGATGATTTCGCCTCTCATCCTTTGTTAAAGAATAGAGAACAAGATATGTGTCGAATTCTTAAGAAACTTAGGCACTTTAACATTTCAGTCGTAATATGTGTACAGACAGCAAAGAGTTTAAGTAAGGATGTTAAAAGAATACTTACTGACATAATACTTTTCCCCGGATTGTCCGAAGACGATTTCATGGAACTTATGAAAGAGTCCATGGCAGGTAAGTTTGACAGATATGAACTCTGGGAGAAGTATAAAGTCATACAAGACCCTCATACTTCTTTCAGAATTCATATCTACGCAAACAAAGTTCAAATTGTAAAAAGTCAAGCTTGAAAAATAAATGGTTCATTTACTCTGCTTGTTTGAAGTTGTCAAAATACTCTGTTATTTTTTCCTTTAACAATGGCAAATCTTCTTTGAATGTAAGTATTGTACAACCTTTCATATCATAGTGTGTTTGAGGTAACGTATCTTGAACTATTTGTTTCACATCTTCATTCGGTGTCATTGAAATCGGTAAGTTTTCGCGATAGAACCAATTTCTGTCAGATTTGTAAATCTTAGCAAGGTCGTAAAAGCTTTTGTTGTTTCTTCTGACTAAATGCAACATAACCATATCTTTATCTTCTTCATTTTCCATCTCTTCAGTATAAATCATATACTTATAGTTCTTTTCCTTACCTTTTGGTACCGAACGTGGTATTCTTTTCTGAATGCTTTTGTCTTTTGCTTCAATGACTTCATTTTTTGCTTGAAGTTTCTTTTCCATCTCTTCACGTTCTTGTCTATGAATTTCGTCAAGAAGTCTGTAAATATACCAAGCATAACGAGGCGAAGCCCACATTGCAACAGCATTTACAAGAAGTCTATGTACATACCAACCTCTCAAACCATTTGGCAAATTTTTACGATTTTCATGAGTTTTAGGCGACCCCGAAAAAAGTCGGTCTCGCTGTGCTTCGCTCAAAAGTTCTTGTGTGCTTTGGTTTTTGAACCAATCGTCTGTATGTTTGGTATCTGGAGCAAAACATGCTGTCAAAATACTTTGCATTTGGTACATATCGTCTTTGACCGAACGAATGAGACGGAGTTGTTTGTTAAACTGTATGTACTCGTATTCTTCATTTATGGCTTCATGGACTATAACTGTTGTTGTGTTCTCGGTTGTTGACATATCTGTCTTTATATTCCGGATAAAAAAATAAATAAAAATAAAACTAACTTTATTTTTTCTATCTTAAGGAAATTCACGATTTTCATGAGTTTTAGGCGACCAGGGTTTCTTACCTACTCGCAATTTTTTACGATTTTCATGAGTTTTAGGCGACCAGGGTTTCTTACCTACTCGCAATTTTTTACGATTTTCATGAGTTTTAGGCGACCCCGAAAAAAGTCTGGGTCGCAATTTTTTACGATTTTCATGAGTTTTAGGCGAGTAAGATTTTCTATCTTGTATAAAAGATATGATTTCAGGGATTTTTTTGACGAAGTGCAAAAGTTCTCTTCGTAAAAAAATAACAGTTATATAATGAAATTTGGTCATTTTTTTCAGCAAAAATATATTTTAGGGTAGAAGGTTAGATCTAACCTCCTTTCTACCCTCTTTTCTACCCTCTTGAATTTTCATGATTTCTTCGTATATGTTTTGTCAAGACTTCTTCGTACATGTTTTGTCAAGACTTCTTCGTACATGTTTTGTCAAGACTTCTTCGTACATGTTTTGTCAAACATGAACGTATATGTTTTGTCAAGACTTCTTCATCGTAATGAGCGTAAATCAGACAAAAATAATGTTTAGGTGAAGAGGTGAGATCTCACCCGTTTTTTCACCTGTTTTTTCACCTCAGTTATTTTATAAGCGTTTTACATGGTAAACGTTATTTTTGGAATTTTGTGAAAACTCAACGGTTTGACACATGCCCTAAAAATTATTTTACTCAGAATTTTGTGCTGAATTCAGCAAAAATATATTTTAGGTGAAGAGGTGAGATCTCACCCGTTTTCTCACCTGTTTTCTCACCTCAGTTATTTTATAAGCGTTTTACATGAATTGTACGATGTATATTTGAAATCCTAAACAATTTCGTAGCTTCTATTTCTTCTGTCAGTATGTCAAAAGTTTTAACGATACCGAAAGTTTCTTTATACTTCTTCTTGACGTCAGATAGAAGGAAATCTTCTGCTGTTGGATAGTTTTTGTTCAGAAATTCTAACATGTCCATTTTATCTTCTGCTGGCTTTTCTGCTTCTTTCTTTAAGTCTGCATAGTCGTTTCTCATACGTTCTATCTCTTTGACGGAGTAGTTATATTTCCTCATTGCTGCTTTACATTTTGAACATTGCGGGTTCATTTTTGCGTTATACATTGAAATTTGACCTGCTAGAACAACTAAGGCGTCAATTGCTCTCTTCATCTCAAACATAGCGGGTCTTATCTGTTCATTCCATACCTTACCTCTTCTATCTTTATCTCTTATCTGCCATACACATTCAGCAACTAACGAAACAAAGTTGTCGTAGGTCTTAAATTCTTCAGATTTATATATGTCAGAAACATTCTTATATACCATGTCGCAATCTTTGTCCATAACTTTATGATTGCAATGAAATCCTAGAAACTCATAGTTTACCTTTCGTATGAACTTCTTTATTTCTACTGAGTCAGTTGCTTTGACTTCAATTTCGTCGAATTCAGGAATAGTGAGTTTTTGTTGCTGAATTTCAGGCAATTTGGGTAAATGGTCAATAATGTCCTGCATTTCATAAAGATACTGTTCATTTGTTTCATCTTTCGCACTACAGTCTAAATTACATGTTAAAAGTTCCTGCTTTATCTTCTGGATTTTTGTTTCGAAAGTATATGAAGAAGGAATGAAGCTTTTCATCTCTACTAACATTGACGTAGGATTCATAACTAAAGAGTTTGGTGAAGTTGTTGTTTGAATTGTTGTTGTGCCGATTGTTGAAATCATATCTTTTATACAAAATAAAAAAAAATAAAAAAATAAAACTAACTTTATTTTTTATTTCGGGAAAATTCATGAAAATTCAAGAGGTGAAAAAAGAGGTGAGAAAACAGGTGAGATCTCACCTCTTCACCTAAACATTATTTTTGGGTCCTTTACGCTCATTACGAAGAAGTCATGACAAAACATTTACGAAGAAGTTTCGACAAAACATTTTCGAAGAAGTCTTGACAAAACATGTACGAAGAAGTTTCGACAAAACATTTACGAAGAAGTCATGAAAATTCAAGAGGTGAAAAAAGAGGTGAGAAAACAGGTGAGATCTCACCTCTTCACCTAAAATATATTTTTGTCTGATTTAAGCTCATTACGAAGAAGTTTCGACAAAACATTTTCGAAGAAGTCATGAAAATTCAAGAGGTTTTGGGTGGTTGGTACTTGAAACAGTACAAGTATTGTTCTGAAACAGAAAATTTTTCTCACAAATTGAGAGCTTTTACGGGAAATTTGTTCTGAAAAAGTACAAGTCTTGTTCTGAAAAAGTACAAGTATTGTTCTGAAAAAGTACAAGTATTGTTCTGAAGCAGTACAAGTATTGTTTTCATGAAAATTCAAGAGGGTGAGAAAAAAGGTGAAAAAAGAGGTGAGATCTCACCTCTTCACCTAAACATTATTTTTCAATACTTTTTCAGCACTTTTCCGTAGTTATATATGAAAGACAATTCGAGATAAAAGTCATAGTACAATGGAATAATATGTTGCACACCATTTGTTGTGAACCAAACTTGAAAGTCAGAGAAACTGTTACTAGGTGGTTCGTAGAATTTAGAAGCAAAGTCATAAAAGTCCTTACCAATACATAGAAAACTATTGTTGCTTGAACTGAAACTTGCATGACACATAACATTTTGAGGGTCAAACACGTTTCTATAAACTGTCAAATCTGCTGGTGGAAGTATAAATTGAAATGGACCATCTGGTGGTAATGGTTCGTTCTGGTTTAGTAACCGAAGAAATTGTGCCCAAGAACGTTTGTCTACTTTCCAAAATAAAAACTCTGTATCTCTTGGAGGGTTAATTTCAATCTTTTGAAATGAAACGGTGGAGTTCATCTTGTCATATTCTAGTTTCAGATAGTATGTTCCATTTAGTAAAGAGTCGTATTTTTCTTGAAATTCCCAATAATATTTGTTCATTTGAGTTTGAAAGTCATTTAGAGTTTTCTCAAGACTTTCGTCTGAACGAACTGTAAAGATTCTCATTTCGTCAAATTTGTCTATTAGACCACCAGAACCTTTATACTGCCCATGAAAATATACTGCGAACATAAATGCGTTAGTTCTATTTGAAAACAAAACTCTTCTAAATCCTATTGCCTTTGCATCTGAAGGACTTTGAAGCCAACGAATTGGATAGTCAAACCTGTATACTCGGGATGAAATTTCTTCATCTGAAATAGTCCTACCAGCATTTGTAAAGATATAGTCTAACGGTTTTGTATCTGCTACTTTTGTTCTTTGTTTTTCAACCTGAAGCATTTAATATATGTAAAAATATATTGTTTTAAAATGGTATGCCATTTCATATTTCTCATCTAACAAACAAGTTTCCCAACGGTCTTCTCCAACAAACTCAGCGTACATTTCAAATAAATTTTTTATTTCATGCAATGTTTTATTTCTGTGCCGTCTTCAAGTATGCCCCAGTACTTACGCTTGGAGAGGACATGAACTTCAGAAAATACCTTATCTAGCTTAAAACAGCCCATCTTTTCACCGACCATTCCCATTTCAATGAGTTTGTTATAGCCTTCTTCGTTCGTCATGAGTGCGTCAATGTTCTCATAGTAAACCTTCACTTTGGATTTGACTTCGGAGAAGAATTTGTTGTAGTTGTCAAGGACTGCCTTTGCGAACTGAGGGTAGACCAATGTTCGACAATAGGTTTTAATGTGGTTACTAAGCCACTTTGACCTTGAGTGAATTCGTACTTCAAAACAAAAGGAGAAAACCTTTCAACAAAGTTGTCGACTTCTCATAATGTTTACTCTTCATCTCTTGAGGTTTCTTAATGGAATATCCCCATGTCGAATTCATAAGCAATTTGAGTGTCATTGCAAGTTTGGGGTTTGAAGCTTTCCTAATATCATACAGTTGTTGTATGACTTTTCCAACTGTATAGTTCCTTCGCCGGGAACTCACCATCTTCGTTTGGAATTCCAGTCGGAATATATTGGACAAACCTCATGTATGCAGCGTTAAGGTCGACATAGTATATTTTTTTCGTTTGAGTCGAACTTGTCGCAACCAATTGGTCCAGTTTGTGGAAATTCAAGTGAGTCTCTTATCTTCTGAGAAACTTCTCCTGTTATCTCATAAACATCGTCGAAGCAACCTGTTTCATATAAAACCTTCTGACCTAACTCAGATGCTCTCCAATACAATTTGACGTCAATTGGATGTCTCAATGGAAGTTTGTTTATAGCATCTTGAAGTTCTTGCAACCTCATTGGAAGTTCTTCTGGTTCAGGTTGGTATCCGAACAATCCAACTCCTTGTGGAACTGTGTACTTCTTTTGTACTAGAACTTTGTCTGGAACAACTTTTGGTCTTGCTAACAGTGAAAAGTTTGTTTCGTCTTTTGGTACAAAAGTTTTTCTGTCAGCTTGTCATCTGGAATTGGTTCCAACAAACCTTTCTCGAAAAGAATGTTTACAGCTCTGACAATGTTGCACTTGCCTTTTCCGAACAATGGGTTTGTAAGACTTTCGTTCAACATGAAGTGGTTGTGGACAATTGCAATCTTCAACCATGGTAAATTGAACTCAACAACATAGTCGTCATGTGAAGAACCTTTAGCTGTAGGTATGTTGACTCGGATATTGACATTTGCCAACGGTGCAATTTTTTGCCAATTGACCTCTGAGAATGTACCTTGTCTTCACACATGACTCAAGATACTTCATCTTCTCATCTGTACAAGACCAGAGTTCCTGAGACATGTAAGAATGCAAGGTTCATTGACAATTGTTTCAATTGAATTGTAAATTCCATACCTTGTCAAGTCAATGTCAGACTTATTTATGAACGGGAAGTATCCAGCATGTTGTCTGACTGCTTGAGGGTTAGGTTGGTACTATTCGAACTTGACACTTGCAATTCCTTCAATTGCATTCAAAATGTCTGAGTCGGAGTCAACCATTTGTTCTCTCTTTGTAGTCTTGAAAGCGTCAAGAAGTTTTGCAGCTGTTTGTTCATTGCCATTTGCATAGTAAATGTGACCATCCAAATCCGTTATGGTCAATCTGAGATTGTGTCCTTTCTTATTTCCGTCTTGTATGGCAGCAAGTACACCCATGAAGCCTTCTTTGTTCTTTCCTTCGTCAAAGTTTACTGTAAAGGTTCGACCAGATGTAATTTGACTTCTAACTTCACGATACTTTTCATATGCATATCTTGTTCTTTCCATGGGAGCATGTGTGTCTTCACCTTTTCTTTTTTCCTTCTCAAAGGATGCAATTGTTCGTCATGTTTCCAGTAGAATCTGGCAAAGCCGTCGTGTCCTTCAACTTGAGGTTCACTAACATCGAAAGGCATGTTCATAAGACGTTCTTTCTTCTAACCTCTCTAGTCTGTTTGGATAATTTGCACGTGCTGTTTCCAAATCCATTTCGTAGCGAAGACCAGCCAGTTTGTCATAGACTTTTATGGGTCTTCCTTCCTATATTTAAAATTCTTCGAAACTCTCCAACATATCTTTGTAACTCTGCTTTTATTCTAGCAGACTTTCTATCCATTCTATATGGGGGCATTTTTATAAAAATAAAAAAATATTTTTTTTTTTCTTTACTTTACATAACCACCTGCTGCCATAAGTCTTTGACGCCAACCCATACCAGCTAATGAAGGTTGACTTGGTTTAGTTTGGAAACTAAACTTTGGTTTTGTGTTTATCTTCAGTTTTTGGTTTTTCTTCTTCTATCGGTTTTTTCGTCACTTTTCGGTTCCTCTGACTTTACTTCACTTGCAGGAACAGTTGTGTCGTCACATCTTCATAAATATCATATGCCATTTGTTTTTGTTTTCCTTTCAACTTTTTGTGTTTGTTGTAAAGTTTAGAATATTTCGACTCTAAGTCAATGAGATGTTCTATAATGAACTGTTGGTCAGTGAAGTAAACTTTTCCATCTGTTGTCTCGAAAGCTCCTTCAGACTTCAATATTTTATTTGTGAGAGTCTGTTTCTTTTTGAGATACTAGCCGTTCCATTTCTATGAAAAGTGACTTTGTAGTTAGGGTTTGTATTTCCAGACCTGGCACTTTCTATTATTGAATTTTTCTCTTCATCTGTAAGTTCTTTGACAGGTTTTGACAATGGTTCTGAACTTTTTGTTTGTGGTGTCAAATCTACCGTTTCAACTTCTTCGGTCATTTCAGGTCAGTAAAAAATTTTAGTTTGGTTTGTTTTCAACTGGTTGTTTAGGTTTTTTAAGTCGGTCTAAAACTTCCTGAGGTATAGGAAGAACTTGACAAACACGTTGTGTAACTGCTGGAAGTCGACAAATCCATCTTGAACCCATTTGTCTCAATGCTGTATTGTTCATTTCATCTCAGTAAAAAACTTTACATTCCCCACGTTTGAGGCGGTTGAGGTTGGTTATTGTTTACCCATTGTTGTGCATGGTTATATCCTCTGTTAAAGAATCTTTCACCTTGGTCCATATAGTGTCCTGCTTGGTTATAGTAGTCATTTGCTTTGTTATAATAGTTTCCTGCTTGTCTTCCTACATTGTCCATCCATCCTTGAACTTTTCCTCTTGTTTCAGGATTTGGAATAAGATTTGTTGCATCTCGTGCTACATCCCAACCTTTCTGTACAGTTTGTATAATAGGTTGTGCTTTCTCTTTAAGTATACCTAATGTACTCAAAATCTTCCTTCCAACTCCAAATACACCTCTGGCTATTGTTCCCACTGCGGGTAAAAATCTAGATGCAACTCCTGCTAATGCGCCAAATAAACCCATTTCTTATGGGTTAAAAAATGACGAATCCAAACAAGGACCCCTATGTTTCTAAAGCGACAAAGAAAGCACTCATGATAAAAATCTTTAGTTCAACACCAAATGCTTGGTTTATGGATATCTTGGAAAACATTCCGAGGTATAGAGAAGATGGACCACCATACTGGCTAATATTTGTCGGTCAAAACACAAGATACTGTGAAGCCATACCATTATGGTCCAAAAATATTTTAGATGTGAAAACTGCTTTGACAATATTCGTTGACAAATACCATCCAACAAAACTGACATCTGACTGTGAAAGTTCTTTCAAATCAGATGATGTAAAAAACTATCTGCGTTCAAAAAATGTAAACCAATATTTCATTGTCGACCAAAACCATTCTGCTCTTGGTGTCATTGACGGTTGTATAAAATGTTAAGAGACTTAAACCAACCACAAGGTGGTGAAGCAAATGAAATGTCATATGACGACAAATATAGACACTTCTCCATGGCAAAGATGAGACAAGTTTTAAATATTTACAATAGCCGTAAACAAAAAGGTTTGGGAAACCACTCCCCCGAAGAAATGAAAAACAACCCTGACTTAGAGAAAGACTATATATTTAATAATTTAGTCAAAGAGACAAACAAGAAAGAATGCCGGGCTTCAAACTTCAGAAAGGTGACAAAGTAAAAATAGAAATACCTAAACGCGACCCATATGAAAATACTATTGACTATGACAACAATGGGAACCCGACAGGTACTCACATTCGTGTTCGTAAAAATAGAAGAAAGTATACAAGAGAATATTATGAAGTTTTAGGCAAACATGGCAAAATGTACACACTGCAAGCAGAAGATAAAACTACTATTGTCAGACCTCGTTTCAAACTTGTCAAAGTTCAAGGTGGTATACTTTCAAAGACAGTTCCTAACAAATATAAGACAACTCCTGACGAATATGCTAAAGAAGTTGAAAATGACGACTAAGCATTTCTATACCATGCGTAAACTGTCATGTAAGGTGGCATGTAGTCTTTACTTTGTCCCGTTGTTTGCGTATATCCTGAAACGCGATGTGTATGGTTTCCTCCTCCCTCAGTGTTACTCCAGTAACAATCTATAGCAAACTTAACGTTGTCTTTAACATCATATCCTTTACCTTTTGTCATTGCTGACCAATCCCAATATCTATGCTTATGCCAACCTGCTTGAGATGTACTTAAATCTATGTAGTGACTGTGCGCAGGTAAATTTTCACCTGAAATCGTTTTACTTCCACCTGTTTCCTTTGAAGAGTTTGCACAATACAAAAACCTGTCGACTATTTGAGTCCAAGTTCCAAAACCAAGTACTACTTCTGGTCTGGTAGAGTTCATTGACGTATAAATAGAGCCTATAGGATATAATGTTTGAAGTATTTCTGTCTTTAATGTTTGAAGCTCTGTTTTGTCTGCTTTCTTGTCATATAAATCTTGAGCAGTGAATTTAATATTATGTTCATCCTTCATGACATAAACATCTTTACATCTAATGTTTCTCATCGTCGTTATGTCGTCATCCGATGTTAAACCTTGTGGAAAGTTAGGAGGTTTACAATATATTGCATCCCCACCAGTTTCTTCAACCGTTCCTTCAATACTTTCTATAGCAACAGTTGTAAAACTTGTATGTGTATGGTTCTTGTCTGCTTTCTTCTCTAACTCATCGTTAACATAAGTTTTATCTGCTTTAAGGTCTAAACATCCTGAAACCCATCCTGTATCGGCTTTAGTTTTTAAAATCTTCGATGTCCGTTCATGGTACCAGTCAACCCTTTCTATAATTTCTTTATCTTTTTCATCCACATATTCCTTATCCGCTTTCTTCTCTAACACACTAGCCATAAGTCCCTTATCTACCTTATTTTCAAGGCTAACGTTTAAGTCTGTTATTTCAGATATAGAATGTGTATGAGTCTTTTTAGAATATTCGTTTTCAGCTCTTGTCACTTCACTTGACATTTTATTGTCAACATATGTTTTGTCTGCTAGTTCAGGATGAGTATGTTCTTTTGTTGCATAAGCATTGTTAGCTCTTTCTTCTTCTTTTGCTATTGCATCGTCTACATATTCTTTGTCAGCTTTGTTTGTCAACATCTGCTTTCAAAAGAAGTTCATTTATAGGTTTCTCGTTTAAAGTTCCTTTTGTTGGATTTATACAGACAGTATGGTTCTTATTGTCTTGAAACAGAAACTCATCTGTCATTGGGTTTAATGTCAGTTTTAAGTTTCCTTCTTTCAATGACTCAGATATCTTAGAATAGTTTGAAAAGTTTGTTGTGTTCTTATTTAGAGCTTGCACAATGAGTTGTCGGTTGTGTTGTATTTCTCTCATGGAAGCAATATCTTTCGACATTTTTATTCTAGATAAAATATGCTTCCAATAGAAAAAGAAAATTCAAGAGTTGCTACAACTAAACCATTAGATGAACTTTTTACTAATGTCGGTCAAAAGTTTGAGACAGAGACCGTAAAGCATGAAGGCTATCGTTTTGACTACCCATTAAGATGGCTAAGAGACCCATCTGTCACAAAAGCTATTGGCTTTCGTAGAATGAAGTTCATTTCAGAAGCCATACATGGTTTCCCATTTACGGTCGGTTTTGAAGTTCGATACTATAACAAAGAAAAACGTATGTATGAGAAATTTGAACAGGGAAAACTTTTACAAGTTAGTTTGCTTGTAAACTTAGAAACAACTCTTCAAGCTTTTCAAGAAAAAATAAACGATATCTATATCGAATATGCAAACCAGTATAACATTGACGAGGGAGAGTACCATCTCGATATTATTTATGACAGGAAAAATGCAACTGTTAAAATCAATAAAATAGAAGACCTTGGAGAAAACGTTTATATTTCTACAAAATATAACAACTTGGCATGGTATAGATTTATGAGGATGTTAAATCAGCCTGCAGCATATCCAGTACACCCAGACTTTTATGAAGTCGAAAACCCTAATGGAACATATGAAAATGTTTTCGACCAAGATGCTATTATTGTTCATGCTTCATTTTCTGGCGCCCAAAACTCTTTCTTATGCTTGGCAAATGACTTTTACGAAAAACCTACAAAGTTATACGAACCACCAAGTGGAAGTATTTCAGACTTTCAAGTATGGTTTACTACAGATGGAAGAAAAAGAATAATTCCATTATACCATGCGTTTTACTTAGAACTTAGTTTCATATACAACTACTATCGAACGGTAAAAATATAACTTTTTAATACGGTTGAGGTGTTGGATTTGGTTGCCAACTAGACTGTGGTGCAGGTTCAGGCTGTTGTATAACAGGAGCTTGCTCTTCTGGTTCAGGGTCTTTAGGTATAATACCAACAAACTGACCTACTCTTTTACCAATATTTTTGACTCCGTTCCAAATTCCTCTTCCTACGGTTTTTATTCCATTCCATATACCTCTTCCAACTCTTCTGAAGAAGTTTCCAATACTACTGAAGAAACCCATTTTACTATATGTAAAAATCTAATGTCCGCCTAGTCTTTTGCGTTTCCTGTTGAGTTCCATAGCATTCTTTAACTGGAGCTCATACATTCTGTTTCTCCTCTGGTAGAAAACATATTCTGGGTCAACTCCTGTGTTCGCGTCATCTGCATAAAGTTGTTTATATCCCACTTCAGGGTTTGTATAAAACTCTTTCCATCTCATATTTGCATACCATGGTGGCAAACCTAACGCAGCGTCATTTGACATGGCAGTTTGCATTTGTACATCTGTTGGCACTTGACCATAGTTTGCCATTGCAGTTTGTATTCTAACTTCATTTGGAATATTCTCTGGGTTTGGTTGTCCAGGTTGCTGTGCATTCGCTAAGTTCTGTGCGTCCATTTAATATTAGATAAAAAATCTCTTACGAGTACATATACTGAACATTTGCAGGCATTGGTTCATCTTCATATTCTCTGTACTTTTCTGCCACGTCAAAGAAATAAATGACACAATGGAAAAAACCTAAAACAAGTAGTCCTATTTCAAACCACATTTACTTACTAATAAAATTTCTTTGTTATGACACTTTCTCCGGTTTATAGGACTCTCTCATATTCTATCTTGTCATATCTAAACTCATAGTCATGTATGTCCTCTAACCATCTCATAACGGTTTCCAAACCACTTTTATCGGATGTAAAGTAAAAGCATGGATGGTTATGTAAAACGTCTAAAGTTTCTAAAGAGTCTCTCAAAGTCCAGTCTACTTGGTATTGAAAATCCCATGTGTTATAGAACGGCGGGTCCACTATAAAGAAAACATTTTCCTTGTCTTTATATTTTTCATACAACTCTGTCCAATGACATCTCACAAACTCTATACCCTCAATATATTTTTCTATGTCCTCTTTGAAAACATTTGTATAGTTAAGATATAAAACTTTTGACATAAGTGTTTCAATGTCATGAACTCTTATAGAACCACTATATAATAGTCTAGCAGATATCGTATCCCAGTCAATATATTCTGCTTTTTTCAAAACCTCTCTCACAATATTTTTGTTATCTACTGGTATACGTTCCATCTTACCTATAGGTATCTTTTCTTTTAACTCTTTCAATATTTTGTTAGTGTCTGGAATATGTTTGAGACGGTCCATATAGTTGTCGAAGTCATTGCATATAATCTTTGAGTCTGGGAATATTGTATGGCACAAATGGGATATATAGAAACTTCCACCGAACAAATCTACAAATGTTAGACCATTCGGTAGTTTCTTAAGTTCTCTCAATATAATATCTTTACATTTACTCTTATTTCCAAAGAACGGTAACGGTGGTTTTGTAAAATTCATTTATATATAATAATAAAAATGTTTTTTCCCTGAAAAGTGACAGAAAAGTGACAAAGCATGAAAACATATATAATTTGTGAAAAGCGACACATTATATAATGTTTTCGACCCAGAAGAAGGCTTCTTCCCAGAAGCAATGGAGGAAGAAGAAGAGTCCTCCGAATTCACACCAGAAGACTAACAATTTTCCGAATAAAAACTTCATTTATACTAAACATCTTCGGGGCTAGAGGGCACGAAGTGCCTGGAAGCCCCACTACCTTTTTTTTTTAAAAAATAGTTATATATTAGAAAATAATATGAGTTTATGTGATATTATTTTTCAGAAGATTTCATTCTATATGCCTATGAAAAGTACTCTCAAAACTAACTTTTTCCTAATTATAATTAAATCTAGAATATTGTATTATGCTTAGTATTATTTCATTTTTCTCATTCAATTTAGAATTTACAAATGTCAAAAAATTGAGAGCTGTCACTTTTGATGAATTTCTGTTTATTACAATTCTTCTTCTTCAATCTATTGGCGCATTTATTTCTACACGCCAATAAGGAAGGGAAAATTATAAGACACCATGGTGTCTTCAAAACGCTAATTTTTGATATTTTTAACAACCCTACTTTTCGCGCAGTCTACTGATGCTTTAAAGCACAAATTTTATCGCCTTGATGAGATTATTGCACAAAGATTATCAAACGATCCTTACACTTCTTTGGAAGCATTTTTGAATAATTTACAGGAAGAGTGCCCAGATGATCTCGTTCAATTTGATTACAATGGAGATTTTTCCGAGTTTACAATCATATATGCACCTTTTGCTGCAAAAGAATTGGTGCATAGCATTGATAACCCTCTCCACGTCGATTCCACTCATTCTTTAATTAAAGGAAAGATCCAATTGTTTGCAGTAACAATGAAAACAAGTCAAAACACAATTTTCCCCTTTTGCTATTTTTTAGTGAACCCTCAGACATCTGAAAAAATTCAAGAATGTTTGGTGAAATTCTGTGAGTTTGCGCACCTGGATCCACAGCATTGGAGCGCTGACTGTGCGCTAAACATTGCTCGCGCAATTGAGGACGGATTTCCTCTTGCGCAGCTCAGTTGGTGCGCTGTGCATGTTTTACGCGCATGTGCAAAAGTTGGAAGCTATTTTGACAATCCACAGAATTTTGAGAACTTCTATTTAGCAATGGACTTTTTGACATTACGTGCAGATGCAACGAATGCAGAAAAGCTGGCTGAAGAGTCTGATGAAACATATGAGTTCTTGACAACAATGTTAGAAGAAGAAGAACCGCACTAGTCATGTGATTTTATCCCAAGCATATGGGGATTCTAAATTTTTGTCCCTATCGTTATCCCAATTGAATTTTTTTTTGGAATTTAAAAATTTTTTTTCTCCATGTAAACTTAAATTTTAATTTTTACCACTAAAATGCAATATTTCAACAAATTAATGAGTAATAATATTTTAATTTATAATAAATATTATAAATCTCCTCAATTTAATGTAATTATTGTATTAATTTTTGTTGAAAATATAAAATCTTCAAGTAAATGATGTGAATTTAATATTTTTAGAATGTTGTTTAATTGTACTATATTATGCATGTAAAATTTTGTTACAATACATTTTATATGGGATCCCCATTGCCCAATTGAGAGAAAATTGAGAGGTGGGATTGGGCTAGCCCAATTCAAAATATCCCAGGTGGAAATAAAAAAATTAACAATTCAACATAAAAAAGCATCTTAAATAATAATGATAAAAAGAAATTTTGTATGAATTTCAATCAAATTTGTTTTTATTCAACTTAAGAAATCACTTCATTAATGAAAGAAGTCGGGTTCACAACATATCCCGATCTTGAAACGAAACAACATGTTTTTTTGATGCCCTAAACGGGGGGGTCGCCAGCAAAAAAAAAGATGTCAAAATTTATCCCAAAAATTTAAAAAAAACGAAGAAAGTGCATCCCAGGGATTATAAAATTTAAGTTTTCACATCTCTAAACCGCACGCTTTGAAGTATTTCGATAAACAATGGAGAAGAACCAAAGAACATTGGATGATGTTATATCGTGGAGAAGGTGATTCCACGAATAACATTGCGGAATCACACTTTCATCAATTAAAGCAAACATTTTTCTTGGGTAAGAAAAATGAGCGCATTGATGACATCGTCATAACTCTCATCACTGTTGTGATTCCAAATGCGATTATTAAGGTTCAAGTCGCTAATGTTTTGAATGAAGAAAGAGCAGTAAGAATTCTTACAAGGGCAGGTAATCAGATTGTTGAGCAAAGAGCTTCAAAACACGATGAATGTTTGAAATTAATTCAACACATTTTGGAAATTGTCGAAAGCCGAAGGATTGAACCTAATGTCCTTATTCCATCTTTGAAGGCAATATTAAATTTGGCACAAAGAAGTTTAAAGGAAGAGTAAGCAAGATTAGATAATTTGGACTTTTTTTAAAATTAATGAATAAACAGTATATTTTTGAAGTGTAAGCTTATTTACCTGAAGCTATATTACTTAATATAACATTCAAAGTATTATTGCTATTTATTGGAGAACAAATTTATGTAATTTTCACATGAAAATTGATAAATTTGTATTTCCTTATGATAATCAATTTTTGTATTTGTAGAGAGTCTCCCTGCATGATATCAAGACTTGGCTATAAGTCTTTATGCATTTTTGAAAATTGTATTGTAAATTGTAAGAATTTCTGAATACTACTGTTGTAAGACGAGTTACGGAAAGTGAGGTGAACCGAAAAAGTGACACTTATTTGGTCGGATAAATTCACTATATATTTACTTGTCAAAAAAATCAGACTTTTTTTGCTTTAAAAAATTTATAAGTTAATTATTGAGAACGAAGGTGAAAGGAAATGGATATCTCTTACCTTTCATTCCCTCGAGAAAGTTCAAAAACTTGGGTGCAATCAGAACTGATTGCACCCAAGTTTTTGAACTTTGTATAAGGAATTGTTGGCTATGATGTACTGATCATGAATCAGTACATCATAGCCAACAATTCCTTCGCAAACAGCGGGAAACTTTGTCTGAATAGTTTAACATTCAGACAAAGTTTCCCGCTGTCAGAGAGGGAATGGAAGGGTAAGAGGTATATATTCATAATGTATACCTCTTACCCTTTCATTCCCTCGAGAAAGTTCAAAAACTTGGGTGCAAAATAATGAAAAAGTTGATTTGTGAATCATTGAAATATTAATGCTGTTATATATATATATCAGATGATATAAGATGATTTTTTAAATAAAAAATAAAATTTAATTTTTTAATTGTTAAAATAAGAATAGTAAGCTTGACAAGTAATTTAAGTTTTTGCTTTGTAAAGTTATTTGGTTGGCAAATGCATTGTGTCACTTTTTGTTTGAGTTCACTTTCCGTAATTTGTCTTATGATACTACTACTATAAAATATAATTGCTTATCTATGTATATTCTCCCTGCATGATATCAAGACTTGGCTATAAGTCTTTATCCATTTTTGAAAATTGTATTGTAAATTGTAAGAATTTCTGAATACTACTACTATAAAATATAATTGCTTATCTATGTATATTCTCCCTGCATGATATCAAGACTTGGCTATAAGTCTTTATCCATTTTTGAAAATTGTATTGTAAATTGTAAGAATTTCTGAATACTACTACTATAAAATATAATTGCTTATCAATGTATATTCTCCCTGCATGATATCAAGACTTGGCTATAAGTCTCTATTCATTATGAGTATGACCCCATTTTTTTTACAAAAAGTGCCGAATTGCAACTTTGTCCCAATCTCTAATTCTCCATCTTTTCATATTGATTATACATTTATCACATTCTCGTTCTTCTCATATTCTTCATTGTTTTATTATATTCTATTTCTTCTAATATTCTTCATTATTTTTTGACATTCTATTTCTTTTAATATTTATAATTGTTTTATGACATTCTATTTATTTTCATATTAATCATTGTTTTATGACATTCTATTTATTTTTATATTGATCATTGTTTTATGGAATTCTTTTTCTTTCCAAATTCTTCATTGTTTTATTCAATTCTATTTCTTTTCATATTCTTCTTTGTTTTATTACATTCTATCTCTTTTCATATTCATTTTAGTTTTATAGCATTCTTATACTTTTTGTATTTATCATTGCTAGATGTAATTCTTATTCTTTTCATATTTGTCATTTATTTATCAAATTCCGAAAAAATTCAAATTAACCATTGTTTTAATGAAAATCTTTTTCTTTTCATATTCAATATTGTTTAATCAAATTCTCTTAATAGTAATGAATGCCCTCTATCTGTTGCAATCGAAGCAGGATCGCTTGAAATTGTTAAATGCTTGATTGAACATGGTGCTGATGTTAACATGATTCTTTTTCTCATTCTTATTATATTCATCACTATTTTATTATATTCTATTTCTTTTCATATTCTTCATTGTTATATAATATTCTATCTAGTTTAATTTTCATCTTTGTTTTATGGAATTATATTTCTTTTCATATTCATCATTTCTTTATACTATTCTACTTCTTTTCATTTTCTTCATTGTTTTATGACACTTTCTTTCTTCTCATTTTGATCAATTTTTTATGACATTTTCTTTCCTCTCATATCCATCATTTATTTATCAAATTTTCTTTCTTTTCATAGTAATCATTATTTTATAACATTATCTCTATATAAATATCCATCATTTTTTTATCAAATGAAATTAACTATTATTTCAAAACATTCTGTTTCTTTTCATATTCAATATTGTTTAATCAAATTCTCTTGATATTATTAAATCTCCTCTTTCAATTGCACATGAAGCAGGATCAGACGAAATCGTTAACTTATTAGTTGAACATGGTGCAGAAGATTTTAGTTATAACTAACCTAAAAATATGTTAAACATACCAAAAAGAAAAAGAATAACTAACTCTAAATTGAAAAGGATATAATTCCATGTAAAAATGAAAAGCAATATGCACAGTTTTTAACACATGAAATTATAATTTTTACAATATCTTTGCTTTTTTTTATTCCATATTTTCAAGAGGCTTCTGGACATTATTTAGAACAGTTGTCCACAGAAACAACCCAACATAGAGGAACTGTCATTTTATTTTATGCATTAGACACTGTCTGACGATACTGTCGTGAACCCTAGGTTTAAGTGATGTTTTTGCCAATGGGGTCCAAGATGCATCAATTGTTTCCCCGTAATTGCTTTGGTGAAATAATCAACTACATATTCGTTACGAATTCGGCAGATTATAAACATGTGATATTCATTAATGGACTAGTTCTGGATTTTCTTCGATATCGTGTGAAATGAACTTGATCATTCCATTAGAATTAAGGGTGCACTTACTACTTTCTGACATTCTCTCAAATTTCTTGTTTAAGGTTTTATTTTCTATACATCTTCACGCCCGTATATCTCTTTTTGAGAGAGTGTCAGAAAGTGGTAAGTGCACCCTTAAAGAAAATTTTATTTAAAAAAAATAGATTTGATTATCGCATAGTTGAATACAAGCATTTTATTTATAATATTAGCAAACTATTATAGTTTTTGATTCCATCCAATTCTTTAGAAAGCTTGGAATCGGTGCAATCAGAATAATCTGAGAAGATAATTTATAGTGGATTTCCGTAATCCCTTGAATGTGTGTAAGAATTTTCTCCAGTTTCTACAGTTAATTCTCTTTCAGAGAACAAAACTAAACCTTCATTTTCTTCATTTACTTTGTGCTCTTCTTCCTCTTGATTTTCTTCCGAACTGGATTCTGTATATTCATATGTTGTTGATTATTCAGAAGCTCCTCCAATCTATGTACAATTACCTTTAGTTTTCTCTTAACTAATAATAACAATGACAATAATCGAAACAACAACTAAAGCCAAAATACAAATACCCATCCATAAATAAGGAGAAATATGGTCTATTGGATTCTCCCATCTAAGTAATGCTAGATCCAATGATGGCGCTGGTGTTGGTGATTTACTTGGTGATGCTGTTTCTTTTGGAGTTTTTGTTGGATTCAATGTCATCTACATTGTATTAAATGGTGTTTTATTTGCAGTGAAAATTGATGTTGAATAAGAAAAATCTCTTTTCATGAATCATCTCCCAAAAAAATGCAAGAGATTTTTCTTTTATATCTGCAATGAGTTATAGTTATATTTGCAAAATTTCCATGAATTTTTCAAATTTACCAAAAGTATTTAAATTTTTCCTTAGATATTTTCATATCAATTCAAACTTGAAATTTTTGCTTAAATCCTCTAGCAACTAAGTCTTTATGAAGCACACAATTATGTCAATATGCTAATTCTTAGGTCAGTAATTAATATTCAAAGCTATACTGTTGTCATATAAATCGCATGCTAAATGGGTGGCAGAATATATTGGTTGAATTTGAAAATTTATAATAAATTTACATTGAGATGAGAAATAAATGAACTATATTTGAAATATGAGTTACTTATATCCGCAGATTATCTGATATTTGGCAATAGCACATGGTAAAGATTTCAAATTGCATTATCATATTCATTTATCAGAAATATGCTCAAATTATAATATATCAAGCTAGGCTAATAATCGTTCATATTGATATTTACTGATCAAATTTCAATTCAATTACTGCTATGATAGAGTAGAGGCTTCATTACATCAAAATGCTGTCTGGTCGGAAGCTTCCCTTCAAATAAAAAAAATTAAAAAAAATAAAAAACTGAATTTTATTATGAAAGGAGTAAAATTGGAAGAACTAGGACAAAGTATTCTAGAACAAGTTATTACTTCTGGAGGTGATGATGTTGATAGGAACTTTAGCAATCCTTTTTATGCTCATATTGTTAGTTTAAACAAATCATTGCAAAAAGTAAACGGAAAGTCTCCTTCAAACTGGACAGAGTCTTTAATAAGTGAAATAGAAGGAAGAGCACAGATAGTTATTGATGATCTCGAGCAAATGAAACTTGCCCCTTCCAATAATATTGGACCAAATAAACTATTTATTGAAGCATATAAGATTTTGGCATATACTCTATCTCTTGTTAGCGATTACAAAGATCGAAAAATAGAAGCAATTGAAAAAGAGGCTCATGATCAAACTGAAGATTTGAAAATTCAACTTGATACTCGTGAAAAAATTGCTCAACAAGAAAAAAGCGCTATCAATGGAAGGATCACAGAGCTTGTTTCTCAGAATTTTCAAATTGTTCAACAAAATGAAGCTCTCAAAGCTAAAATTTCTGAATTACAAGCATATACTATTAAGGAAGATGAATACAAAGCAGTTTTAAGCGAAAAGCAGGCTTTAATGCAAGAGATTCAAAAAATGAATTTAGAAATTGAGGCATTAAAGAACGAAAACAGAAATTTGGCTGCTGCTAATGATCAATTGACTATTGAAAATCGAGATTACAAAGAAACAAACTTAGGTTTAACTTCATCAGAAATGAATACTACAAAAGAATGCCAAAGATTGTTAAAGTTAACAAACGAGCAGCAATCTGTAATTAAGGAAATGGAAAATCATATTGTTCAATTGGAAGCAAAGGCAAATAACAATGACGCTTTTAACGCAATAGCTATAGCCCAAGATATGGCAAATAAAGATTTAAAGAACTTAACAGAACAAAGGAAATCACTTATTACGTTAATTACTAAAATGGAAAATTATATTACAAAAATTGATGAAATAGGAGTCTCAAAACCAATAGAAATCACAAAATCTCCTAAAGATGATGGTTTCCATCTCGCTTCTGATGTTTCTATTACAGGATTACCAGAATCTGTAAGAATTGCATATAAAACAAGCATCGAAGAAGCTTTTGTTGCATTAGTCAGAGAATTCAAAGCTCAGAGTGCTCAAGTTAAATTACTTGCTGGACTTTCCGAGAAGGTTTGCACAACAATTGGAAATTCTCAGATTTTCGTCAACCAATTTGCCAATTACCAAAAGGCAGAGTCATTTAAATTACCAGCTAGAATCAGGAATGAGATTACTAGGATATTATCTCTTCCAGAAAATCAACTAGAAAATTCAATTTCTGATTTCATTGTTAACGTATCCAAAGAAGCAGGAATTGCAGTTCAGGCAATATCAAAGCTCTTACTCCTTTCATATAAGAGGCTTTTACAAGGAGCAAACAACGCATTAGACCTTAGAAAAGAAAATGACTTACTCCAAGAGCAGATGAAGCACCAAATCTCTCTTCTTGAGCAAGAAAAAGCATCTAATGCAGAACTCCGTGAAGTTATCAATACATATTCAAGGAAATTTGAATCTCCAATTAAAATTACTGAAGAACCCCAGTTCAAAGACCAAGATTTGATTAAACTTGCTAAGAAGTGTGATGAACAGAAGCAAATCATCAAGAAACTCAAAGAAACAATTAAATCTTCTCCATCAAAAGAAGAAAAGTCTCCAATTAACGATAAGCTTCAAACAGAACTTGTTGAAGCCAAGCGTACAATTGAAGAACAAAAGCTAACAATCCTTAATTTGCAACAACGTGAAGTTATCAAATCTGATCACGATAACAAGAATTTTGAAGAAGCAATTGCTAATGTTAAACAGAAGTATGAAAGCAAACTTCAAAAACTTGCAAAAGTCCATGAAAAAGTCGTTGAAGAAATGAATCAAATTAAAAAGAACTCTTTGCAAGGTTTGCAATCAGAACTCGACCTTGAAAGGCAGCAGAGATCATCAGAGAAGCTAAGAAATGATACTTGTTTGGAAGACTACAAGAGAAGACTTGAACAAGCATTGCAAACAGATGCGGCTTTGAAATTAGCTTTGGAAAGATGCACAAAAGAACTTAATGAGACAAGATTGAGTCTTTCTGAGATTAGAGCTATCCAGAAAACAACAGAAGCAAGAGCTATTGCTGCTCAACAAAAGTTGAAGCAATATGAATCAAAATTGTAGAGTTATTTTTTTGTATTAATGTTTAATTTTTGTAATATAAAGAATACTTGTTTATTATTCAAGCAAAAAGAGTGTTTTCAGATTGTGATTACGTTAGAAAACTTAGGCTTGCTATTTAGAGGGGTTCTCATGCTATTTATAGTTTCAGATTTGATGTTAGACATAAATTCTATATAAACAATATAAGAACATTATATGTTAGATAAATTAAAACCTCTTTCAACGCAAATAGGAATAATGTCAGTTATTTTTATAAATAAAATGGAAAATAAAACATGTGAATCCGATATCGTTCAGCGGTTAGGATATGTGGTTTTCATCCACAGGATCGGGGTTCGACTCCCCGTATCGGAAAAATTTTTCTTTTTTAATTTTTTCATCATCAAGAAAAATAGAAAAAATATCAATGATTTTTGAGGTGTTTTATAATGGTTATAAAGGATAAAAAAATAAAACAATGTAATAAAACATACAATTTTTAATTTTTTCGAAAAAATAATTTCAATCAAGAGAAATTACAGGAATATCAGTATCTTGATTGACTGGATCATCTAAATCTGTTTCATCAATAACTGGCATCGATTCAATATCATTTGGATCTTGTTTTTGTGGAATTTCATCTTTTTCTTCTGTTTTTTCATCATCAAGATGTATTTCACGCGTATTTGTAGGCTGAAGAACAAATATCTCGTCATCATCTTCTTGAATTACTTGTTTTGGCGTTTCATCAGATTTTTGTGAAATATTTTGTTGTTGAACTGGTATATTCTGTTGGGATTGGATTGGCAATGGTTTTGTTTCTTTGGGTGGTGTTGGTTTAGGAATAACTACTGGATTTTTAAGAATTTCATCAGCAATTTCTTTTGATTGGTTCAAATCATCATCAATATCCTGTTTATTTTGATCATCATTATATCCGTCGATATCTTGTTCATCAGGCAACTTGATTTCATCATCAGAGAAATTTTCATCTTCCATTTCTTCTTCATTTTCTTCAATTTTGATATTTTCAACAACACCTGCTTGATCTGTGTTGTTTGTGGCTGTTGTCATGGTCCCATCTGACTCAGCATCGTTCAAAGAGTCCATATTATAGTGTTGCTCGTTTTCATTGTTGAAAACTTCGTGGCCAAAAGATTGAATGGACGATAAGTCCGGGGGAAGTTCACCTCCTTCTTTCGGAACATCGTAATCGTCAACAGAGATTACATCGTTAATTGTGAGGTGATTATTGTAGGATGGCTGGGATTCTGGAATATCTTCCTCTTCTTCATTGTCTTCATTAGTTATTTCGGAAATTTGTGGCTCATTAACTTTAAATTCCGAAATTTGATAGTCTTTTCCTTGTTCTGATTCAACATTTGATACATTATAGTTGAATTTGTAACTGCTTACATCGTCTGGCTTCTCAGTTGATGCCAGATTTGATGAAATTCCAATTTCATCAAATTCTTTCTCTATTTTCTTTTTAATTTCGACGTGGTTGCTGCCAAGTAGTTCGCTATCATGTATTTTGTCTATTATGTCATCTTCATCTGATTCTGACTGATAAGGACTGATTTGAATTTTAATTTCTTCTTCTTCGGATTCTGAATTGTAAGGTGAGATCTGTATGACTTCTTTTTCGTTATCTGACTCGGTAGCGTAAGGAGAAATGTCAATCATCTCTTCATCGCTTGCATATGGAGAAACTTGTAAATTTTCGTCGTCACTGTTTGATAGTATTGATCGCTCTTGTTTTGTAAACTTTTCGGAATCACTTGGAGGCTGTATTTGTGTTATTTTTTGTTTTTCTGGTGAATTTTTAGGTGAAAGAGGTTTTAGTTTAATTTTTTCAAGTCTTTCGGCAAAAGTATTCCTTGGTGGTGGGTTCTTCTTCGCATTCATGGCTTCAATAGCATTATTTGTGTTTAAAAGTAATTGACGAGCTTTTATTACGATTTCTGACTCTTCATCATCAGAAGATGTCAATGTGATAGATCTTTCAGGTCTTTTCACTCGTATTGCAGGTGGTTCATCAATAACTGGCGAATATTTTTTAGAAATTATTTTTGGAGGAATTCTTGAACGTCTTGGATGCTCATAATTGCTTGAATCTTGTATGCTAGATGCTCTGTATGAATTTTGGTCGGCAATATTGATATCTCGTGTATGAAATTCTTGATGATTATTTCTTGAAGAAATTGATTTTTCTGGTGTATGTTTTTGCTTTATCAACTTCATAAAGAGTGCATTTTTCCACTTAACATAGTAAAATTCCCTTATCTTTGCTCGAAGTGATGCTTCCTTCGTTGCAAGCTCGTAACCACCGTACAAGTTCTCTATTTTCTCGCTCTCTTGGGAAATAGAATGCCTAAAACTAGTAATTTGAGCTTTCAGACTCTGGAATTTCGAACTTAAATCATTCATCGTGTCACTTTTATTCTCTTTTCATCCTTTTCAAACAATAAAAAATGAAAAAATCTCAAGGATTTATATAGGATTGTTGACTTAAAAGAATGGGCTATAGCTCTTTATTGATAAGAATTTAAGTTGCTGGTTATTATTTGTTCAAATAATCAATCCAAAATAATTTTAATAAATTCTTATAATTTTGGTCATTTAGCATAATCGATATGATATCAATTGATCTCCATTAAGGTTTTAAGAAAGATATTTGTAGAAAGCTCAGTACAGATGAAAGATATGAAAATAAAAAAAAAGTTAATTAAATAGTATTTGATTTAAAATTTCAAACAATTAATATAAGATGAGACGAAATCATGATATGCAGATAAGTCATAAACGAAATTAAAGATGTTATTCATCTTTTTGTTGGAATTCCAGATTTTCTTTGTTTTTGTGGTCTTCCACTTGGCTGTTTAGGCGAAACTAATTCTTTAGAAGATCCAATCGCTTCATCAATTGAAGAAAAAGATGTAGGCCAGCCAAGTAAAGAATATTGTGGAGCTGAAATGAATAATTCAAAACTCCTTGGCTCATCCCACTTGTCTCTGATTCCAAATCTAGGCTGAGGTTTTGGTGCAAATTTTTCTGGCGAATTTTCAACTGGTTCTTGGATACTTTGATTTGATTTTGTCTTCTTTGATAAACGAGGAATTAAAGAATTTTGTGTGTCGCTTAATGAGCGCTCAGATAATTTGTCTGAAGATTTATCTGAAGTTGCAGGTTGAAGAGAATTGGCCGAAACTTGATACCATGCATCTAATTTACCAATTTTGAATTCATGCCATTTATTTATTGGTGGATCGAGCTTCCAAGGTCCAAATAACGAGTCATCCATTTTATCTTCTGTTGATAAAATCTAACGATAATTTATAAAATTTTAACAACGCAATATTAGTAAGAGAAAGATTCTAAAATTACGGAAAATTTTCATAAAATCAAGATAATTTTTGTAATTGTATCCAATAATAGCGAGCTTAAGTTCACATAGGCAATTATTAAGACAATTTGAACAAGCTGGTGTCATTTGGCTGAATATAAAATTTGGATATAAAATTTTTTTGCTTTAAACTCTCTAAAGCAATAGATTTATTTGCACAAAGTGAAATCTAGATAGAAGTTTTCAAGTGGATGAATATTTGTTAAAATCAAAAATAATATTTTAGAAAATTACAAACAAAAATAATTATAAACATCACACCTCATTATAACGTTGTGCTTTGTGAGGTTTTAAGAGAGGATAGAAATAAGAAAATGCGAAGTAAGCAAAAATTCCAAAAATTGTTCCTAAAATTAACGAAATTGGTGAAATCCTGGGCTGAGAAACAACCTTAGGTTGAGCTGATTCTGCCTTCTTGAACAAATTTGGAATTAATTCTGTTTTTGCTCTTAGCAACGCTTTCTTCCAAACAGCGGTAGTTTCGCTTCTTCTGTCAATAAATACCATTAACGGGAGGTCGTATGCTCGAATAAATCTCAAATATTTTGAATTTTCTTTTTCATCAACTTCTTCTTTCATATCAACCCATCCGTAAACTGTATTACTACACTCATTTTGTGCAGCAAGCTGTAAATTCCTTCTTTGAACCTGCTTTAGATTGCCTTTTACGAAATATAAAGCGGCAACTTTGAAAATTGGAATCTTTGACAATTCCGAGTATGGATATTTATGTAATGCTCCGAATTTGTGTCTATCGAAGAATGCATATAATGGCTCGACTTTGGAGTTGTAAATAACTGGACAACCCGGTTTTTGGTATGCTGTAACGATTGGGTTTGTGAGCGATGAATTTACTGAGTAAACGAATGTATCGTTATATATTTTGAAGAATTTCGAATGGTTTCTGAAAGTTTCGAGAAATGAATGATTTTCTGATGGAATTTGAGCATAAAATGTTGATCCTCCATCTTTTGGTTCAAATTGAGCGTCAATTAATTCTTGTTCAGTATGTATTTTGCGGAGTAAAGATTTCATTGTTTGATTTATCCATCTATCCCAACCTTCTTGTCCTCTTTCGGGTGAGTGTGACCAATATCTCCAGTCATTACCCATAACTAAGGAAATTGTTGGAGTTCTGCGGGTATGATGTCTTGCGCAGCCGTATTGAGTCATGCAATTAATTGTCATGATATAAATATCAGATCTATTTCCTAATTCTCTGTTGAAACGCTGAAATCCTTCAGGAAGCCCTTGACAATGTGGACAATATGGAGAAAAACAGAGGGTGAATATAGGTTTCTCAAAACTATGAGCGACCAATTTTTCCCAAGTGTCGTCATTGTATTCAATCCATGTTTCAAAACTAAAAATGAAAAGCGAAAAAATCATTTTATAAAAAGTGAATTTTTTCTATATTTTTTATGGTGCTTGCTGCTCGTATCATCAAGAACTCTGAGATTTATAGAAAAAGATTATCATTGATGTAGCCCATTAGATCCGTATTGAGAGATTTAATATTTTTGAAACAAATATAAAGTAGTAGGATATGAAGGGTTTTGTGACTTTTTTGTAAACGTAAGAATTCATACAATATCGAGCGATTTTAGTAGGATATGAAGGGTTGTGTGACTTTTTGTTACATCTATATATATATAGACGATGCATTAAAATATATTTAAAAAGGAAGACTGTGAATTATTAAACGCTAATGAATATGAAACCAATAAATCAAAATTGAAATATAAATATATTGGAAGAGATGAAAGATGCAAAGATAAAGATAAAGTTTATACAGTTTCATATAATGAATGGAAAACCAATAAGATAAGAAAACATTTAGGAGATTATGGGAAATGTTCTGAATTCTTTAAATCTAGTATGTACGAGAGAGTAAAAGAAATTAAAAATAATTATTTTCATGAATAAAAGATTCACTACCATAATGAAATAAAAAATAATTTATTTTTTTATCTTTTATAAAAGAAGCTATATATATAGATGATGTCAGATATTCCGCGATTAATTATTTTTGAATAACTGAAGGTGTCACTACGTCACCATGTGTCACCAGGTTATTTAACTTCTTTTAAAATGATGACAACATGACATTTTGACAACAGGTATGAAAGGAGGTATAAATATAATGGAGTCAGGCGCGGTTCAATTTTAACGACATTTTTTAACGCGATACGAGCGTAAGTCCATAGAATGTGTTTTGAGGGAAACTATAAAAATCCAAAATAGAGGTAAGTGCGCCATTATTACCTGCGAAGTTACATGGAATAAATCGAAGAGTAAGTACAAGATGATCTTGCATCTTTCCAAGTAAATGAAATTTATTAAAATTAAGATGATAATATTCATTTATAGTATGTGTATGATGTGTTTTCAAAATTTCTTCAAATAAAATGCAATGATAATTTTTGAATAATTTTTTCTTGTGTATATTTCATTTTTTATTAGTGAAAATATCATTACATCAATAAGGAAAGCACAATCCAAATTCATATTAGTTAAATTAATATACGACCAAAAGTGCTTACTCTTAAACAACCATCGGATTTCCGGGTGAAATCGTGACACACTTTCGTCTTTCGTAGGCAGTGGTGGTTGTTACAAAAGGTAACTTCGAATGTAGCGTGAAATCTGCAAAAAAAATTCTGAAATTTGAATGGAGAACACAAAAATTGAATAGTTTACGTCAATAAAAAGAGAAAAATGAAGCCAATGTGTCTCGAACCTAGGACTTAGAGCAGCAATCCATTGTTTTATCCCATTACACTACACGCATCTCTCACCTTAGTGAATGAGATCAACTATATGATAACTTTTTCCCCATTATATTCTTGTGGAAAAGTGACAAATAGCAACTTTGACCCTCTCTCTGCATTTTATTTGAAGAAATTTTTGAAAACAACATCATACACATACTATAAATGAATATTATCATCTTAATTTTAATAAATTTCATTTACTTGGAAAGATGCAAGATCATCTTGTACTTACTCTTCGATTTATTCCATGTAACTTCGCAGGTAATAATGGCGCACTTACCTCTATTTTGGATTTTTATAGTTTCCCTCAAAACACATTCTATGGACTTACGCTCGTATCGCGTTAAAAAATGTCGTTAAAATTGCCCACATGCGATTATTTGAATTTATGAAATCAATTATTTGATTCATTCTTTCTTCAATCTCTTCTATTCTTTTTGTTAAATCATCTATTTTCATTAATGAGGTGATTCTTGATTGAGGAATAGATTTCAAACTAACCACCCCTTTTATTTTTGAAATTTTGAATCCATCAACTTTAAACATTTTATTCAATTTACACGTTGTCAATTCTTCAAATAATTTTTTATTATTAGCATAATAGTCATTAAATTCTTCAACAGATGAAAAAATTTTTATTTCAGTAATTGGTTTAACAACGTTTATTTTTTGTTGAACATTTTCACTTTCATTTATTTCTCCCTCCTCTGTTTCATTTATTTTTAAAATCGGTTTCATTTATTATTAAATAAAAATTAGAATATAAGTGATGAAATATATTTTTTAATTAATATTAAATCAGAAATGGCTGCAGGATTCTTTAAAAAATTATGGGATGGAATTAAGAAAGCTGCGGGTTGGGTTCATAAAAAGATTATTAAACCCGTTGCAAACTTTTTGGCACCAGTAGCGAAAACGGCAGGAACTATCATAGGTGGAGTATTAGGTACTAAAGCAGGTAATCCAGCGATGGGAGCACAAGCAGGTAACGCAGTTGGTGGAATTGCTGAAGGAATACTTAATAAAATAGGAGGTAGATAGTGGAAAAATAAATATGAGATCCTATGGATCATCTCGCCGCTTAGCGGCTTAAAATTATTTTTATCTTAGTATCGGTTGTAGTCTTTGATAAACTTTTTCTCCTTTATTTAAAACTTCTCTTATTGGGGCAGCTTTTGGTGTTATTGATTCAGCAACGTCACTAATTGCTTCTTTATTCTTAAATATCCAATTTGCTCCCTTCTTCAATGTTTCCCAAACTTTACTCGCTCCTCTTTTTACTTTATCCCACAGTTTCTTAAATATACCTGCAGCCATAGTTGATTATTTCATTAAAATTAAAAATTCATTTTCATCTTTTAATTTTGATTTTTTATTTATTAATAAATGACGACTAACTATTTGGTGCCAAACACTAAACCGATTAATGGAAATGTGTTTCATTCATTCGAAAAGATAAATGAAATATTCGCAAAGAATGACGGTAGAAGATATTATAGAGAACTTGAAAGTTCATGCTATGACTCTGATGCTCCATTTTTTGATGATAAACAAACTCATTTAAGAATTACAAATCCAGCTCATGATGTGAACCAATTAGGTGACACATATATTAAACGCAAAGTTAAAGCAACTCTTGTTTCAAATAAAGCTTTCACATGTGATGCCGCTTTTAAATGCATACGTTTATTCGTTGGTTACAAATCATCAAATCAAAGCTTTAAACAATTAGAAGTAGAAACTGAAAGAGGTGATGCCGGTTATCTTCAGATGGATTGCGCCCGTGAATCTTTCGCATTTGCAACATATAAACCAAAATCAGAAAGGAAAGTTAAAAAGTTTGTTCATTCGTTATATAATAATGTTCAAAAATATGATAACTCAGTATGTGGTAAATATATTGACCCTTCAGAAGTTTTCAAGAAAGCAAATGAAGAAGTTGATGTCACTTTTGATATGATTATTCCGGTAAATGATTTGTTAGCATTTCAGGCGTTCGATGATTATCCTAAATCATTTGGTGATATCATTCTTAAATATTATGTTTTCAGGGATACTTTAGTATTTTGTCAGGTTGACCCGTTAAGAGTTGCTGATTTACAAAATTACGTTTATGAAAAGATAACTGATGAAAATTATGAAAAGATTATGAATCATGTTTATAAATATGATCGCAAATTCCAACAAATCGGACTTCCTGCCAAATTAATTACAAGCTTAGCCGCTACATCTGCTGACGCAACAGTTGATGACGTTATTATTTCATGCACAAAGATGGAAGTTTTAGAGGATAAATGCATTACACCAGGATACGGTTTAATTGAAGAATCAGTTAAAGCAATACCACGTTTATTCAGTAAGGAAGATCCATTCATGATTCCAGCTCAACATATTGACGTTCGTTCACTAAATGGAGGTTGCATCACTCCTGAAGGTATTAGCTCAGATTTCTCATACGCTCTTCATAATGTTACAGATGTTGTGTTAGCATTTCCGAAGAATGCAATGCAAAGAACAGTTTTAGAAAATCCAATGCTTCGAGGTCTTCAGGTCACTATAGATTCCAGAAACTTCCCCGATCAAGCGATGACCACAGTGGGCGACATATTCTTTACACGTATGCTTCAAGCTTCTGATTTAGATGGAGTGAATGAATGCACAGAAGAATACGAGGACTCATTAACTAGACCACTGAATGCAGATGATGGCACGCCATTAGCTAGAACATGGAAAGACCAAACTTCATTCTTATGCACTATTCCAGTTCAACGTGATGGAGCGGGTATATTCTTTGATGGATTAGAAACTTTCAACTCACAAGTTACAGTATAAGTGAAAGCTTATCCAATCATTCAGGGTGAAAATGACACTTACTGTTCAAAGGTGACAAATCCTCCTCAGGTTTGGTTTACTAGGACTACATATTGGACATGGACACCGGATGAAGGTTTGAAATATCATCCAACAGGTACACCACCACAGTATAGAAGTTCATATGATGAAATATTGATGAATAGAAATGTTTAAAATTATAAATTTATTTTTGATTAAATGGATTTAAATTCATCCACCCCTTATGAAGAATTAGCAGGAGTATATAATACATACGTAGATGATATGATTAATGAAGCATTGAGTGATAATAGAAATGCTCTATCTAAGGAAAAATTAATGAAAATTCCATATTCTGAATGTTACTTAAATTCAATCACTGCAGCAATTGGTAAACAGAATAAAGGTAAAACATTAACGATATTAAAACAAATTATCATTATTGCTAACACTTCCCCCTATTCACATGTGTTAATTTATATCAACCGTTCAGGTTCACCTTCAGATGATACATTTGAATCTTTAAAGCATTTAATCAAAATTCCAATTATTTATTTATCACAAGAAGAAGCAGAAGATTATTTAAAAAACTTTTTAATGTATAAAGAATTATATAATACAATCAAGAAGCAAGGATTAGAGGATAAAATTATTGATAAACAACGGGATGAATTATTTGAAACACTTTCTATTTCAAATTTTGATAGAGAATTTTTGCATTCACTCATTTTTCTAGATGATGCAGTGAAATCAAAACTAATAACAAATGAGAAATCTTATTTTAATCAGTTATTAACCCAATGTCGACACATTCAGTGTTCATTCTTTATGGCTGTTCAATATTTCAAAGCATTAAGCACAAACATTAAATCAAATCTATCAACCCTTGTCATTTTCAGTGGGTTTAGTCGTCAACAGTTGAACGTTATGCTTTATCAAGTGAATTTACCAATGAGCATTAATGAACTTTACACACAATATCAGCAATTAGGTGAACATGGAAAAATAATAGTTGATTTAAATAAAGGAGGTGTTAAATTTGATTAACTTTTTATAATTAATTTTTATTTTTTATTTATAATTAAACATGACAGAAATAGCAAATCTTTTACAGGTTCCATTAAAACAAGGGACAAACAAAAAGGGTGCATATAATAGAACTATGAAAGTTCCCGATGGAATGAAAGAATTAGTTCATATTGTTGCTGGTCTTCAAAAAGATGTTAAACAAATGAGAAACGTTTTAACATTACCAGAAGCTCAAGCATATGCCAAACGTCAAGGTCCAAATTGGGAAGCACACGAAGCAGACATTACGGGTCCAAATGGAAAACCTGATGGTATAAATGAAGTTTTCGTTACTGATGGTCAAGGTAATATTAAAGTCATAAATGGTTACAAATTAACTATAACTGATTATCCTAAACGTAAAGCATATAATGAACGTTATCCTATGTAATTTGATGAAAATGGAAAAGCTGTTAAACAATACATTGGAGAAGGTGAAAATGGTCCAATTAATTCATACCGTTATAATCCATATTCTTATTTCAATGAAGAATTAAATGCTATTGAAGAGGGACCGGATGGATTACCACAATATTCTAACCAGTTTGATGGTCAATATGCAAATATTAGACCTGAAATTTCAGCTAAGAAATTCTTTAAAGTTGCTTTATTCGATCCAGTTTTCGCAAATGTTAAAGATGAACTTAAACATCAATTCCAACCAATTATAGTAGCAAGAATTGCATCAGGTGCTTTATCTCAAGCATTCAAAGATTTAATTAAGAAACCATTATATCAGCAACGAGGTTTAACTTATGATTTAGTTAAGGAATTAGATAAAAGAAAATTTGAGAAATCAGATGATTATAAGAATGCAATTAATGAATATATTAGGTCTATTAATTACAATGAACCAGCTAAAAATCAACTTCAAGAACAAATACAGGGAATAATAGATTCAAAACTTCCAGCAAAATAAAAGTTTAAATATATTTTTTTTATTCGAATATAAATGAGAAGACGTTTCACTAGTCAAAAGAACACTAACGCAAAAGCAGAGATTACGGTTGGTTATAACGTAAATGATGATAAATCACGAATTATTCAAAATGTTAAAGTTAATGTTAGCCCTGAATTAACAAGGTCAGCAACTCAACCAAATTTATTAACTCGTGACTTACCGAAAAAGGAGGAGGAGCAAAATAAAGAAGATGGAGACCCAATCATTTTATCTGAACCCAGTAAAGAACCTGTTGAAATTCCCACTTATCCAACATACCCCCCACCTCTTTCATCAAACATCGAGAACCCATATAAAATAGACATTAATTCTGAATTAATGAAAATTTACCGTGATATAATAATTAATAATTATGATTCAATAATAAATTTAATTGACCAATCTGGTTTAATTATTTTACCTTATGAATCATTAATTCACATTATCGCCATTCTTTGTGATGTTCAAGATTCAGACGTTAAGATTCAATTTTTCATAGATGATGAGGTTTCATGCTGCGGAACAGTTGCAAAAATAAATCCTATAAAGGATATTAGCACAATTAAGATATCAAAGAACGGAACAACAACTGAACTTCATTTAACATATAATGATATTTATAATAAAATAGTTGATGAATATAAAATATCACTTGAAAAATTCTTTGTTAAGGCTATTTAATATTCAAGCATTAACATTATCGAATAATAATCCTTTGAATCATAATCAATAATAATTGACATTTCACCAGTTTCTATCGTTTGTTTTATTTCTTTTTGTTCCCCACTATCCAGATCGGTCATTGTAATTGTTTTTGTTATAGTATCAGCTTTATCTTTAACTTTAATCTTTTTTCCATCGGGATATTTAAACCAAAATTCCAAAAATTCGATATTGTCAATCTGTTCATATTTTAATCTATCAATTACATTTTTAATACCATCTGAAAATCTTATGAAATGGTCATTATATGGGTTTGATTGAACTAAATTTGAATGAAGTGAAATATAACCTGTTGATGAATATGACACTGACTCATATTTTCTGAAAACACTAAAATTTATAACATGAATGAATTTCTTATTCGTTGAATTTATGAATTCTTGAGGTAATCTTATTCTAGTTTTATTTATCACTGGAAAATAACGCTTTACCATATTTTTAATCGTAATAAAAATGTCAATTATCAATATTATTTCGAATAATAACTGTGAATTAAATTTAACAGTTAGCGGAATTTATAATGTTACTCTCGTTTCTGTGAGTGGTAAATTTAATCCCATTCTTTTAGACCCTTCAGATTATATATCATTTATTAAGATGACCTTGAAAAAAACGTATGATATGTATATAAATAATGTGATAGCGAAATGGGATATTAACATGATTTTAAGTTATTTAAATGAATCATTTATCGTATGGTATGAAGAAAATTTTAAATCAAAACCCGATAAACTTTTTAAACTTGATGAAATAAATAACCTTATTAAATTCCCGCTGAAAATTAAATTTTGTACTCCTCATCTTCGTTCATTGTTGGGGATATTAAATTTTGAAAAAGATGTTGGGGATGTTTTGTATTCTGACACTGGTTCCAATTTCATTTTAATCAAATGTGATAAAGTTAATACCCCAATGAGATTTTCACACCAAACATTAGACCCTAACTCTTACCCATCAATACAAAACATTTTATCCATCAACTTAAACACATTTTCTTTATCATATCCGTTTCAATTATCCGGGAATTCATTTATTCTTCATTCAAAAGATTTATCAAATATTAAATTTAGAATAACTGACCTATTTGATTGTGATTTAGAATTTATGAATGAAATATTATGGCAATTTCAAATAGAGAAAATAGCTGATGAGATAACGGATTAAATATTTATTTTTAAATCGTAATAAATGATTAAACAACAGCAACTTAAGGCGCAAAGCGCCCAGGTCCTTCAGACCATTACATACGCCATATATGCATATAATTCAAAGACGGCAGAACAAACGCAAAGGTTGAAATATGGAGATTTGGAGATAGTATTGAAAAATGACCATTTCGAATTCGTTTGCAAAGGTGGTGCAGTGATATCAAATATAAAAGAAATTTTATTTATGAATTCAAAAATTAAAGGAATAACGGATGATATAACATCAATTCCACCAGAAGAACAGAGATATTACGCATTAAATGCATTTCCTAAAGTTTTGAAGATTGGAAGATTTAATTTAAATGAGGAATTCATAGAAGGTTTCCTAAACGACATAATGAAGAAGGTGGATAAGGAATATGTGGATAGTGAATTAAATAAGAAGGCAAATTTGGTTTATGTTGATGAAAAAGATAATGAAATTAAAGAAAAGGTTGAATGGTATCATGAATGGACATCGGAGACTTTTAAAATTAAAGCTGATACAGGATGGGTTTCAGGATGTTTAGACCTTAAAGCAGATAAAACTTATGTAGATGAAAATTATGCAAAGAAGTCGGAAGTAAATGATGTGATTACAAGCATGAAAAATGAAATACTTCAAACATTATATCCTGTTGGTTCTATTTATACGTCAATGAATTCAACAAATCCAGCAACAGTTTTAGGTTTTGGTACGTGGAAGCAGATTGTAGATAAATTCTTATACTGTGCTAGATATTCAAAGCAAACAGGAGGTTCGAAGAAAATTAAAGAAGCAAACCTTCCACCACACACTCATACAGGAACTACAAACTTTTCTGGCGACCATAGACACTCATTAAGAGACCACCCATTATACAACTCAGACTATGAAGCCGGTTATGATGTTTTATCTCCAGCTTATAACGATTCAACAAAAAAGACTTTTCGACAAACTGAACCAGGAGGAAATCATGTCCATACTTTCACAACAAATCCAACAGGCTTGGGTAAAGATTACATGCCACCATTTGTGACTGTATTTGCATGGTTCAGAGCTGCTTAAAGTCCTGGGCTCCAAAAGAGCGAACAACATGACATTTTGACAACAGGTATGAAAGGAGGAAGGCATTTATGAATTATTTTTGAAGAACTGAAGGTGTCACTACGTCACCATGTCACCAGGTTATTTAACTTCTCTGAAAAAATGAGACAACATGACATTTAGACAACAGTCCTGGAAATAAATTTTATCGTTAATGTTTACGTTAATGGTTTCAGGTTATTCAATAATTAATTATTTTTGAAGAACTGAAGGTGTCACTACGTCACCATGTCACCAGGTTATTTAACTTCTCTGAAAAAATGAGACAACATGACATTTAGACAACAGTCCTGGAAATATGATGCAGTCCAAAAATAAAGTTAGTTTTAAAATTATTTTTTTATTTTGTATGTAAGAACAGAAATGTCAGTCGAAGCAAAAACATTCAAGAACAAATCTAATGGCGAAACATTCACAAAAGGCACTTATAATGGTATTGAAGTCTTACGTAGAGACAAGGATGGTTACATTAATGCAACAAAGATGGCAAGAGAAGCGGGAAGGTTAAACCATTTAAACAGATTTCTCAATAGTACTAAAATGCAGGAAATTCTTGAGTTTTGGATGAACGAATACGGTCAAGCCAAAAGTGGCTCGACCTCAAAACAAGCATTTTATGAGCTTACTAAGGGTGTTATAAATGAATTCAAAGGTATTTACATACATCCTGACCTCGTTCATTTTGTTGCTGAATGGTGCTCTGTAAAGTATGCATTTTATGTCAAAGATATTATGGACTCCATAGACAAGAAAGTTCATGAGAAATTAGATGAAGAAGAACTCGAAGATACAGTAGAGAATGCTAAACATTTGTTTGAAGAAGAAGTTAGAAAAATGTGCGAAAAACAATTAGAACATGAACGTGAGATATGTTATGGTTATAGAGATTCTCCATACAAACTAGACCAATGGGAACAAGGGTTTTAGTTGAGGGAATTAGTTGTGGCAGAAACTAAAACCCTCAACGAAAGAATTGGTGAAAACAAGATTGATTTACATAACTACCTCAAACACGATGGAGGAAGAGGAAGGAAAACTGGTACAGCTTTATTAGCAAATAAAATATCAAATTTAACGATTATAGATGTTGATATCAATAAATCATACAATGATGAACTTAAAGAAACAGTTAGAAAAGATATTTTATCAAAACTTTCGGATAAAGATGTTATCGTTAAAAACCGCTTCAGGAGGTTTCACATTTATTGCAACACTAATTTTTCTATGCAGTTTCGAACAGAATGATTAAATGCTATTCCTGCAATGATTATGATATCGATATCATGACTTCTATGGATGATTCAAAGCGTTCTTTAGTGGTTATGGCTGATTCAAGAGTTCGCAAGAATGCAACAGAACAATCAATACATACTCATTCATTCGTGGAAGTTACGATTCAATTAACTATAAAGTGAATGATATATTAAATGATTTGAATATTAAGGTAAGAGTTGAACAGAAGAACGAAGAAATAAGGACTAATGAATGAAAACAAAGATGTAAACATTGACGATAAACTTGCCAGAGCATAGTTGATGGCATCAGTGATTTTGAAGTACATAATGACGGTGGAAACATGAATTTAGAAAAAGAAGTTACATTATTCACACTGTTTCAAGCAATTAATTCGTTACCTAATCATTTAATTATGAAGCATACGATAACGTTATAACTTCTGCAGCTTAACTGAAAATGCAAAAAGTAATTTGAAAAAGCACGTAGTAGATATGCACATTTAATGACTTCTCCATTTGTTTTGGTGAAGATTCTAAAGCTATATCAAAAAGAATATTATGATGAATACGTTTTACCTTTATTACGTAAGCCAAAATAACATTTGATATAAAACTTGGTGACTCGTTTTTGATAACAGATATTAGACGCAAGGCTGAAATCATCAGTATAAAAACAGTTCTGAAGTAATTGAGGATTTATCACGTGTAATCCGTTTTGTAGATTGTGGAAACAAATACTTCATTTCAAAAGGACTATAAATACGAAAAATGAATCAAATATATTCGTTCTTCAATCAAACATGAAAGAGTCACTTAAAATGATTAAATTATTTATAAGAAGAAGGTAAAACAATAACAGCATGGGATGTACTACTAATCAATTATCTCATTAACCGTTAAGGGTGTTTGCTTTAAATCTGATTCCCAGATGTTTTCTCAACGTTTCAAGGTTATAAATACAACATTCTTGAAAAACCAGATTACTCAAAAATTGAGATGTTTATGAATTTCATTAAAGAAGCCATTTGTGATAATAATGATGAAGTGTATAAATAATTCTTGGCTGGATTGCATCAATGATTCAATATCCTGGAATCAAGAATGAAACAGCAATTATTTTGAAAGGACTTCAGGGAACAGGTAAAAACAGATTTACAGACATTATTTCTGAACTTCTCGCTGGTTATTCATGTAAAAACATTACCGAAATAGGTGAGCTAACGGGTAATTTCAACTCAGTAGTTGAGAATAAAATGTTTCTTGTACTTAATGAACTCAAGAATGTAGGTGAAGACAGACTCGCAAACTTCAACGCTTTGAAATCAATTATAACGGATAATGAGATAAGAATTAATGAAAAGAATCAACCCAGAAGAACTGCTCAGAACGTTGCAAACTTCATTTTCGTAACTAATAACGTTTACCCTGTCAAAATTGAAGTTGGAGACAGAAGATACGTAGTTTTAAGAGTTAATGGTAAATTTAAGGGTCAATTTGATTACTTCAAGAATTTGATGAATTCATGCACAAAGGAATTTTATGATAATTTACTGACGTATTTTATGCAATATGACCTTTCATCATTTAACGTACGAATCATACCGATGACTGAAGCCAAACAAGATTTAATTGAATTATCAACAAATCCTTTAGATGAATGGATAAATACACATTATGATGAATTGTGTGCAGGTATGACGTGTAAAAATGCTCTATTCTGCAAACCATCAGACATGAAAGACAAAAACTTTCAAATGAGCATTAAAGATAAATGTGAAAGGAAACAGAGAAGAATAGATGGTAAACAAACATGGTGTTATGTTTTGAAAGAAGAAATGAAAGGATTATATAAACAGGTTGAACCAAACGATAATGAGGATTCATTTACTGACGATGAAATACCTGTAAATGAAGCTTTATAAAGTATGATTTGAATTTATTTTTGCATTAATCCTGCTGTGATGTCAAAATGTCATGTTGTCTCATTTTTTCAGAGAAGTTAATTAACCTGGTGACACATGGTGACGTAGTGACACCTTCAGTTATTCAAAAATGCTTCATAAGTGCCTTCCTCCTTAATCCTGCTGTGATGTCAAAATGTCATGTTGTCTCATTTTTTCAGAGAAGTTAATTAACCTGGTGACATGGTGACGTAGTGACACCTTCAGTTATTCAAAAATAATTAATTATTGAATAACCTGAAACCATTAACGATAAAATAACTGATAACAAAATTTTATATAAATGGATACCCCACAAGCTCAAAATTTACCACGAATCATAACAAGGGAGGAAATGATAAAAATGATGCAAGAACGAAAACCGAGAAGAACCTAGAAGGGTTCGGGAAGAGGAATAAAAATTAAATTTGGATTGAGTTTAAAAATTCATCTTTATTAAATTCATCACTTCCAATCAATTTATTTATTCTATTAAATTCTTTTATTTTTGCTTCACTCAGTTTAATGATTGAACGGTAAGTTTCTAATTTTTCGATTATTTCTTTCCTCTCTTTATCGTTTTCAGCCCCACCGCATTGCGGCTTCTTTTTGTAATAGCATATTTTTGATTTAATTCTGTTTAGTTTCTTTTTATATTCATTGTCTGGACTCTTGGCTGCTTTGTTGTCACTCATTTCTTACGAAATAAAAAAATTAAATATTATTTAAATATAATGGAGTAATAAAATAAATCGGAATTTCTATTAATTTATTGTCAACTTCAACTAATGCATTGCCGTTAATATATCTAACAAATTCAGCTATTGTGTCAAATCTTCGTCTTCTTTTTGTCATTGATTTATCAGTTTTTCCATAATCGAGATGAATCAAAACTTTATCCCCTTGTTTAAAATTCATGAGCCCCGAATTAATTTGTTCACGTTTAACATCATTCAACCTTTCCATTTGCTTTCTAATATATTCCCATTCTTTTGAAATATCATTTTTCATTTCCACTGGTTTCATGTTTATAGTTCTATGCCATGTATTATTGTAATAATATACTAACTGTTGTATGATGGAGTCATGATTTCCATCCCAGTATATCTGACCGTTAACCCCTAACGCATCTCTAAGAGTTCTCATTACCGCATCAACTATTTTATTATGAAACGTATATGGAGAGGACGAAAAGAAAAAATTAATTTGTGGGAAATAATGAGCCATAGCTGCCTGAAATCCTTTATCACCATCACCCCTGATATTATCTACTCTTTCATGATCTAGTAAGTATTGTATAGCTCTTCTTGTTTCCTGTTCTGTTTTCCCTTTCACCGGAATGCAATATAAATATCTAGTGTTAATGTTAATGGCGAATAAATAAGTAACGTTTCCTTTTGAATATTCCAGATGATCGATTTCGTATGAATATGGATATGGAGCAAATGAAGGGCGACTAAATTTTTTCTTTAACGGTTGAATTTTCGGGTCAATTGGTTTATTTAATATCTTGAAATCCTTTTTAAAATCTTTTTGCTTCTTTAATGTTTGAAATGGATATAATAAAGTGAATGATGAAGGATTAACTGAAGGAGGAGGAGGTACTGTCGTTGGAGGTACTGTTGTTGGAGGTTTTGGTGTTGCAAGTGGTTTAATTTTATCTGCTTTGATTTTGGATTTCATTCCCCCCTTCATTAATTCTGGATGTATTCTATTCATTTGTTTTAAATATGCTGTATATAAAGGTTTGATATACTTTCCCGCTTCGAGTTTATGTTGAAGGATGAATTCCAAAAGTTGATCTTCATTTAAAAGTCGGGCTGAATATGGTTTAACTAATGAATCATAAATTAAAGCTTGTGCTTCATTTATGGTCTGAAGGACCTGGGCGTTTTGCACCTTTTGTTTTTGTTCCTTTGTTTTTTGCAGCTCATGATTATATAATTTATATAATTCATCAATATCTTCTTCTGTTAATACTTTATTTTTGAAATCTTTCAATTGTTTAAGTTGTGATTTAGTTTTTTCCTTTGTATATTCATTATTTTTAATTTTGTCTTTAATTTTAGAAATTATTTTATCATGATATTTCAAAATTTCATTTTTATAATATGGATAATAATAATCCATATCATCACCCGTTATAGTGTTATTATGTTTTTGGAGATATGCTTTTAATTCATAATAAGTAAGAAAATTTTGATTAAGTACTAAATCATAAATTAAATTTTTTAAATCTGCGCTATTCATTTATATAAAAATAAAATAAGTGTTTTAAGGGTGCCCGCCTCTTTGAATCATAGTATCAAAACCATCATTAACGGTTCCTTTTGTCTCTTCTGTGGTATTTTATTAAAAATAAAATTTTAAATTGTATTAAATAAATGGCATACAACATCCATTTTCACAACATACAGCCTTAGTGTGTGCTCCTGTTAATGCAGTCTTACCGATTGTTAAGCGAGTCATTGACCCGTTTTTAAGTTGTAAATTAATATTCTGACCATCAAAATATCACTTTATCATTTATTATATCCAAATAATTTTAGGTGTTAATTGTTTATTTTGTCGTAAACTAACACCTTTCATTTTTTGTGCAATCTTTTTAAAATCACTTCCATCAATTGAACCGTTGAATGATGTATAACACTTAGGGCATAAAGCAACCATGTTATCACCTTGTTTCTCAATTGCTAAACCCAATAACTTCTTCTCATGTGCTTTTTCTTCAGCTTTATTCTTTAATTTAGGTTTAAATTTCACATCAAAACAGAAGAAATCAAATGGTGCGAATTTGAAAATGTTTTTCATAAAATTGTTTATCGGTAACAATTGCTTGAAATGCTTGAGTGTTAGGAAGATTTGGGTCGCCAGCGATTGCCCAATAAGATGAATCAGTATCACCTTCAATGAAATGAAAACGATTAACATTCATGCATTTATACATAAAATCATAAATGAAAACCAAATACCAGTATTTAGCATTATCTAAAGTGAAGAATGCCTCTTGTAAACATGTATCACATCTATAAAATCTATCTTTGAGCATCACTTGATACGTATCCTCTCCTATTTCTCTTATGTTTTTAAACTTATTTGACATACATGCAACGCGTGCCTTCTGTGCATTCATTATTTTAGTCTTTGCGTAATTTTGTGTATTCATTGCATCGTAACCATATGATCCATTAAGCGAAATCTTGCAAAATAAACTTTTTCCTTTATTTCCTTCTAATTCAGCCTTTTGTCTTTCGTTCATAAATTCGTTCGCAAATTCATTAAAACAAGTGTTTTTAGTAAATGTTAAAATTGATTGAATGTCATCAATGATAAAATGAAATCTGTCTATTAGATACCAAAGATAATAAGAAGAAAATGGTTGATATTGGTTGTGTGTTGATGCTAACTGAGTTAATTTCCTCTGTTTCTGGTCAACCGGTAGATTGTTTGATTTCATGTAATTATACATAAAACTGCCAATTGTTTTTTCATCTGTGATAATATCTAAGTTTCTTATTATCGGTAAAAAGTTTATGTAATCATTAATGTATTTTTCATCAATGTGACCCTTTACTTCAGCCACGAATAAAGTATTTTTCTTCTTAATTATTCCCAGTGCTTTTGCTTTCTTTGTTGCTGTATCACAAATGATAACACCATTCAATCTTCCCGGCATATACATTTTATGGTCAGTATATTGAATGAAATCATGAGGATTAGATGAAAATGATGAAGGATATAATGAATTAAAATCGACACCAACGAAATGAGTCATGATGTTGGAAGTGTCCTCATTTGATACAGTTTTAGTTTCTGGACTATATGAAAGTTTATTAATGTGCGTGATTCCTTTAAGATTAACACGATGTTGAACATTTGATAGACCACCAGTAATTCCATTACGGAGAATGTGATAAGCTTCAACTGAATCTAAAGTCATTGGTAAATTATTTTTTAATGCGTGATTTCTTAAATTGATTCTTAAACGTTGAATGTCTTCATCTTTATTTGATTTTACGACATTGCAATAACAACACATTAACTGACAATTTTCTTTAGTATGTGGTTTTTCATTATCTATTCTATCTAATGTTGGTTTATTTGCATATGTAAACGCTTTACCACACATTTTGCATTTAGATGAAAGGATTAAATCGTGATAGTATTGAAAATCATCCATTGAAATATTATTTTTAGTATCCCTTTCTGCTTTTTCATCTTGTTTCTTATATGATTCAATTTTATATTTCCAATACTTTTTCGTTAATTCAAAACTTAATTCTATCTCTTCCTCAGGATATTTTTCATTAGGATTAAAGTCTTTATATGCTAAAGCGTAACGAATCATTGAAGCATTCGATGATAAAGAAAGATTATGAAGCATATCAATTTTATAAACAAATGTTTCTTCAATAATTTTATCGATTGGGTCAATCATAATTTCAACATCTTTATTGCAATAATGAATAAAATATTCTAATCTATGCTTAAAATTTTTAGCATCATTGAGATATATTTGATAATCACTATCTGATATAGTTTCTTGGGTTAATGCTGAATAAAATGAATCTTTCGTGAATGGTTCCTCTTTATATAATTCTTCTTCGTAATTCTCCCATGTGATGAATTGATAAGGGAAAAAGGATTTAACACGTGATTTATTGTTTCCGAAATCTTGAGTGAATTGGTCTAATGTCCCACCCGCTATATAATTTCTGATGTCAATAAATCTCAATTCATATGGAACGTTTGTTTTCTTTACAATGATTTGCTTAAATTGTGAAGATGAACCCAGCATTGATTTTATTTTCCATTTTGCAGTGTTTAAATCACGAAGAATTAAATTTAAATCAAACTTTCCCGAATTAAAACCTATGATATTCACTTTATTGAATTCCTCATCTAGAAGTTCTTTAAATGCTTCCTTCTGTTTTTCATTTAATGTATGAGACAAAGTCCCCACCGTTTGCGACTTCATTAATTCATTGTATTGTTCAATATTTGATTTAGCAACTAATGAACAGGTTGAAAATAAAAACTCAATCCAATCAGAAATAAAAGAATCACTCGAAGTTAAGCAAAAATTCCTCGTATATGTTTTATCGTTTAATTTAACCGTTGATGATACCATGAATGGTTTTAAGTAAGCATTCAAAGTTGCACACTCAGAAAGTTGTAATTCTTCTTTAGTCTCTAATGTTTCGAAGTCAAAAGTAATATAATATCTTGTCGGTTTATAATATTTCTGCAAATTGTGAGCTAATAACCACTGATATATCTTCTGTTTCGTAATATGTGGTGCATATGGTTGCTGTGTCTTTTGCAACTGAACGTCTTGAATTAATCTTCCATTATTTTCTTTACATTTCTCACAATGCTTTAAAAATCTTCTTTGGTTTTTCCTTTCTGGATCATCACGGATAGAATAAACTTCTTCTTTACAATATGGACAAACTTTATAGCCGGTGAGTGCTTCAACGTCTGTTATTCTGTCAGCGTGAAGTTTTCCACATGGACTCTGTGTTAATAAAATATTTACTGTTTCAAATTCTGGATCTATCATTATTGATTCCACTAATGGAAAGTCTACCTTATTTATGTCCACGTCTTCTGGTTGAGGATCACAATAATAGAAATCAATATTAACATTTAACATTCTCGCTAATCTCTCACTTTCTGATGAAATGTCAAACCCTTCATATGCATCTATTGCTTCATTTAAATAGCTTCTACGAGTTTTAGGATTAGCACCATCAGGAATGTTATAGAAGCGTTTAAATAACCTTCTACCTTCTGCTCTAATTTGATTATCATTCATTTTAGCTGTTCCGTTTTTGTTCATTTATGTAAGAATAAAAAATTAAAAAATAAATAAAAATAAAGTTTATTTTTTAAAGCCCATAAAATGAATTAAGAACACATAAATTTTTATCATCTGCGACGTGACGAATACATTTTAATTTACTCAAGAATGCGTACCCTGATACATTAAATCTAATTCCTGTCTTATTTAATTTCACAACTTTGAAAAGGAATGTATGAATAGCTATAAAATGATGAGAAGATGTTTTATGGGTTGCTTCCATTTTTTCTGAAATAAATGAATAAATATAATGCTTATACGTTTTCATATCTTTTATATTCTTAATAACGAATGGTATAGACCTTTCCACTTCGTCTTCCTTCGGTGCTGTTCTTTCATATGAAACATTATTGGTATCTTCAATAATGAAACCACAATCACACAAAATTTTATAGGTTCCAATGGTTTCTTTTGATATTTTATCTAATAAATCAAAAACTTTATCAACACCCGTGCATTTATTTAAATAATAATTTGTGTAAATATCATGATCTTCTTTCTTAATCGTATTAGTTGCATATGTCACGTTTTTAAGAGCTTTTTTGAATTTTTCGGAATCTAAAGGTGGTGAAAGTAGGATACAGGGGTATTCTTCATTATCAATAAATTGTAACTTATGTTTACGAATAAATTTAGTACCTTCTTCTGAAAGTGTTTCGTCTATTTCACCATCTAATAAATTTTGTGTTGATTCTGAGACATAATTTTTATATCTTTCTTCATGAGATTTCTGTACTTCTGATTCTGAAGCTGGGATATTCATTAAACCCTCTACTTCATTTTCATTATATTTTTCAACTTCTCTTAATTCCTTAATTTTTTCATCTATTTCATCTCTTATTTTTTTCAGTCTTTCAATTTCATTGTATTCATCATCATCTTTAATCCGTTCTTCATAATATTCAGGGAAAACATCAGGTTCTTTAGGTTTTTCTTCTTCAGATGTGGGATATAAGAAATTTATAACATCATCTTTATTCATTTTTCCATCATAATCTAAATCATTTAATAACTCCGCGAATTTTTTACAATTTCTTAAATAATATTTATCAACTTCATAACCTACCTCCTCTAATATATCCTTTATTTCCTCGTTTGTGAATCCTAATTTTTTAACGTCGTTAGTCTTGACACTCATTTCATACAAAATAAAAAATAAATCATTAAAAAATGTAAGACATTAATTTTAAAATAATTTATTTTTTATTCATGAAAATAATTATTTCTAATTTCTTTTACTCTCTCGTACATACTAGATTTAAAGAATTCAGAACATTTCCCATAATCTCCTAAATGTTTTCTTATCTTATTGGTTTTCCATTCATTATATGAAACTGTATAAACTTTATCTTTATCTTTGCATCTTTCATCTCTTCCAATATATTTATATTTCAATTTTGATTTATTGGTTTCATATTCATTAGCGTTTAATAATTCACAGTCTTCCTTTTTAAATATATTTTAATGCATCGTCTATATATATATAGATGTAACAAAAAGTCACACAACCCTTCATATCCTACTAAAATCGCTCGATATTGTATGAATTCTTACGTTTACAAAAAAGTCACAAAACCCTTCATATCCTACTACTATATAATTGAAAATTTGCTCTTGGTTTTGATACCAGAATGCAAAAGTTCTCATTTAAATCAATTATAAAACATCATTATAATTCCAAAATTTTTCCATTTTTCATTTTTTGATGTTAAAATAAGGGTTTCGTTTTGCGAAAAAAACGTACAATACGCAATTTCGCTAAAAAAACGAGAAAGGGACAGACTAGCCCATTGTCACTTTTTAATTTAGCAAATGAACGCTTATGGAGTGGAGTTTTTGGGTAAATCTGATTTGCTTATAAATGAAATAAAATCAAAAGAAACCATATTGGCATTATATTATGCAAAAATAAATGATCTTACTTAGTACTTTTAAAGTTAATTTCAGAAAAAATTTGACACAATGGTATCCGGCACATACAAGTGGTGTACAACCAAAATATAAGTTAGTTTAAACATATATTGCTATATCTCATGATCTTACTTAGTACTTTTTAAAGTTAATTTCAGAAAAAATTTGACACAATGGTATCCGGCACATACAAGTGGTGTACAACCAAAATATAAGTTAGTTTAAACATATATTGCTATATCTCATGATCTTACTTAGTACTTTTAAAGTTAATTTAGAAAAAATTTGACACAATGGTATCCGGCACATACAAGTGGTGTACAACCAAAATATAAGTTAGTTTAAACATATATTGCTATATCTCATGATCTTACTTAGTACTTTTAAAGTTAATTTCAGAAAAAATTTGACACAATGGTATCCGGCACATACAAGTGGTGTACAACCAAAATATAAGTTGGTTTAAACATATATTGCTATATCTCATGATCTTACTTAGTACTTTTAAAGTTAATTTCAGAAAAATTTGACACAATGGTATCCGGCACATACAAGTGGTGTACAACAAATCTTCGACTCGATGAACTTGTCATCGATTATATTCCAGTGTTGTTCCTTCATTCCTGATTAAGTTGCAAATTAAAGGTCTGGATTCAGAGAGAAGTGTTAAAGTTATCAAAAAGTCACAAGAGATTTCGAAGAAATGACACAATTTAAAAAAGTCGAATGCATCAGTATGCTTGAAGCTGTTCAGAAAGGTCTGAAAAATGATACACTTGATCCCAACATTGTTTACTCAACATTAAAAATATTATTGCAAAGAAAACATTTGATTTAATAAACATTTAATTTATTATAATTAATTTTTTATTACAGTATAGTAAAAAATGCTATAAATAAATTATTATATTTTATTAAAATGTGACTTTTAATAGTAAGTGAATAAAATAAATCAGGAATTGGGAAAGAAATAAGGTTAATTAAAAATAATGAAAATTACAAGTTTAAGGTTAATGAAAAAGTGACAATGGGCGAGTTTGTCCCCCACTCAAAATTTTTCCATTTTTCATTTTTTGATGTTAAAATAAGGGTTTCGTTTTGCGAAAAAAACGTACAATACGCAATTTCGCTAAAAAAACAAATATGTACGTTTTTTGGTTTCGCAAAACATCCAAAAACAAATATGCTATAAAAGTGACAATTTTAGCAAAACGAAACCCTTAGTTAAAATTGTATTTTTGTTCTTGATTTTTAGAGTATAAATTCAAAAGTGAAAAAATTTTAAACTAGTCCTCTCAATTTTTTTCCAAATTAAACAAATGCATGTTGGAGGATATAAAACAGAGCTAATAACCAATGCTGATATTACAGCATTAAAATATAGGCATAATGCGATAATCTATGAGAATTTGGAGGAATTTTATTATTTTGAAGGTTATAATCACATTTGATTATAACCTAAAATACAAAATAACAGAAGATACGTAACTTCACATGATACTATAGTTTGTTAACTCTCATATTCAATGTAATTAAATGATATTCGACATAATCTCTATCAGCAATATATTCACCAAATTTTGAAGTTGTGTTTTTGAAATGTCTTAGTGCTTATCTTTGATTATTGTATATGTAATCAATAGAACAACATCATTATACACAATAAAATTGTTGTTTAAAAAATAATTGATTCGTAGTATATGCTTTTCCAGTTCTTCCCTTATAGATGCAGTGTATATCACTGATACACTGCACATGTATATGCATAGCTGGAAAATAACGCACTTTTTCATTTGAATGAGATTCATTGAATTTAAATTTAAGAAAGGAGTTTACAAATGCAGGATATTGTTCCTTTACCCTGCATTTGTAAACTCCTTTCTTGAATATATAGCACTTTTTCTATAGAATGTCACATCGAGATTTAAATTCAAGAAAGGAGTTTACAAATGCAGGGTATTGTTCCTTTACCCTGCATTTGTAAACTCCTTTCTTGAATATATAGCACTTTAATAAATTATAAATACCCTATTTTATTTAAAACTTTTTAAATCTACTCATTTTTCACTTTCAAATATAAATAATCATACTTTATCTTTCTAAAATTTCTCTAATCCTTAATTTTCTTATCAAATTTGTTATTTTTTGTCTTATTTTTCAAAATTTCGAATTTTTTTTGGAAATTTTTATTCAATTTTGTATTTATTTTATTCCATTCTTATTATATAATAATATTATTCATTTAATTTTTTTTAAATTTCAATGATTACGATAATTTTTAATTCAATTTTTAAACGAATGTTTTGATGGGATGGGCTTACTGATCATAGACTCATCCAGTCAAAACATTCGTTTAAAAACTCTGGCCTTCATCAATGCCAGTGCTCACAATTCATCACCTCAGAGCCAAGTTCCTCGACGGTCGTCCTCATTAGGAATGTTCCCAGAGGAACTTGGCTCTGAACGAAAATCACAAGCCCTGGCCTCAGGAAAGGCCAGAGCTTCGCAAACATTCCTCGGGGCCGGTTTTCTCAAAGACCGCCCTGATTCGGGGCGGCCGGAGAGGAATCCAGTCCCGAGAGAACGTCACTACGAAGCTCTGTCCTTTCCTGAAGCCAGAGCATGCAAGATCAATCCTCAGGACCGAGTTTTGCGATGATCGTCCTAATGATAGACGGTTTCGCAAGAACTCGGCCCTGAAAGACATCAAATTACAGGCTCTGGCTCCAACCGAGACCAGAGCTTCGCTAATATCCTTCAGAGCCGAGTTCCCTGAGATTGTCCAGATCGCAGACACTTCTCAGCGGAAACTCGGCCCTGAAAAGCATTAAATACGAAGATATGGCTTTGGTAAAGGCCAACACCTGAAATGCAATCCTCAGGGCCGAATTTTGAGAGGAATGTCCATGTGATGGATGTTCTCATCAAAATTCAGCCCTGAAAGACATAGAATCACATGTTCTGGCCTTAGCCGAGACCAGGGCCTCGCTTACAGTCCTCAGAGCCGGATTTCTTAATAACTGTTGTAAACAGAAATTCATCAAAAGTGACACCTCAGAAAAGCTAAAATATTGAATTTTTGGAACTTTTGATAGAGCACGTTTTTAAATATTAATTAAAGTAAATGTATATTTTGTAAAGATTCTTTTTAATAAAAAATAAAATTTTGAAGAAGAACACAAAATCTTCTGAAAAATAATATCACATAAACTCATATTATTTTCTAATATATAACTATTTTATATAAAAATCAAATTCAATGATCTTAAAAGCGAAGGATAAACCCCAAAAATTACGAATATAATGAGTGGGAATATAATGCTTATCTATCATAAAAACATATGAAATATCAATTTTTGCTTTACGCCTAATTTTTGACGACAATTAGCAAAAAATGTTAAATGTTAACACTCAGTCCATTTGAATATGAAAAATAAAATTGACTTTGATTAAATGTTTTTATTTATCATGCAATTCTTCTTGCGACCAAAGATTTGAATAAAAGTTCAAAAAAAGATAGCTTAAAAAATAATATACGGTAGTGTTTACTAATAGATGAATAGTATATAAATTCTATTAAAATGGATTTGATCCAAAAAAATATATAAAATTTGATCATAAATAAAATCGTTTTAAATTACTTCTTCATTTAAATTATAACAATTATTTTTGGTTTTATATTTTTTTGGATCAAATCCATTTTAATAGAATTTATATACTATTCATCTATTAGTAAACACTACCGTATATTATTTTTTAAGCTATCTTATTTTTTGAACTTTTATTCAAATCTTTGGTCGCAAGAAGAATTGCATGATAAATAAAAACATTTAATCAAAGTCAATTTTATTTTTCATATTCAAATGGACTGAGTGTTAACATTTAACATTTTTTGCTAATTGTCGTCAAAAATTAGGCGTAAAGCAAAAATTGATATTTCATATGTTTTTATGATAGATAAGCATTATATTCCCACTCATTATATTCGTAATTTTTGGGGTTTATCCTTCGCTTTTAAGATCATTGAATTTGATTTTTATATAAAATAGTTATATATTAGAAAATAATATGAGTTTATGTGATATTATTTTTCAGAAGATTTCATTCTATATGCCTATGAAAAGTACTCACAAAACTCACTTTTTCCTAATTATAATTAAATCTAGAATATTGTATTATGCTTAGTATTATTTCATTTTTCTCATTCAATTTAGAATTTACAAATGTCAAAAAATTGAGAGCTGTCACTTTTGATGAATTTCTGTTTATTACATAACATTCTATATACGTCACTCATAATGTAAGATTTCAACTAGTCAGCATTCATTATAACATTTAATATTTTATCAAACAAAATTGAATAGAATTTTATGAAAATCTTCAAGTCAATGTTTCTTCAATTCACTTTATTTAAGAAAGCATGTTTGTCTCAATAGACAAGATGGCACAGTATGATACATCTTTAAAGATTGTATTATACTTGTGCAATATGAACATGCAAATCAGGACAATAGTTGTTACAAAGACTTCAACCATTTCAATCTTTGATTATATCTTCAAAAATGAGGCATTCATACCGCAATACATTTTTAATGGGATCTTACTCGATAAGAATTCAACTCTCTCTTTGTATGGAATTAGAAACGAAGACTATATTTATTTCTTTGATCCATCCAATAGCATGCAGCCCAACAAATCAGAGATACAAAACATTGTTAGTGTTGCAAAAATGAATAATGCCGGTGGCAGATCAGCATTAATTGCAAAATCTGCTGCAGATAATGAATTTCGTGAAGAAATTTGTAAGATTAATGACTTAAGAATGATGAGAAAGATTCAACAAGCTGGGAAATTTACAGGTATAGTTCTTTCTTGCCCAGCAAAAATTCAACCCAAGGAACCCACAAAAATCCCCATCACCAGATGCATATCAACTACAGCTCTCCCGAACTTATGGTAACAGAACCCATTTTTCTCAATAACTCCACGAAAATTTAATCAATAATAATTTAATCATGGTATATGGGGAAGGGTTTATATTACTTTTCATTTCAGTTTGCTGATGGTAATTCAAACTTTGACCCAATTTCATTTTTTTTTAATTCATTTTCCTATCATTCATTTTTGGATCCAATGTTTATTTGCTCTTCATGAATTCAATTTTCTTCACTTTACAAAATATGCATAAAAATTGGAGCTTCATAAGATGAACATAATAATATTATATGATTTTTAACTTTTAACTTCAAATCATATCATTTCTTTACATTTACTTTCAAGTGTGATTACGATTTACCACAAATGCAGCTTCAATTACGCCTTTTTAGGCACGCATCTTTCCCTATTCTTGTTCTATACTAATTTCGAATGAGACAAACAATAATACTATTGCTGTGTTGTACTAGGGGAAGATATTGCCAAGCTCTTCATTGTTAGACCTCAATAGGATCTTTTTGATTTGTCATGAGTAGATTTTTTTTTTGAAAGGATTGCACTTAGCAATGCAGAATGTATATTCGATAGCCTAACATATTATTGAATATGAGAATGAGCCCGCTTCAAAATGAGCATACATCGGTCCCATTATTGATGGGAATATTTATACTTGTGATTCTATTGAATCTGATAAGATTTAATGAGAATCCAGAATTCATCAATTTGGATGATCTATAATCAAATAAATAATAATATTTTTACTTCCTTTAAAATAATATGGAAACTTATTTTCATTGTTTTAAGTGAATTAGGTCCTTATTTATTGCAGAAAATATTTCATATAAGTCTTTTCTTAGATTTTAGAATTATATTGATGAAATCTTTTTTTAATTAGTTTTGGTTTAATCTGATTCAAATATATAATTTACGATATGCAATATTTCGTTCAGAATACATTTAATACATTCACATTTGATGTTTTACGCTTGATTATACACATCTTACTATTTTCTCCGTCAATATGAAAGATAATAGATTGATTGGTAGCAGTGTCTCAAGTAACAATAGACTCCTTAAGTATTAACTAGTTTTGATAGAGCATCAGAAATCGTTACCAGGAATCTAGTTGAGTGGAAACCATGACTGTAAAAGTTCTATTAGCTCATTTGTTAGAATTCAAATATTCGATGTATTTGACTAATAACCAATCACATTTTAATTTTTCTCAATCAAACCCCGAGTTTTTATGGCAAAATAAAGATATTAATATCAGGACATGCTTTGCTAATTGAAATAATAATCCGTTAACTTACATGCTCATGTAATATTATTTTGGCGCCAAATTATCGTATCAATCACAATTTTTGAGCTAAACCGTTATCCAATTTCATATGGCAAGCACACCAAAGTTTGAAGTTGTTGCTGATCACGAATTCAAGGTCCGCGATCGTATCTATCTTAAGGATGAGAACGGCCATGACCTCTCAGAAGTCACAATCATCGCTATCGAAGGCACCAAATATACTGTTAGATCCGATGAGGACCGCAAGGACGTCAAGGAGCTTGAGGGCACAGATAGACTCCTCGTTAAGACAAGAGACAACACAAAGATCTTCAAGGAGCAAGAGATGAAGCGTGCTACCTCAAAGCTTGGCTCAGACGATGAAGACGATGACGCCGATGAGGACGCTGATGCCGATGAGGATGGTGATGAGGATGATGAAGAGGGATTCGATGATGACGACGATGAACCAAAGAAGAAGTCCCGCCGTGGCAGAAAGGGAAAGATGGATAAGGCCGTCAAGCCAAGACCAGCTGGCTGCCGCTCTAACCCACGTCGTGGCCAGAAGGAAGAATAAATTAACCAAATTTTTATACTTATTAATGACGTTTATTACCACTTGGATAAAAATTGATAATTAGGGACTTAAATGCTTAATATTTTATTATTTATTTTTTAAAGTTCGAAATTCCAAGGGAATCAATGATACGTTAACGAATTACTTTCAGTTTAAGCCTGACTTATGATTCTTTATGAATTTTGAGGTCGATTAAATAACTATGTTGATTTCAGAATTACCCAAATGCTTGTCTGAACTTGAAATTCATTGCCATTTGTAAAAGTTATGATTCAAAGCGATTCCTTAGAAAATATGGATTGAATAAAAAATTATATTGATTGAGGGTCGAATTATTGTCCATTTCTTCCATTCATTCCTAAATCAGGAGTCAAGTGATGAAAATTTTCTCAAAATATAATTATCATACAATCACTCTCGATTTCATGCTAGTTTTGTTCATTTTTATTTGTGTCCAAAAAAATAGTCTATCGTTCAAAAATGTCTTTGGGTGTTTCACATCCCAAACTCAGTCCTGCTCAGCAAGTTAATCAACTTGGTAGGAACATTGACATAGAAATAGATGAATTAGTAGCAAAATTTAATAAACTTAAGAAAGAAAGCGAAGAATTATCTGCAAAAGTAAAAGTATTGGACGAGAAAAAAGAAATTTATGATAAATGCGTTTCAACTCTTGATGAACATGATAATGTAATTAATATATTTAACGATTATACAAAAATTATTGAAGATGCACAAAAATATCTTGATATAATTGAGTCAGATGGCAATACATCTCAATACAGCACGAAAGATGATCACTATTATGATTATAAAGAATGGGAACAACGAAAGAACAAATTAGCACAATTACTCCAATCTCTTAACTCAATACTTGATATGATAAAATAGACTTCCCTGTTAATTACGTTTGTATTTGAAATTTGTTAAATTCTTATAAAGAATAAATGTTTACTTCTATATTAGATGAAATATTTGTTTCATATTTAAAACTTCATGGGGATATTAACAGTAACTTTGTTTTTGAAACATTATTATCATCATATAAAGACTAGATACAAATCTAAATAATTGTATCGAAAAGTATCGGAAGTAATTGGTATTTACATGTTGTTTACTCTCATACATTGATTTTATGCGAATTTGATGAGTAGTTGCAGATCTCATCACAATGAGAATATTTCGCATATTCAGATGATAAAAATATTTCGTATTACATGGGAATACTAATCGAAATTGCGACAAATTACAATGCGATATTAGTTGTATAGTGTGAGGTCACAGGATTTTGCATCAATTAATAATTTAAATTAGATGGAATAAAATTTCCTATTTTGGAAGAGTGAAAATGATTTTTCTTAACCATGTGGACATATTGCTATAGATTCATTTGAATTTAATGACAAAATTTTCGAATGGAATCAAATTTTGTCGTCAATTAACATCAATTGATAAATTTTTAACGTTACACTGCTTCTACTTTTGGTTGACTAAAGAAACAAAGCTTTAATGTAATAAATAAAATAATAATATACGTTACGAAGGCAATAGATGAAAATAGCAATCCTAACCACTCAAGACTTTCCATTTCTGCTTCTACTATCACAAATCGAGCTTTCAGAATTAAGCAGAAAAGCTCTAGGAACATCTATGAAAATTTGAAAATATTTTTTGCGGTTTCTTTCAGTACTTCGTATAGAATCTCTTACATTCTTCGAAATTAAGGGTGCCGGAAAGTGAAGTGAAAGCTTTTATAAAAACAACACTTTTCAAACTCATAAAATCATTTTTATTTTGTTTTGTTTATATGAGTATAAACCTTAAGTGATGATGTATCATAGTATCATATTCAAACTAAGTGAAAACGATGTTTATGATTATAAGGCTATCGAAAACATAAAAAAATCATACAAAATTTTTAAAATCTGGAGGGGAAAAAGTGCATTTATCTCAACATATGAGAATTGAAAATAAACTTTGTTCTGTAAAACTTTTAGTATAACCATTGAAATTTTGTGTTTAATGTATCTCACTGACTTAAACACAATATTGGAGGACTAGATACATATCTAATTAAACTTTGAATGAGACAATTTCGACTGGAAACCACTACCATTGGGTTTGTTCCCTAATGGTAATTATCAGAATCCAGTGAGATTGTAGTGCAATCGGTCTTAGTTTTGAAGTTACCCACTAATTGCATCTCGACACTTTTTAACAAGTGCCAAATGTTTTCTATAAAATATCTAGTATCTTGTACCTAGATATCATTTCTGCAGTATCAGCCCCTGCCATGGAATAACCAGGGACTAGATAGGCCCGCAAGTTCGAAAATTGCGAAACAGTTTTCTTCAAACTGGAAGTATCCAAGACCTCAATATCATAGAAATAAAAACCTTAGTATATACACTACTAATATATGTTTCAATATCATTAATATCTTTACTACAAATGAAGTTATGAGCGATACTCGAAATCGCGTCACCTCACTTTCCGGTACCCTTAACTTTGATATTAATCACCAAATGTACAGGTACTAAAAGAAACGTTTTATTTAGTAAACGACTCGATTACTGTTGCAAATTTTCATTTAAAACTAAATTATAAAATAATTCATATGCATAATCCACCTTAGAGGTTATTTCTGACAAGTTTTAATATATTACTCGCACCATATTTAAATTATCTATCCATACGAACGATAAAGGAAAAGCACAAGGATTATTTACATTTTTCTTCTGGAAACATGCTACAAAATTTAATGCACTTCCTCTTGCAGCCATTATAGAGTCTGCGAATCAACATTTAAGGAAGTTTGGTAAACAATTAAATGCGAAACTAATCCTGAAGATTTTATTGATCAAAGATTATTATCTTCGATTCATGGAAGTGTCAATATTAACGAAATACTCGGACAATACAAGAATAGAAAGTAATTCTATCAAACATATTCAGAAGAATCGCTTACAAAAATCTCGAAAATTTTTTAAGATTCATACCAATCCATTTGATGTAGAAATATAAAGACAATATATGATTCACAATATGATATATCTTCATATTATTTTGTAATTTTTTTATTGCCAATGAAATGATTTTTTTATTTCTAATGAAATTAATCTTCAGATGAAAGAATAGTTTTTCAATCATTATTTTGTTTATTAATATTAATATTTACACTATACGAAATAAGAGATTTAATATTACTTGCTGCAATATCAAGAGCACTTTATCCATTATTATCTTTTTCATTGATATTGATACCATGTGAAATAAGAAGTTCGGCCATTTCTTTACTATTAGATTCTGCTGCATGATGAAGAGCAGTTTTTCTATCATTATCTTTTTCATTGATATTTGCACCGTGGGAAATAAGAAGTTCGGCTATTCCTGGATAGTTACAAAGTGCTGCAATATAAAAAGCGGTTTTTCCATCATTATCTTTTTCATTGATATTGATACCATGTGAAATAAGAAGTTCGGCCGTTTCTTTACTATTAGATTCTGCTGCAATATGTAGAGCGGTTTTTCCATCATCATCTTTTTCATTGATATTTATACCATGTGAAATAAGAAGTTCGGCTATTTCTTTACAATTATTAAGTGCTGCATCATGAAGAGCGGTTTTTTCATTGATATTTGCACCATTTGATAGGGAATATTCACAAAGATAAGGAATATTAAATATCATCGAAATATTATAGCATTCGTCAATATCATTAGTTTGATCGAAATATACTAAAAATGATTCTAGATTATTATACTGGGTACAATAATCTAAATCAATCTCTAAATTATATTCATTCATCAAGAATGTAACAAAATCAATGTTGTGTGAAATAATTGCATATTCCATGCATTTTTCATTTGGTGTTTGATATTTCAAACATTCACTCATGATTTCTTGATTTCCACCTAAAAATGAAAATTCCAGACATGTTTCTGTTATTTCTGAGCTGAATTTCGTTCTTAAGAATTTGAAACAATCAACTGCTCCATGGTAACAACATAATTCAAGTAATGAATATCCTTCGTAAGAATCTGGATATAAACTACTGTTAAGTGTTTGATCTTTATCAAAATCTTCTATCTCTGTGAATGATATGAATCTATCTAAGTCATTATACATAATTGCTCTGTAAATCGTATTTTCTGTATGAATGTCTAAATTTTCTGAGTCAAGTCTTCCGTAAGTAATAGAATTGTCTAATTTATATCCATATTCTTTATAAAACAGGAAGTTTGAAACAGGTTCATGATCGGGAGCCCCTTCCTGATGGTAATCATCAAATATTAGTTTGGCAAGAAATAAATATGATTTTGCATAGCGATTATTATACGGAATTATATTTAAAATATCATCCATAATCCTTGTTGGTGAGAATTTCTTTGAATCAATCAATTCTGTTTTGATCTTTTTGTAAATTTCTTTTAATTCTTCTTCTTTGTCCGTTTTCAGCTGATACAATGCAATATATGTATCAATGTGATTTTTACATTAACTTCGCAGTTCGCTGAATTTATTTGGATGAATGTCTTGTTCGGACATCAATAATTTTTTAAGAGAACACATTTGCAAATCGGCATATAAATATCTTTTAAACTCATTAGAAGATACAAATATTATGTTAGACATGTGGAAATCAATCTTCACAAAGATATCGGAATTAATTTATGAACATTAATTAAGTTCATAGATATGAAATGACACAATAACAATAGACAAGTCGAGACATATTGGATTTTCATCCAGATGATTATACTATTATACCCTACTTTTCCAACATTTAGAAAACATGCATGACCCTACCCAGGGTCCAAAAATTGGTATTTTCTGCGCTCAGGCAACATGAGTTTTTGGGCCGCCAAATGAATAGCTCAAATAGTTTCCTCATATAGAGACATGCTTATGCTTAGAGTTTGAAGGGAATCTAAAGTGATTTTTTTCTGCATTTCGAAATCTAATGCAATCTTAAAATCATGATTAAACTGCGAATCTGGGCGCAATTTTTTAATATGTTAATATATAAAGGTACCCCTACTACTGCGAATGCTTCAAATGAAAATTCAAGAAATCGGATTAATTTGATCACATTAGTATAGTAGTGGTCAATCCAAAAACTCATTTGTTGATATATAACCTATAGAGATGATAATTATCGACTCTTCATTGAAATGCATAAGATTTAATAATCTCATAAATATTCTTTTTAATTTTCAGTATTTCGTGTGCATTTAGATTGCATATACCTGTATATGATATTTCTGGAATGTTTTGGTTAGATATTAAGTTTTTTAGATTAATATTTTAACATTTTGATAAAACAAGCAATTGTTCCATTTTGGAATCGCGATTGAACTCTAGTTTGACTAATATGATGTTGTATGATCAAATGAATTCTAACTTCATGAGATAAAATTTGAAATTTGAAAATGCGATATCTGACTCAAATATTTATCTGAGCACATTTAACATTCAATTATAAACTAAAGTAATATACAGCAGATTCGATTTGGCTTATATTTTAAATATTCAACAAATAATCTTATAAAATTGTGCTATTCACGTTTCTCAAAGATGAATTAAGCATTTACAACTTGTGCATTGATGGAATTAGATATGGATTCTAATGTTAATCGATATTTTGTAAATTGATATATATTTTATCATGGTTTGGCATTTGATCGTGTTGAAACCGGAATTGCAATATGCATCATCTATATATATAATTGTCAAAATATGAGCTATAGATTTTTAAATTATGCTCCTGATTATGAGTGACTTATATGATTATATTGAATTGAGTAGTAAGAATCATAAATATTAGAATATTACGATAATGTATTATAACCTTATAGAAGCTTAAGGCTAAAAATGATGATGAAAATGTAGCTCAAATTTAAGTCTAAAAATTTGAAAAAATTAAGTGCTTATGATAGTATGACGATATTGGTGTTTGAATGTAAGAAATTAGAGATGTATTAGAAGCATTATGAGAAAATAATAAGATATAAAAACAAATTTTATGAAATAATTTAAGTTATAAGATGTGTTAACATTGGTAATGTGTGTATAAGATAGTAGAATTGTATTGGATCTTTGATTAGTATTTTATAACAATTTATTAATGTAGATGTGATTAGAATGTTGGATTTCAAAGGAGAAAGCGGATTGTTCACTCTTGTTGGTCTGCATGTGTCATTTCGGGAGACATTGCCTGTGCATGTCTCCCAGAATGGCATACTGTTCCGCATTCATAACTTGAATGCGGAACTTTGACCGACAAGAGTGCATTGTGCACTCTTGTTGGTCTGCATGTGTCATTCCGGGAGACATTGCCTGTGCATGTCTCCCAGAATGAGACAATTTATTGCAATCAGAATACGATTGCAAAACTTTGACCGACAAGAGTGCATTGTGCACTCTTGTTGGTCTGCATGTGTCATTCCGGGAGACATTGCCTGTGCATGTCTCCCAGAATGGGACAATTTATTGCAATCAGAATACGATTGCAAAACTTTGACCGACAAGGGTGCATTGTGCACTCTTGTTGGTCTGCATGTGTCATTTCGGGAGACATTGCCTGTGCATGTCTCCCAGAATGGCATACTGTTCCGCATTCAAAACTTGAATGCGGAACTTTGACCGACAAGAGTGCATTGTGCACTCTTGTTGGTCTGCATGTGTCATTCCGGGAGACATTGCCTGTGCATGTCTCCCAGAATGGCATACTGTTCCGCATTCATAACTTGAATGCGGAACTTTGACCGACAAGAGTGCATTGTGCACTCTTGTTGGTCTGCATGTGTCATTCCGGGAGACATTGCCTGTGCATGTCTCCCAGAATGGCAATACTTTGCATTCATAACTTGAATGCGGAACTTTGACCGACAAGAGTGCATTGTGCACTCTTGTTGGTCTGCATGTGTCATTCCGGGAGACATTGCCTGTGCATGTCTCCCAGAATGAGACAATTTATTGCAATCAGAATACGATTGCAAAACTTTGACCGACAAGAGTGCATTGTGCACTCTTGTTGGTCTGCATGTGTCATTCCGGGAGACATTGCCTGTGCATGTCTCCCAGAATGGCATACTGTTCCGCATTCATAACTTGAATGCGGAACTTTGACCGACAAGAGTGCATTGTGCACTCTTGTTGGTCTGCATGTGTCATTCCGGGAGACATTGCCTGTGCATGTCTCCCAGAATGGCATACTGTTCCGCATTCATAACTTGAATGCGGAACTTTGACCGACAAGAGTGCATTGTGCACTCTTGTTGGTCTGCATGTGTCATTCCGGGAGACATTGCCTGTGCATGTCTCCCAGAATGAGACAATTTATTGCAATCAGAATACGATTACAAAACTTTGACTGACAAGAGTGCACAATGCACTCTTGTCGGTCTGCATGTGCCATTCCGGGAGACATTGCCTGTGCATGTCTCCCAGAATGAGACAATTTATTGCAATCAGAATACGATTGCAAAACTTTGACCGACAAGAGTGCATTGTGCACTCTTGTTGGTCTGCATGTGTCATTCCGGGAGACATTGCCTGTGCATGTCTCCCAGAATGAGACAATTTATTGCAATCAGAATACGATTACAAAACTTTGACCGACAAGGGTGCATTGTGCACTCTTGTTTGTCATCCACTATGATATTTAGAGAAAACACTTTACTTACATTATTTAAAATATTAATTTCCCTATTTAATATTTATTTATTATTTTTTGTGCTTTATATTCCCTATGGCATGTACTGAACTATTTTATAGACTCTACCGAGCTATCTCCACATATAAACATTTGACAATAACACATATATACTCTCTTCATATTCTAGTCTCATGACATATTATTGCAAAAGCTATATTTATACAGCATACCTCATAAAGTCTCATTATATCCCTATCTAAGCGTTCAAAACCTATTTTCCCCACGTAATCTGATTCTTCAGGCTCCGCTGATTCGATTTCTGCTGTCAGATCGTGAAAATATGAATCACATAACAAGATAAATACAAGTTACCCAACTTGATATTTTCCGTAAAAAACTCTTTAAGTTCATGTTCAAACAACATCATTTTAGAAAAATTCAATTTTTTCCAAAAGTGTGTGAATTCAAAAAGTCACAATATATCTAGTTATTACCCAGTATTAATTTTTTAATTTAGTTTTTGAGATATTCATTTTATAATACGTATTATTCAGAAAATTAAATACATTTGTAAGGGAAAACGGAATTAATAACAAATATATGAATATCGTGGAAGAGTCAATTTGAAGAAAACATTATTATTTTGGATTTGTGTTTATCTTGTTATGTGATTCATATTTTCACGATCTGACAGCAGAAATCGAATCAGCGGAGCCTGAAGAATCAGATTACGTGGGGAAAATAGGTTTTGAACGCTTAGATAGGGATATAATGAGACTTTATGAGGTATGCTGTATAAATATAGCTTTTGCAATAATATGTCATGAGACTAGAATATGAAGAGAGTATATATGTGTTATTGTCAAATGTTTATATGTGGAGATAGCTCGGTAGAGTCTATAAAATAGTTCAGTACATGCCATAGGGAATATAAAGCACAAAAAATAATAAATAAATATTAAATAGGGAAATTAATATTTTAAATAATGTAAGTAAAGTGTTTTCTCTAATATCATAGTGGATGACAAACAAGAGTGCACAATGCACCCTTGTCGGTCAAAGTTTTGTAATCGTATTCTGATTGCAATAAATTGTCTCATTCTGGGAGACATGCACAGGCAATGTCTCCCGGAATGGCACATGCAGACCAACAAGAGTGCACAATGCACTCTTGTCGGTCAAAGTTCCGCATTCAAGTTATGAATGCAGAACAGTATGCCATTCTGGGAGACATGCACAGGCAATGTCTCCCGAAATGACACATGCAGACCAACAAGAGTGCACAATGCACTCTTGTCGGTCAAAGTTTTGCAATCGTATTCTGATTGCAATAAATTGTCTCATTCTGGGAGACATGCACAGGCAATGTCTCCCGGAATGACACATGCAGACCAACAAGAGTGCACAATGCACTCTTGTCGGTCAAAGTTCCGCATTCAAGTTATGAATGCGGAACAGTATGCCATTCTGGGAGACATGCACAGGCAATGTCTCCCGGAATGACACATGCAGACCAACAAGAGTGCACAATGCACTCTTGTCGGTCAAAGTTTTGCAATCGTATTCTGATTGCAATAAATTGTCTCATTCTGGGAGACATGCACAGGCAATGTCTCCCGGAATGGCACATGCAGACCAACAAGAGTGCACAATGCACTCTTGTCGGTCAAAGTTCCGCATTCAAGTTATGAATGCGGAACAGTATGCCATTCTGGGAGACATGCACAGGCAATGTCTCCCGGAATGACACATGCAGACCAACAAGAGTGCACAATGCACTCTTGTCGGTCAAAGTTCCGCATTCAAGTTATGAATGCGGAACAGTATGCCATTCTGGGAGACATGCACAGGCAATGTCTCCCGGAATGACACATGCAGACCAACAAGAGTGCACAATGCACTCTTGTCGGTCAAAGTTTTGCAATCGTATTCTGATTGCAATAAATTGTCTCATTCTGGGAGACATGCACAGGCAATGTCTCCCGGAATGACACATGCAGACCAACAAGAGTGCACAATGCACTCTTGTCGGTCAAAGTTCCGCATTCAAGTTATGAATGCGGAACAGTATGCCATTCTGGGAGACATGCACAGGCAATGTCTCCCGGAATGACACATGCAGACCAACAAGAGTGCACAATGCACTCTTGTCGGTCAAAGTTTTGCAATCGTATTCTGATTGCAATAAATTGTCTCATTCTGGGAGACATGCACAGGCAATGTCTCCCGGAATGACACATGCAGACCAACAAGAGTGCACAATGCACTCTTGTCGGTCAAAGTTCCGCATTCAAGTTATGAATGCGGAACAGTATGCCATTCTGGGAGACATGCACAGGCAATGTCTCCCGGAATGACACATGCAGACCAACAAGAGTGCACAATGTCACTCTTGTCGGTCAAAGTTTTGCAATCGTATTCTGATTGCAATAAATTGTCTCATTCTGGGAGACATGCACAGGCAATGTCTCCCGGAATGACACATGCAGACCAACAAGAGTGCACAATGCACTCTTGTCGGTCAAAGTTCCGCATTCAAGTTATGAATGCAGAACAGTATGCCATTCTGGGAGACATGCACAGGCAATGTCTCCCGGAATGGCACATGCAGACCAACAAGAGTGCACAATGCACTCTTGTCGGTCAAAGTTCCGCATTCAAGTTATGAATGCGGAACAGTATGCCATTCTGGGAGACATGCACAGGCAATGTCTCCCGGAATGACACATGCAGACCAACAAGAGTGCACAATGCACTCTTGTCGGTCAAAGTTCCGCATTCAAGTTATGAATGCGGAACAGTATGCCATTCTGGGAGACATGCACAGGCAATGTCTCCCGGAATGACACATGCAGACCAACAAGAGTGCACAATGCACTCTTGTCGGTCAAAGTTCCGCATTCAAGTTATGAATGCGGAACAGTATGCCATTCTGGGAGACATGCACAGGCAATGTCTCCCGGAATGACACATGCAGACCAACAAGAGTGCACAATGCACTCTTGTCGGTCAAAGTTTTGCAATCGTATTCTGATTGCAATAAATTGTCTCATTCTGGGAGACATGCACAGGCAATGTCTCCCGGAATGACACGTGCAGACCAACAAGAGTGCACAATGCACTCTTGTCGGTCAAAGTTCCGCATTCAAGTTATGAATGCGGAACAGTATGCCATTCTGGGAGACATGCACAGGCAATGTCTCCCGGAATGACACATGCAGACCAACAAGAGTGCACAATGCACTCTTGTCGGTCAAAGTTTTGCAATCGTATTCTGATTGCAATAAATTGTCTCATTCTGGGAGACATGCACAGGCAATGTCTCCCGGAATGACACATGCAGACCAACAAGAGTGCACAATGCACCCTTGTCGGTCAAAGTTTTGCAATCGTATTCTGATTGCAATAAATTGTCTCATTCTGGGAGACATGCACAGGCAATGTCTCCCGGAATAGCACATGCAGACCAACAAGAGTGCACAATGCACTCTTGTCGGTCAAAGTTCCGCATTCAAGTTATGAATGCGGAACAGTATGCCATTCTGGGAGACATGCACAGGCAATGTCTCCCGGAATGACACATGCAGACCAACAAGAGTGCACAATGCACTCTTGTCGGTCAAAGTTCCGCATTCAAGTTATGAATGCGGAACAGTATGCCATTCTGGGAGACATGCACAGGCAATGTCTCCCGAAATGACACATGCAGACCAACAAGAGTGCACAATGCACCCTTGTCGGTCAAAGTTTTGTAATCGTATTCTGATTGCAATAAATTGTTTCATTCTGGGAGACATGTACAGGCAATGTCTCCCGGAATGGCACATGCAGACCAACAAGAGTGCACAATGCACTCTTGTCGGTCAAAGTTCCGCATTCAAGTTATGAATGCGGAACAGTATGCCATTCTGGGAGACATGCACAGGCAATGTCTCCCGGAATGACACATGCAGACCAACAAGAGTGCACAATGCACTCTTGTCGGTCAAAGTTTTGCAATCGTATTCTGATTGCAATAAATTGTCTCATTCTGGGAGACATGCACAGGCAATGTCTCCCGGAATGACACATGCAGACCAACAAGAGTGCACAATGCACTCTTGTCGGTCAAAGTTCCGCATTCAAGTTATGAATGCGGAACAGTATGCCATTCTGGGAGACATGCACAGGCAATGTCTCCCGGAATGACACATGCAGACCAACAAGAGTGCACAATGCACTCTTGTCGGTCAAAGTTTTGCAATCGTATTCTGATTGCAATAAATTGTCTCATTCTGGGAGACATGCACAGGCAATGTCTCCCGGAATGACACATGCAGACCAACAAGAGTGCACAATGCACTCTTGTCGGTCAAAGTTTTGCAATCGTATTCTGATTGCAATAAATTGTCTCATTCTGGGAGACATGCACAGGCAATGTCTCCCGGAATGACACATGCAGACCAACAAGAGTGCACAATGCACTCTTGTCGGTCAAAGTTTTGCAATCGTATTCTGATTGCAATAAATTGTCTCATTCTGGGAGACATGCACAGGCAATGTCTCCCGGAATGACACATGCAGACCAACAAGAGTGCACAATGCACTCTTGTCGGTCAAAGTTCCGCATTCAAGTTATGAATGCGGAACAGTATGCCATTCTGGGAGACATGCACAGGCAATGTCTCCCGGAATGACACATGCAGACCAACAAGAGTGCACAATGCACCCTTGTCGGTCAAAGTTTTGTAATCGTATTCTGATTGCAATAAATTGTTTCATTCTGGGAGACATGTACAGGCAATGTCTCCCGGAATGGCACACGCAGACCAACAAGAGTGCACAATGCACTCTTGTCGGTCAAAGTTCCGCATTCAAGTTATGAATGCGGAACAGTATGCCATTCTGGGAGACATGCACAGGCAATGTCTCCCGGAATGGCACATGCAGACCAACAAGAGTGCACAATGCACTCTTGTCGGTCAAAGTTCCGCATTCAAGTTATGATGCAACAGTATGCCATTCTGGGAGACATGCACAGGCAATGTCTCCCGGAATGACACATGCAGACCAACAAGAGTGCACAATGCACTCTTGTCGGTCAAAGTTTTGCAATCGTATGATTGCAATAAATTGTCTCATTCTGGGAGACATGCACAGGCAATGTCTCCCGGAATGACACATGCAGACCAACAAGAGTGCACAATGCACTCTTGTCGGTCAAAGTTTTGCATTCGTATGATTGCAATATTGCCATTCTGGGAGACATGCACAGGCAATGTCTCCCGGAATGACACATGCAGACCAACAAGAGTGCACAATGCACTCTTGTCGGTCAAAGTTTTGCAATCGTATTCTGATTGCAATAAATTGTCTCATTCTGGGAGACATGCACAGGCAATGTCTCCCGGAATGACACATGCAGACCAACAAGAGTGCACAATGCACTCTTGTCGGTCAAAGTTCCGCATTCAAGTTATGAATGCAAACAGTTGCCATTCTGGGAGACATGCACAGGCAATGTCTCCCGGAATGACACATGCAGACCAACAAGAGTGCACAATGCACTCTTGTCGGTCAAAGTTCCGCATTCAAGTTATGAATGCGGAACAGTATGCCATTCTGGGAGACATGCACAGGCAATGTCTCCCGGAATGACACATGCAGACCAACAAGAGTGCACAATGCACTCTTGTCGGTCAAAGTTCCGCATTCAAGTTATGATTGCAACAGTATGCTTCTGGGAGACATGCACAGGCAATGTCTCCCGGAATGACACATGCAGACCAACAAGAGTGCACAATGCACTCTTGTCGGTCAAAGTTTTGCAATCGTATTCTGATTGCAATAAATTGTCCATTCTGGGAGACATGCACAGGCAATGTCTCCCGGAATGACACATGCAGACCAACAAGAGTGCACAATGCACTCTTGTCGGTCAAAGTTCCGCATTCAAGTTATGAATGCGGAACAGTATGCCATTCTGGGAGACATGCACAGGCAATGTCTCCCGGAATGACACATGCAGACCAACAAGAGTGCACAATGCACTCTTGTCGGTCAAAGTTTTGCAATCGTATTCTGATTGCAATAAATTGCCATTCTGGGAGACATGCACAGGCAATGTCTCCCGGAATGACACATGCAGACCAACAAGAGTGCACAATGCACTCTTGTCGGTCAAAGTTCCGCATTCAAGTTATGATGCGGAACAGTATGCCATTCTGGGAGACATGCACAGGCAATGTCTCCCGGAATGACACATGCAGACCAACAAGAGTGCACAATGCACTCTTGTCGGTCAAAGTTTTGCAATCGTATTCTGATTGCAATAAATTGTCCATTCTGGGAGACATGCACAGGCAATGTCTCCCGGAATGACACATGCAGACCAACAAGAGTGCACAATGCACTCTTGTCGGTCAAAGTTTTGCAATCGTTTCTGATGCAATATGTCCATTCTGGGAGACATGCACAGGCAATGTCTCCCGGAATGACACATGCAGACCAACAAGAGTGCACAATGCACCCTTGTCGGTCAAAGTTTTGTAATCGTATTCTGATTGCAATAAATTGTCTCATTCTGGGAGACATGCACAGGCAATGTCTCCCGGAATGACACATGCAGACCAACAAGAGTGCACAATGCACTCTTGTCGGTCAAAGTTCCGCATTCAAGTTATGAATGCAGAACAGTATGCCATTCTGGGAGACATGCACAGGCAATGTCTCCCGGAATGGCACATGCAGACCAACAAGAGTGCACAATGCACTCTTGTCGGTCAAAGTTCCGCATTCAAGTTATGAATGCGGAACAGTATGCCATTCTGGGAGACATGCACAGGCAATGTCTCCCGGAATGACACATGCAGACCAACAAGAGTGCACAATGCACTCTTGTCGGTCAAAGTTCCGCATTCAAGTTATGAATGCAGAACAGTATGCCATTCTGGGAGACATGCACAGGCAATGTCTCCCGGAATGACATGCTTAGAACAATAATGCACTCTATCCTCCCTAAATTCTTCGTATTCCAGTTATTTTCTTCATTTTTTTACTTTTTAAATTTTTTTCTCTAATTTCGAGTAGGGGTAATTTTAGCTAAAAGTGACACACCCTTCACGGGTGTGATTACCGATCGGTAATTTCGACAGTTTAGAATTTAAAATTTTTTATGGAACTGTTGCGAGTTTCATAAAGAATTTAAGGAATATAAGCAAAGATTTGAATCAAAATCTTAGACCTAAGCCGATCGCTTCGCTCGCAGCTTTCTTTATTATTTTAAATTTGCATATTTCCATCAAAAGTTCATAAGGTAAAAAATTTCGTTTATATTATTGCAAAATAAAATCTTCATTATCAAAATAATATTAAATAATAATATAATATAATTTATAAACAACTATTATTTAATAAAGTTTAATTGCCAAGGTTCATCTAATTTTTTGATTTTTAATGTTTTATGAATTTATTTATCATGTATATATCTAATGAAGATTATATATGTAGAAGATAAGTACCTTAATATGTACGTAAATTTTAATGAAATTTATACAACATTATAAAAATTTATGAATAAAAACTTGATATAAAATAACATTTTTTATTTTTACTAAGAAAAAAAAGGTTTTTGATAATAAATTTTTTTTCGAAAAAGTAACAATAATCGTAAAAGGGTATTGATAGGCTTGCTAAAGTAACTAATTTTAGCTGTCAAATACTTTTGTATTTTGAAGTAAATTAGTATAAATTTGTTTTTACTTTTATTTCGAAAAAGTAGCAATAATCGTAAAAGGGTATTGATAGGCTTGCTAAAGTAACTAATTTTAGCTGTCAAATACTTTTGTATTTTGAAGTATATTAGTATAAATTTGTTTTTACTTTTATTTCGAAAAAGTAACAATAATCGTAAAAGGGTATTGATAGGCTTGCTAAAGTAACTAATTTTAGCTGTCAAATACTTTTGTATTTTGAAGTAAATTAGTATAAATTTGATATTATTTTAACTCCCTTTGAAAACCTCAATTTTCCATACAGAGGGAACGGGAATAGCATCCAATATCCCCTGAGAATGGTTGCGTATTCTCAGTTCCCTCTATATTTCGAACGAAGCTCTCATCGGTCTTTTTTTTAATACTAAACGTTTTTTCCCCTGTCACTTTTAGCTAAAATTTGGGTTTGCCCTTGTCGGACGATAAAAATTTTTTACACACAAGATTTTTCTTGGTGAAAAAGACCATCTTCTGTAATAAACAGAAATTCATCAAAAGTGATAGCTCTCAATTTTTTGACATTTGTAAATTCTAAATTGAATGAGAAAAATGAAATAATACTAAACATAATACAATATTCTAGATTTAATTATAATTAGGAAAAAGTTAGTTTTGAGAGTACTTTTCATAGGCATATAGAATGAAATCTTCTGAAAAATAATATCACATAAACCCATATTATTTTCTAATATATAACTATTTTATATAAAAATCAAATTCAATGATCTTAAAAGCGAATGATAAACCTCAAAAATTTACGAATATAATGAGTAATAAATTAATCTATCATTAAAACCATATGAAATATCAATTTTTTGCTTTACCCTAATTTTTGCGGACAATTAGCAAAAAATGTTAAATGTTAACACTCAGTCCATTTGAATATGAAAAATAAAATTGACTTGATTAAATGTTTTTATTTATCATGCAATTCTTCTTGCGACCAAAGATTTGAATAAAAGTTCAAAAAATAAGATAGCTTAAAAAATAATATACGGTAGTGTTTACTAATAGATGAATAGTATATAAATTCTATTAAAATGGATTTGATCAAAAAAAATATATAAATTTTGATCATAAATAAAATCGTTTTAAATTACTTCTTCATTTAAATTATAACAATTATTTTTGGTTTTATATTTTTTTGGATCAAATCCATTTTAATAGAATTTATATACTATTCATCTATTAGTAAACACTACCGTATATTATTTTTTAAGGATACCCTTACGTGTCAGATTTTTTGCGCATACGAAGAAGTCATGCTAGACATGAGCTATAAACCTGAAATTTTAGCAACATATTTAAAACTTTTTAAACTACAATACACTTTAATATTCAAGAACAAAAATATTCTTTTTAGAAATTACATAATTATTTTATGTGAAATCTCTATAAAAACATATTTTGCGAGCGTAACTTTTTTCTTTATAAGCACCTTATATGACTGATAAACTGTGAAGGCACATAATTGTTAATTCATAGAGTTGATATGTTTCCAAAATTGAGAGGAAATTTGAAAATTGAATACCCTTTCAATTCAATTTTCAAAGATATCAGCTCCTTCAATAATTGAAGGACGATTTTGATCATTTGCTCTTAAAACAAGTATGCCATGGAGAAAAAAGTTACGCTCGCAAATCTGAAATATAAATATCATATAAAAAAATTAAATTTCTAATTTTTTACTCTATAGATATTATTGGCCACTTGTGTAATGCATAAAAGTTTATGTCATATGCATACATTTGGAAGTATGGGAGACGAGGGAAATTACTTCTATGAGGCACTAGGATTTTTAAAAATTTCTCTATCGGACTCACCATTCAATTTCTCGAAAATTAAAAAAAATCAATAATAGCTAAAATGTATTATGCATAACAAATTTTAATGTTACACGGTATTTTTTGAACTTCATGACATGAATTTTCTTTATATTATTTTTTTTTTTTGGATTTTCTATGATTTATGCGATAGTGTTGTAAACAGAAATTCATCAAAAGTGACACCTCAGAAAAGCTAAAATATTGAATTTTTGGAACTTTTGATAGAGCACGTTTTTAAATATTAATTTAAGTAAATGTATATTTTGTAAAGATTCTTTTTAATAAAAAAATAAAATTTTGAAGAAGAACACAAAATCTTCTGAAAAATAATATCACATAAACTCATATTATTTTCTAATATATAACTATTTTATATAAAAATCAAATTCAATGATCTTAAAAGCGAAGGATAAACCTCAAAATTTACGAATATAATGAGTGGGAATATAATGCTTATCTATCATAAAACCATATGAAATATTCCCACTCATTATATTCGTAAATTTTGAGGTTTATCCTTCGCTTTTAAGATCATTGAATTTGATTTTTATATAAAATAGTTATATATTAGAAAATAATATGAGTTTATGTGATATTCTTTTTCAGAAGATTTCATTCTATATGCCTATGAAAAGTACTCTCAAAACTAACTTTTTCCTAATTATAATTAAATCTAGAATATTGTATTATGCTTAGTATTATTTCATTTTTCTCATTCAATTTAGAATTTACAAATGTCAAAAAATTGAGAGCTGTCACTTTTGATGAATTTCTGTTTATTACAATAGGCTGGAACAACATTGTAAGTGCAATGATATCATTTATAGAGAAATCTAAAATTTCAGCATTCAGAACTCGCAACCACAAAAATATTCATTTGCTAAGTAAGTAAAGTTGATTAAGTTCGACACTTAGCTTTTATACGTAAAACCAAGTGTGTATTGTTATTTCTTGTTAAATTATTGAGAAAAAAATAAATTGTAAGAGAAACGATACTGATTATTGAAATAATATTGAGGGTAGCTGCAGACTTCTTCATTAACATGCCGGAATTTTGTTAATCTTGGTTTTCTATCATAAAATCTGTCGAAGAATCTAAAAACGGAGATATGAAATAGAGATCATGTAAATCTAGAGTATCCTGTCAGAAAAATAGACTAAGCATGTAACCCTTTTTTGGTCATAAACACTTTTTACCACTTAGTCATACAGATGATCATTAAATTTAAACGAGCACTTTTTGTCAGAATTTATTCTTTTACAAAGACAGAAGATTTTAGTATTATTTAATATTAGTGCTGTAGCAAAATTCAAAAAACGGTGAAAATTCAGTGAATTTGTGAATTCACATTTTTTTTCGACATTTTTCTTGATATATCCATGCACATTAAGAACACAGCTTTGATACGCTTAAAAAAGCATATTTCATATGAAATTGTTAAAGAAATAAACAATTTATATAAAAATTGCACTTATGGGCAGTTTAGATATATAATTTATATATAACATATATACAAATCCATAGACAAAGTGCAATAACTACAATGTTGTAGAAAATTACAGCAGAAATACTGACTTTTTGAAGGATAATAAGAATTCTTCTAAATGTTGTATTTTTATAATTTGATTGATTTTTTTTACTATTTCTTTAATCTTTTATGAATAATAATTATTTTTAATATATGTGCTATTAAAATTTCAAATTTTGACTAATATATCTAAGTTATCTGAACGAAACATTTAGAAAATATCATACTTACATTGAAATAGCAAGTAGAGCATATTAATAGCAAGTTTCTTGGCTTTATATCTATCATCTATTGTTGTTTGATCAAACAAAATTCACTCTATTATATGGTGTCAATTAATTAAAACAATTTTTAATAGTTATTATTTAGTGCGAATAAGTGCAAACTCATAAATGAATAACTTAATAGTAGAAATGAATTATCTGATATAAATCTCACATTTTGTCCATCAGAAATACTTTAATTGCATACGCATAACTATTAGTAATACGTCTGGAGTGTCAATTAATAACAATCCCACAACAAGTAAAATTCAGATTTTTATTAAACTTATTTTTTCCTAAAAGTTTTCTCAAATTACTATATATACATATGTGGATAAAATAATAGTAATATTGTATAAAATTAGATAATTTTTTTATTTGAGAACCTCTCAAAAGTTCATTCAATTTATCAATTGTTTCAGTTTGATGTATATTCATTTCTGGAGCCTAAAACTTTAGCAATCATGACAATATCATATTCTCTTTCTAACTACGCAATGTAAGGGTATCCTTAAGCTATCTTATTTTTTGAACTTTTATTCAAATCTTTGGTCGCAAGAAGAATTGCATGATAAATAAAAACATTTAATCAAAGTCAATTTTATTTTTCATATTCAAATGGACTGAGTGTTAACATTTAACATTTTTTGCTAATTGTCGTCAAAAATTAGGCGTAAAGCAAAAATTGATATTTCATATGGTTTTATGATAGATAAGCATTATATTCCCACTCATTATATTCGTAAATTTTGAGGTTTATCATTCGCTTTTAAGATCATTGAATTTGATTTTTATATAAAATAGTTATATATTAGAAAATAATATGAGTTTATGTGATATTATTTTTCAGAAGATTTTGTGTTCTTCTTCAAAATTTTATTTTTTTATTAAAAAGAATCTTTACAAAATATACATTTACTTTAATTAATATTTAAAAACGTGCTCTATCAAAAGTTCCAAAAATTCAATATTTTAGCTTTTCTGAGGTGTCACTTTTGATGAATTTCTGTTTACAACACTTCTTATAACAAATCATTATTTACAGCTTACAAATAAAAAACAAAATATATAAATAAATAGGAATTATGAATTAATTTTCAATTTCAACATCCTTACCTCTGACATACAATGATAAAAATTGATATCCGATTGCTCCTCCTCTTGGGATCACATAACACCAATTTTCATCGATCACAACATATTCGCCTTGTAAATCAAGTCTCTTATAAAATTTAAAAGAGGCATGACCATCTCTTCCGAGTGTAAGTGAAACAATGGCAAATCTGATAAATATGATATGTGAATGTTCATGAAGCAGTTCAATTTGGTCTGGCTGAGCTTCTTGAGATTCGCGGTCATTTGCAATGAAGAGGTATCTATTCACATGAGTAATCTTCTTATTCTCGAAATATTCTTTGAAATTTCCATCTTCAGGAAGTTTTAACATGTTAACACATTGAGCTTGATTATTCTCATCAATGAATTGAATCCCGCATAAATGTGGGTTCATAAAAGATGAAATAATGAGTCGTGGATCGCCTTGTTGTTCAAAATGAAGCATATTATATGTTTTTCCTGGTGAAATCGAAGTAGATCTTCCCATACGTTCTAATATTTGTAGGATATGGAGAAGATCTTCTTGTTTGGAATCTTCTTCTCCAACCTGAAACAATTCTAAAACTCTTGCACCATTATCTTCTTCGATTCGAATATTTTCAAGGATAATGATAGTCAAGAACAATTGCATGGCGGCATTTAAGGCGCTTCGAGAATCATCGAGCCTGATGATTTGTGAATTTACCCTCTCTGTGGCATAATGATTGTGACGTCTGATCTCGTTAAATATTTCTGAGTAATGAAGCTGATTGGTTAACAAAACATCAAATCGCGGAGCATATTCCACAGAGTCCATAAAAGATGCTCCGCTTCTTGATGCAAGGCAGTGTATCAATTGATCTGTGAGTTCAAAATTAATCAGATCAATTTAGAAATATTTATTTCATAATATTGAATGAATGTATAAATCTAAATAGTATATTATCAAAAAAAAAATAAAAAATAAAAAAATAAAAAAAAATAAAAATAAAAAATTAATAATAATAGTACCATCACCACAATTAGCAAATTCAAAAGATATATTGTTGCATGCTAAGATCAGTCATAATGTAAACCTCTCAATTTTATTGTCGTGGGAAGTATCTCAATTCCTTCAAAAAAATTGAAAAACTATTTAATTTTAAAAATATATGTGCTTCTTAAAATGAATCAAAAAATTTTTATTATAAAATAATATATAATATTAAAAATCCCACAACATTTTTTACTTTACATAATCGTACTTCCTCGACGATTAATTTCCACTCAATTTCTATCGTTGACCGAACTTAGCATGCAACAATATGAATTGCTATCGATCTCTTTCAAACAAACACATAGAAATTTTGATTAAGTATTTCAAATTTTTATATGAGATAAATATTGAACAGATAAAATATAAAACAATTTTTAATAATAAATATAGATATTTATTTTGTAGCCATTAAAATTTCTCGGCTATCTAATAAAATTTTGTGAGAACGTAATCTTTTCAAATTTAGTATCAATCTTTGGTCTTTTATTGTTCTCTCACATGTTGCTTCTGAAGGTGAAGCGGAGATAACACGAAGGGCGATATCTGCAAAGATTGATACATTGCCATCTCTATGAGAGATTTCTTCCCAACCGTATTCTTGACGTTCTTGAATCATATCATCAGAGAAGATATCATTATCACTATTAATATACGTGTTAAATAGTGTAATAATATCTGTTATTGTTTGACCCGGAATACGAAATTGTTCCAAAATACTTTTGAGATACTGCCTAGCTGCAACAAAATGGTTAACCGGCTGATTTGAACTAGATGTTACATCTGCGAGATCAAGCATAGGAGGGTCAATTGTAGCAGTTACCTGACGAATTGATCCCTCCTCAACCATATCAAGAGAAACTTCAGTCGAACCTTCTTCAAAGATAGAGTCCATATAGATAGATTGAATGTCTTCTACTGGATTAACGAAAGTTACGTTTGTAATATCAAATGAATTAATTGCCGGAGATTCGTTGATCTGCGCTCCGTGGACGAATTTTTGGTTGAAATAATACCTACCTTTCGGTGTAAAAGCGAAGGCTAAGCACCAAAGACCTCCAAAGTCCGATCCAAGGGTATAGTTCAACAACGATCTTGAAAGGATTCCAGCAAAAGGATTGTTGTTGCTGCTGGAAAGGTATTGGAGTGCTTCAATACCCTTGCAAAGCCATACGTAGCAATCAGATATCTTGGTTTTATCTGATTCGAACGTGGAAATAAGCTTCTTGAGAATTGCCAAGCAGTCTCTTAAGAACTTGATGTTTTCAATATCAATACGCGTATATCTTGAAATTTTGTCTTGATACTTGATAATAAACATACAAATATTATAATCATAGATCCACCTGGTGGATACATGCTTTGGACAGAGAGCTCCGATGTCTTCAACATGGATTCTACAAAGAGCTGATATTTCGTGGATATGTTTCACAATTGCTCCTAATGCTACGTCTTTTGTTGTCATATATTGATAACAATTATGAATCCTGTGGCATAAACACGGGATAAACAAGATTTTGAATAACCTTGGGTCATTTGAGTTGTAGAACGATTGATTCCATCCTTTCTGAAAACATTTCAATTGCGCTTTATTGCCATCGCAAACTACACTGCTGATCTTAACATCTCTAATGAAGATTCTGTTAAATCCTTGAGTAAGCGAGTGGATATAATCTTCAGATGTTCCACCATTCATTTGGATTGACTCAACAGGATAGGGCCGCTTGCTTTGCAGAGGATTTGTGAGGGAGAAGTCCAGATTGTGAAACTGCTGAGTCTTCCCCTCATCAATGGCAACACAGGTACAGGCAAGCTTAGCAAACTCATCAACTTTTGCAACATGGATTGAATTTGCAATTTGTATCATTGTTTGCCTTAGTTTGTCAGTTGAAATAGGCTGGTATATTTGAGAAGCTAGTTTATCAACATTGATGTTAACATTGTGTAACTGTGGGAACTTCAATATCATCGAGTCTGCAGTATACATTATAATGGTTTTAACTAGCTTTGTAAACTCTGGGCTTGAGAAGGTATTCAGAGCCAAGTTAAATCTTCCAGTAAATGTAGCAAGCTGTTCATAGATATCCCCTAACGATATAGGTGTAAGCCCTGTTGCTGGGACGTTTTGATAGTATTGATCGATTGTTTGTTGTGATGCTACTTCTCCTGGTGTGCATATGTGCCGTTTGTTTTGGATCAGAGGATCATTTTCGTCAAATTTGTCTATTAGACCATCAGAACCTTTATACTGCCCTTGAAAATATACTGCGAACATAAATGCGTTAGTTCTATTTGAAAACAAAACTCTTCTAAATGCTATTGCCTTTGCATCTGAAGGACTTTGAAGCCAACGAATTGGATAGTCAAACCTGTATGCTCGGGATGAAATTTCTTCATCTGAAATAGTCTACCAGCATTTGTAAAGATATAGTCTAACGGTTTTGTATCTGCTACTTTTGTTCTTTGTTTTTCAACCTGAAGCATTTAATATATGTAAAAATATATTGTTTTAAAATGGTATGCCATATAGCTTCTTGAATTTGTTAAGAAGTATTTGAACGTATTTTCCATCTGTATCTCTAGTGTTTACATAAGCATAGCCCGCCTTAGTAAAATATACTTGTAATTTCCTATAGTTTACGCCGGTATAAAAGTAGAAAGAGTCTTGTTCTTCGCTATAGTAGTAAAACTCAAACGTATGCTTGCCATAGTCTGTAATTTCAATTGTTTCATCTTCTAGTTCGTCGACAAATTCGAATACAATATCTCCAAATTTGCCTTTGTTCTTATTGTTTTCAGAACGAGTGACCCAACGTAAGTTTTCAAGTCTATTGTCGTTTTCTATATGGTTTATATGGTCTACAAAAGGTAAATTGTTAGGATTCAGTATAAAATGAGTTGCAATGACAACATGTTTAAGATATGTGTTTTCCACCCATCTTCATAATAGCATATCCGTCATTTGCGTCCCATTCGCTTAAAACTCTTTTTGTCTTTTTGTTTCTGACTTAAAATGACTCACAACAGTGAATTTCATATTTCTCATCTAACAAACAAGTTTCCTTCAACTTGAGGTTCACTAACATCGAAAGGCATGTCCATAAGACGTTCTTCTTCTAACCTCTCTAGTCTGTTTGGATAATTGGCACGTGTTGTTTCCAAATCCATTTCGTAGCGAAGACCAGACAATTTGTCATAGACTTTTATGGGTCTTCCCTTCCTATATTTAAAATTCTTCGAAACTCTCCAACCATATCTTTGTAACTCTGCTTTTATTCTAGCAGACTTTCTATCCATTCTATATGGGGGCATTTTTATAAAAATAAAAAATTTTTTTTTTCTTTACTTTACATAACCGCCTGCTGCCATAAGTCTTTGACGCCAACCCATACCAGCTAATGAAGGTTGACTTGGTTTAGTTTCCAAACTAAACTTTGGTTTTGGTTTATCTTCAGTTTTTGGTTTTTCTTCTTCTATCGGTTTTTCGTCACTTTTCGGTTTCTCTGACTTTACTTCACTTGCAGGAACAGTTGTGTCGTCAACATCTTCATAAATATCATATGCCATTTGTTTTTGTTTTCCTTTCAACTTTTGTGTTTGTTGTAAAGTTTAGAATATTTCGACTCTAAGTCAATGAGATGTTCTATAATGAACTGTTGGTCAGTGAAGTAAACTTTTCCATCTGTTGTCTCGAAAGCTCCTTCAGACTTCAATATTTTATTTGTGAGAGTCTGTTTCTTTTTGAGATACTAGCGTTCCATTTTTATGAAAAGTGACTTTGTAGTTAGGGTTTGTATTTCCAGACCTGGCACTTTCTATTATTGAATTTTTCTCTTCATCTGTAAGTTCTTTGACAGGTTTTGACAATGGTTCTGAACTTTTTGTTTGTGGTGTCAAATCTACCGTTTCAACTTCTTCGTCATTTCATCTCAGTAAAAATTTTAGTTTGGTTTGTTTTCAACTGGTTGTTGAGGTTTTTTAAGTCGGTCTAAAACTTCCTGAGGTATAGGAAGAACTTGACAAACACGTGGTGTAACTGCTGGAAGTCGACAAATCCATCTTGAACCCATTTGTCTCAATGCTGTATTGTTCATTTCATCTCAGTAAAAAACTTTACATTCCCACAGTTTGGGGCGGTTGAGGTTGGTTATTGTTTACCCACTGTTGTGCATGGTTATATCCTCTGTTAAAGAATCTTTCACCTTGGTCCATATAGTGTCCTGCTTGGTTATAGTAGTCATTTGCTTTGTTATAATAGTTTCCTGCTTGTCTTCCTACATTGTCCATCCATCCTTGAACTTTTCCTCTTGTTTCAGGATTTGGAATAAGATTTGTTGCATCTCGTGCTACATCCCAACCTTTCTGTACAGTTTGTATAATAGGTTGTGCTTTCTCTTTAAGTATACCTAATGTACTCAAAATCTCCTTCCAACTCCAAATACACCTCTGGCTATTGTTCCCACTGCGGGCAAAAATCTGGATGCAACTCCTGCTAATGCGCCAAATAAACCCATTTCTTATGGGTTAAAAAATGACGAATCCAAACAAGGACCCCTATGTTTCTAAAGCGACAAAGAAAGCACTCATGGTAAAAATCTTTAGTTCAACACCAAATGCTTGTTTATGGATATCTTGGAAAACATTCCGAGAGTTAGAACAGATGGACCACCATACTGGCTAATATTTGTCGGTCAAAACACAAGATACTGTGAAGCCATACCATTATGGTCCAAAAATATTTTAGATGTGAAAACTGCTTTGACAATATTCGTTGACAAATACCATCCAACAAAACTGACATCTGACTGTGAAAGTTCTTTCAAATCAGATGATGTAAAAAAACTATCTGCGTTCAAAAAATGTAAACCAATATTTCATTGTCGACCAAAACCATTCTGCTCTTGGTGTCATTGACGGTTGTATAAAAATGTTAAAAGACTTAAACCAACCACAAGGTGGTGAAGCAAATGAAATGTCATATGACGACAAGTATAGACACTTCTCCATGGCAAAGATGAGACAAGTTTTAAATATTTACAATAGCCGTAAACAAAAAGGTTTGGGAAACCACTCCCCCGAAGAAATGAAAAACAACCCTGACTTAGAGAAAGACTATATATTTAATAATTTAGTCAAAAGAGAACAAACAAGAAAGAATGCCGGGCTTCAAACTTCAGAAAGGTGACAAAGTAAAAATAGAAATACCTAAACGCGACATATGAAAATACTATTGACTATGACAACAATGGGAACCCGACAGGTACTCACATTCGTGTTCGTAAAAATAGAAGAAAGTATACAAGAGAATATTATGAAGTTTTAGGCAAACATGGCAAAATGTACACACTGCAAGCAGAAGATAAAACTACTATTGTCAGACCTCGTTTCAAACTTGTCAAAGTTCAAGGTGGTATACTTTCAAAGACAGTTCCTAACAAATATAAGACAACTCCTGACGAATATGCTAAAGAAGTTGAAAATGACGACTAAGCATTTCTATACCATGCGTAAACTGTCATGTAAGGTGGCATGTATTCTTTACTTTGTCCGTTGTTTGCGTATATCCCGAAACGCGATGTGTATGGTTTCCTCCTCCCTCAGTGTTACTCCAGTAACAATTTATAGCAAACTTAACGTTGTCTTTAACATCATATCTTTTACCTTTTGTCATTCCTGACCAATCCAATATCTATGCTTATGCCAACCTGCTTGAGATGTACTTAAATCTATGTAGTGACTGTGTGCAGGTAAATTTTCACCTGAAATCGTTTTACTTCCACCTGTTTCTTTGAGAGTTTGCACAATACAAAAACCTGTCGACTATTTGAGTCCAAGTTCCAAAACCAGAACTGTTTCTGGTCTGGTAGAGTTCATTGACGTATAAATAGAGCCTATAGGATATAATGTTTGAAGTATTTCTGTCTTTAATGTTTGAAGCTCTGTTTTGTCTGCTTTCTGTCATATAAATCTTGAGCAGTGAATTTAATATTATGTTCATCCTTCATGACATAAACATCTTTACATCTAATGTTTCTCATCGTCGTTATGTCGTCATCCGATGTTAAACCTTGTGGAAAGTTAGGAGGTTTACAATATAATGCATCCCACCAGTTTCTTCAACCGTTCCTTCAATACTTTCTATAGCAACAGTTGTGAAGAAATCATGTGTATGGTTCTTGTCTGCTTTCTTTTCAAGGTAACGTTTAAGTCTGTTATTTCAGATATAGAATGTGTATGTCCAACGGCACTTTTCCTGTTTAAGGTTTCTTGTAAGTTTGTAATATTTGCAATGGTATGTGTAGTTCCAACGGCACTTTTCCTGTTTAAGGTTTCTTGTAAGTTTGTAATATTTGCAATGGTATGTGTATGTCCAACGGCACTTTTACTGTTTAAGGTTTCTGTAAGTCTGTTATTTCAGATATAGAATGTATATGAGTCTTTTTAGAATATTCGTTTTCAGCTCTTGTCACTTCACTTGACATTTTATTGTCAACATATGTTTTGTCTGCTAGTTCAGGATGAGTATGTTCTTTTTTGCATAAGCATTGTTAGCTCTTTCTTCTTCTTTTGCTATTGCATCGTCTACATATTCTTTGTCAGCTTTGTTGTCAACATCTGCTTTCAAAAGAAGTTCATTTATAGGTTTCTCGTTTAAAGTTCCTTTTGTTGGATTTATACAGACAGTATTGTTCTTCTTGTCTTGAAATAGAAACTCATCTGTCATTGGGTTTAATGTCAGTTTTAAGTTTCCTTCTTTCAATGACTCAGATATCTTAGAATAGTTTGAAAAGTTTGTTGTGTTCTTATTTAGAGTTGCATAATGAGTTGTCGGTTGTGTTGTATTTCTCTTATGGAAGCAATATCTTTCGACATTTTTATTCTAGATAAAATATGCTTTCAATAGAAAAAGAAAATTCAGTAGTTGCTACAACTAAACCATTAGATGAACTTTTTACTAATGTCGGTCAAAAGTTTGAGACAGAGACCGTAAAGCATGAAGGCTATCGTTTTGACTACCCATTAAGATGGCTAAGAGACCCATCTGTCACAAAAGCTATTGGCTTTCGTAGAATGAAGTTCATTTCAGAAGCCATAACATGGTTTCCCATTTACGGTCGGTTTTGAAGTTCGATACTATAACAAAGAAAAACGTATGTATGAGAAATTTGAACAGGGAAAACTTTTACAAGTTAGTTTGCTTGTAAATTTAGAAACAACTCTTCAAGCTTTTCAAGAAAAAATAAACGATATTATATCGAATATGCAAACCAGTATAACATTGACGAGGGAGAGTACCATCTCGATATTATTTATGAAGGAAAAATGCAACTGTTAAAATCAATAGAATAGAAGACCTTGGAGAAAACGTTTATATTTCTACAAAATATAACAACTTGGCATGGTATAGATTTATGAGGATGTTAAATCAGCCTGCAGCATATCCAGTACACCCAGACTTTTATGAAGTCGAAAACCCTAATGGAACATATGAAAATGTTTTCGACCAAGATGCTATATTGTTCATGCTTCATTTTCTGGCGCCCAAAACTCTTTCTTAGCTTGGCAAATGACTTTTACGAAAAACCTACAAAGTTATACGAACCACCAAGTGGAAGTATTTCAGACTTTCAAGTATGGTTTACTACAGATGGAAGAAAAAGAATAATTCCATTATACCATGCGTTTTACTTAGAACTTAGTTTCATATACAACTACTATCGAACGGTAAAAATATAACTTTTTAATAGGTTGAGGTGTTGGATTTGGTTGCAACTAGACTGTGGTGCAGGTTCAGGCTGTTGTATAACAGGAGCTTGTTCTTCTGGTTCAGGGTCTTTAGGTATAATACCAACAAACTGACCTACCCTTTTACCAATATTTTTGACACCGTTCCAAATTCCTCTTCCTACGGTTTTTATTCCATTCCATATACCTCTTCCAACATTTCGAAAGAAGTTTCCTATCTTACTGAAGAAACCCATTTTACTATATGTAAAAATCTAATGTCCGCCTAGTCTCTTACGTTTCCTGTTGAGTTCCATAGCATTCTTTAACTGGAGCTCATACATTCTGTTTCTCCTCTGGTAGAAAACATATTCTGGGTCAACTCCTGTGTTCGCGTCATCTGCATAAAGTTGTTTATATCCCACTTCAGGGTTTGTATAAAACTCTTTCCATCTCATATTTGCATACCATGGTGGCAAACCTAAGCAGCGTCATTTGACATGGCAGTTTGCATTTGTACATCTGTTGGCACTTGACCATAGTTTGCCATTGCAGTTTGTATTCTAACTTCATTTGGAATATTCTCTGGGTTTGGTTGTCCAGGTTGCTGTGCATTCGCTAAGTTCTGTGCGTCCATTTAATATTAGATAAAAATATCTCTTACGAGTACATATGCTGAACATTTGCAGGCATTGGTTCATCTTCATATTCTCTGTACTTTTCTGCCACGTCAAAGAAATAAATGACACAATGGAAAAAACCTAAAACAAGTAGTCCTATTTCAAACCACATTTACTTACTAATAAAATTTCTTTGTTATGACACTTTCTCCGGTTTATAGGACCTCTCTCATATTCTATCTTGTCATATCTAAACTCATAGTCATGTATGTCCTCTAACCATCTCATAACGGTTTCCAAACCACTTTTATCGGATGTAAAGTAAAAGCATGGATGGTTATGTAAAACGTCTAAAGTTTCTAAAGAGTCTCTCAAAGTCCAGTCTACTTGGTATTGAAAATCCCATGTGTTATAGAACGGCGGGTCCACTATAAAGAAAACATTTTCCTTGTCTTTATATTTTTCATACAACTCTGTCCAATGACATCTCACAAACTCTATACCCTCAATATATTTTTCTATGTCCTCTTTGAAAACATTTGTATAGTTAAGATATAAAACTTTTGACATAAGTGTTTCAATGTCATGAACTCTTATAGAACCACTATATAATAGTCTAGCAGATATACTATCCCAGTCTATATATTCTGCTTTTTTCAAAACCTCTCTCACAATATTTTTGTTATCTAATGGTATACGTTCCATCTTACCTATAGGTATTTTTTCTTTTAACTCTTTCAATATATGTTTGTATCTGGTATATGTTTGAGACGGTCCATATAGTTGTCGAAGTCATTGCATATAATCTTTGAGTCTGGGAATATTGTATGACATAAATGGGATATATAGAAACTTCCACCGAACAAATCTACAAATGTTAGACCATTCGGTAGTTTCTTAAGTTCTCTCAATATAATATCTTTACATCTACTCTTATTTCCAAAGAACGGTAACGGTGGTTTTGTAAAATTCATTTATATATAATAATAAAAATGTTTTTACTCGAAAAGTGACAGAAAAGTGACAAAACATGAAAACATATATAATTTGTGAAAAGTGAAACATTATATAATGTTTTCGACCCAGAAGAAGGCTTCTTCCCAGAAGCAATGGAGGAAGAAGAAGAGTCCTCCGAATTCACACCAGAAGACTAACAATTTTCCGAATAAAAACTTCATTTATACTAAACATCTTCGGGGCTAGAGGGCACGAAGTGCCTGGAAGCCCCACTACCTTTTTTTTTTTTTTAATGATTGTGAAATAACATGTAACTATAATTTAAGAATGCCATATTTTTGTTAAAAAATTTCGAAAAGTGAGATATTTTCCGTTCTAATAAATATATTTGATAACCGGGGTGTCCCCCGGAATCAAATAAATTAGCATTACTAACATTCCTTTTTTATTTAAAATTTTCAATTCTTAAAACAAAGTTTTACTTCTATTTAATTATTTGCCATGAAAGTATAGAACATTAAAAATTCATCCTACTACCTCCACCCTTATAATACCTTCAAAAAAATTATATCTCAATTTATTTTCTATCTTTATATTGATGTGCTTATTCAAAAACACTAAATCATAAGTCTTCAGTTCTCAAAATACTCTCAAATTATCTCATTGCGCATATTTTGAAATTTGATAATTTTAAATTGTTAAAAAATTCATTAATCACAGTAAAATATCTATATACAACAATTAACTAACTGATTCCACATCTTGAACATTCGCATTTATTTAATATATTTGAATATCATTTACATCTTATTGAATTAGATCATAAATCACAGTTCCCTAATATACTATCTAGCTAATCATTATTGTTGCACAACTTACATGTGATTAAACACACGTGTATAATTCTGTACAACTCATATCTCTATCAATACTTTATTTATAATCAAAACAAAGGTTAAAATTGTATACCCTGTCACTGTAGAGTATTCTCCCAACTTTAAAGTGAAAATCAAAATTTGATATTTTAGTAATTTCATGTGAGCTCGTTATTTTATAGGAAAACATACTGAAAATGTTTATAAGATGTTTCTCTATCATATGCCAAAATATCATGGTTTAAATACTCTCCTAAGTGTCTATAACTGAATTTTAGGGCAATAACCTTATTCTAAATGTTGGGAAAGTAGAATTGTGATCGGGGCATATGTCGTGCCATTTGAGAAAAATGTAAGAATGTTGTATGTTCTTGGTATATTTAAAGAACAAAAAGAAATTAATTATTCATTTATCAGTCGGTTTAGCATTTTAATGTAGTGACTTATAAAGACAAAGGAATAAATGGCTGAAACTTTCTTGTTGATTCTAGATATTATTCACAAAATAGAAAAATCGTGTCAATCTTAATTCAGCCAATAATACCTAGGATCAATAATGATTTTGGAAATGTAATGCTCTGCATATCGAACCAAAGCCATAATTATGTTGTTAATTAATAATTTAAAATTAAAAAAGAATTAAATACTAGAATTTTGAAAAATAGCAAACATTTATTATCTATTTATAAATCATCTATATAATCATCACTTGCTTTTGAACAGGTAATTCAGCATTTTCTTGCTGTTGCTGGTTTGGTTGAGTTTCTTCGGCAGGTTCTGGTTCCTTAACTTCAGGTGTTTCTGATTTGGGCTGTTCTTCTACTGGTTCTGGCTCTGTGGCTTATTCTCAACTGGGGCGAATGTAACTGTCTGAAGAGGTGCAAGTTCTGCTTGGATCTTTGTTAAATCAAATAAAACATTAGCTGATGGGACTATTGAGTTAGGAGGTTGTGTGGCTAACCTAGATAAAATTTTTGTAGCCTTTTGGAGCTGATAAACCCATTCTTCGTCTTTTGTTCTTGGAATATTTTTGTATTTACGCGCAAACCATATTTCTTGCTCTTGTGCAATGAAATGGATAACACTTCCTTCGTTGTTGTAAGTTTTTGCATTTTTCCATACCAAATTTACATCATCAGCCCATTGTTCAATCGACTTATATTCATTTGAGTTTAATTTTCGCTTAATTGTTGTTAAATCAATTGGATGTTTGATAATTTTGTAATAATCAGGCGCTCCATCACGTTCTGGGTCGACTTTGTCCTTAAAAAATGACAAAGGTCCTTATGGATCATTTTGTTCGTTAGATGTAGACATTGACGCTTTTCAAAATCATTCATTCTTGTTCGTGTCACTTTTTATTTACCCCATTTTTAATTTTTTGAACCCTTTAATCTTATAAAAAAAATTATTTTTTTCTAAAAAAAATGTTGCCTCAGCAATCAAGGTTACAATTAGTTGGATTTGATGATGGACGTGCTAACAAAGGTGGATTTAGAGTTGCTTCCCATAGCAGCATGCGTAATAATATTAAACCCCATCATATTTTTGGAAATTGGAATAGATACTTCAAACTTCCTTATATTTGCTTTTTAGAAGTTAGCTTGTTTTGCAGTTACTTCCTTTCACTCTGTTTCATCAAAAAGGTGCTGTTGCATTTACTCTTGATTTTTCAAAATCTCTTTCATCATTCTTTTTAAAAGATATTCGAATTCACAACCCGCCAGCAGGAATTACAGTTGGTGTTGCCCAATTTATTATCACAAAGACTTATCTGCTGTTATAAATACAAGTTTACAGAGATTTTTTCGAATTTCCTGTATCATTTCCATGTGCATATCCAATTATTGTTAATGACAATGGCAATGTCAAGATAGAACTTAAAAATGGTACTGAAATCGACTTAGAATTTAATGAAAACAACATTGAACAAACATCAAACATAATTAAGCGTTATTTTCAATACTTTAATAAGATTACAGAGTCTTGTATCTATCACGTACAAGTTGCTCATCAAGTTCAAGATACAAGAATGAATCTTGAAGTTTTTGTTGAATTCACACATGATTACGACACAGATACGATATTTATGGACTTATCACATACCAGATTTCAAGAAAAATTCGATCTTACGTCACAAAATTCAATTCTTTCAACATTTGATTTTTCAATTCCAATTTTCATCGGAATTCTCAACATTTGTGCACTAATTATCATGGGAAATCAAACATCAACCTTTACAGATACTGCTATGCCAAAGCAACTGATTCTGGACAGCGACCATTTGATGTTTTTTGGAAAAAGTTCGATAAATGGGATTTATTTGCTTTGTTGACTCATATTGTATCCATTGCTGCAAGTATTATGTATATTTTGGTTGGCCAAGACATAGAAGAAACTATTCCTCCAATAGTTTATTTAATGGCTGCTTCTTCTTTCTTGCATTCGATGTTGTTGGTCAGATATCTCAAATTGAAGCCATCAGCATTTCTAATTTTGATGGTTTTCTACAATTCGGCCATTAAAATCCTTCAATTCCTTGTTGGATGTTTAACTGTTTTCATTGGTTTCCTTTGCTTTACTAATTGTATTTTTGGTCATTTGAGTGAGAATTTTGCTACTGCTATGCAAGGATCAGCATTTCTCTTCTGTACAATGCATGGTGATTCATTAAAAGACTTCTATGATACAATGGTGTTGCAATATGATATTAATTACTATTCGGATTCTTCACTGCAACATTTTGGATCTTGTTCGCACTTTCTATTTTGTATAACATCACTATTTCAATCGTTCAGGAAATGATGTCAATTGAAGAATACAAGCTCGCTCACAAAGACGACGAACAGACTATGCCTGCATTCAACATCATTTTCAATGATCTCGCACTGCTTTCTGCAAAGCATTCATTATAATATTATTTTATACCTTTTTGTTTATTAAAATATATCTGTCTATCACAAAAATCAAACTTTTTTATAATGCTTTAAAATGTTGGGAAGATGCTTTCTGTGATAGGTTATAGCTCTGGCAGAAATTGATGACTGATTTAGTTTACCAATAGCATTGAAAATGACCATTTTCAAGTTTTACCGGAGTAAAATGAGGAGCATTAAGCCTAAATCCTTCGTAAATTCAAAATTGACCAAACTTTTTTTATATTTTGAAACAAGAAAATAAAATTGATTATTTTGAAGAAACAATTTGAAACAAGGATACATTTCAATCATATTGGCATCATTAAATAGTAGCTTTAAAGTTACCATTTATCTTTTCTCAGTTGAATATAATGAAAAATAATAATGGAGAAGCTCCTCTCATTTCAGCACTATAAATATCTCTTGATACAATATCAAAATATAGGATGATTTAATATCACATTTATCATATATATGACAATAAAGTCAATTTTACAATACATTTCCTGACTTTGGTTATATTATTCAAGAGTTCTTTGCAAACAATCGTTTCTCTAATTCTTTTATATATTATCATGAAAAAAATGTAATGAAATCAGAATGTTAACC
>NC_067204.1:3176407-3467352 GCF_026262505.1 Trichomonas vaginalis G3 | reverse complement strand
TTCTGGCTGAGCTTCTTGAGATTCGCGGTCATTTGCAATGAAGAGGTATCATTCACATGAGTAATCTTCTTATTCTCGAAATATTCTTTGAAATTTCCATCTTCAGGAAGTTTAACATGTTAACACATTGAGCTTGATTATTCTCATCAATGAATTGAATCCCGCATATGTGGGTTCATAAAAGATGAAATAATGAGTCGTGGATCGCCTTGTTGTTCAAAATGAAGCATATTATATGTTTTTTCCTGGTGAAATCGAAGTAGATCTTCCCATACGTTCTAATATTTGTAGGATATGGAGAAGATCTTCTTGTTTTGGAATCTTCTTCTCCAACCTGAAACAATTCTAAAACTCTTGCACCATTATCTTCTTCGATTCGAATATTTTCAAGGATAATGATAGTCAAGAACAATTGCATGGCGGCATTTAAGGCGCTTCGAGAATCATCGAGCCTGATGATTTGTGAATTTACCCTCTCTGTGGCATAATGATTGTGACGTCTGATCTCGTTAAAATATTTCTGAGTAATGAAGCTGATTGGTTAACAAAACATCAAATCGCGAGGGCATATTCCACAGAGTCCATAAAAGATGCTCCGCTTCTTGATGCAAGGCAGTGTATCAATTGATCTGTGAGTTCAAAATTAATCAGATCAATTTAGAAATATTTATTTCATAATATTGAATGAATGTATAAATCTAAATAGTATATTATCAAAAAAAAAATAAAAAATAAAAAAATAAAAAAAAATAAAAATAAAAAATTAATAATAATAGTACCATCACCACAATTAGCAAATTCAAAAGATATATTGTTGCATGCTAAGATCAGTCATAATGTAAACCTCTCAATTTTATTGTCGTGGGAAGTATCTCAATTCCTTCAAAAAAATTGAAAAACTATTTAATTTTAAAAATATATGTGCTTCTTAAAATGAATCAAAAAATTTTTATTATAAAATAATATATAATATTAAAAATCCCACAACATTTTTTACTTTACATAATCGTACTTCCTCGACGATTAATTTCCACTCAATTTCTATCGTTGACCGAACTTAGCATGCAACAATATGAATTGCTATCGATCTTTTCAAACAAACACATAGAAATTTTGATTAAGTATTTCAAATTTTTATATGAGATAAATATTGAACAGATAAAATATAAAACAATTTTTAATAATAAATATAGATATTTATTTTGTAGCCATTAAAATTTCTCGGCTATCTAATAAAATTTTGTGAGAACGTAATCTTTTCAAATTTAGTATCAATCTTTGGTCTTTTATTGTTCTCTCACATGTTGCATCTGAAGGTGAAGCGGAGATAACACGAAGGGCGATATCTGCAAAGATTGATACATTGCCATCTCTATGAGAGATTTCTTCCCAACCGTATTCTTGACGTTCTTGAATCATATCATCAGAGAAGATATCATTATCACTATTAATATACGTGTTAAATAGTGTAATAATATCTGTTATTGTTTGACCGGAATACGAAATTGTTCCAAAATACTTTTGAGATACTGCCTAGCTGCAACAAAATGGTTAACCGGCTGATTTGAACTAGATGTTACATCTGCGAGATCAAGCATAGGAGGGTCAATTGTAGCAGTTACCTGACGAATTGATCCCTCCTCAACCATATCAAGAGAAACTTCAGTCGAACCTTCTTCAAAGATAGAGTCCATATAGATAGATTGAATGTCTTCTACTGGATTAACGAAAGTTACGTTTGTAATATCAAATGAATTAATTGCCGGAGATTCGTTGATTTGCGCTCGTGGACGAATTTTTGGTTGAAATAATACCTACCTTTCGGTGTAAAAGCGAAGGCTAAGCACCAAAGACCTCCAAAGTCCGATCCAAGGGTATAGTTCAACAACGATCTTGAAAGGATTCCAGCAAAAGGATTGTTGTTGCTGCTGGAAAGGTATTGGAGTGCTTCAATACCCTTGCAAAGCCATACGTAGCAATCAGATATCTTGGTTTTATCTGATTCGAACGTGGAAATAAGCTTCTTGAGAATTGCCAAGCAGTCTCTTAAGAACTTGATGTTTTCAATATCATTACGCGTATATCTTGAAATTTGTTCTTGATACTTGATAATAAACATACAAATATTATAATCATAGATCCACCTGGTGGATACATGCTTTGGACAGAGAGCTCCGATGTCTTCAACATGGATTCTACAAAGAGCTGATATTTCGTGGATATGTTTCACAATTGCTCCTAATGCTACGTCTTTTGTTGTCATATATTGATAACAATTATGAATCCTGTGGCATAAACACAGGGATAAACAAGATTTTGAATAACCTTGGGTCATTTGAGTTGTAGAACGATTGATTCCATCCTTTCTGAAAACATTTCAATTGCGCTTTATTGCCATCGCAAACTACACTGCTGATCTTAACATCTCTAATGAAGATTCTGTTAAATCCTTGAGTAAGCGAGTGGATATAATCTTCAGATGTTCCACCATTCATTTGGATTGACTCAACAGGATAGGGCCGCTTGCTTTGCAGAGGATTTGTGAGGGAGAAGTCCAGATTGTGAAACTGCTGAGTCTTCCCCTCATCAATGGCAACACAGGTACAGGCAAGCTTAGCAAACTCATCAACTTTTGCAACATGGATTGAATTTGCAATTTGTATTATTGTTTGCCTTAGTTTGTCAGTTGAAATAGGCTGGTATATTTGAGAAGCTAGTTTATCAACATTGATGTTAACATTGTGTAACTGTGGGAACTTCAATATCATCGAGTCTGCAGTATACATTATAATGGCTTTAACTAGCTTTGTAAACTCTGGGCTTGAGAAGGTATTCAGAGCCAAGTTAAATCTTCCAGTAAATGTAGCAAGCTGTTCATAGATATCCCCTAACGATATAGGTGTAAGCCCTGTTGCTGGGACGTTTTGATAGTATTGATCGATTGTTTGTTGTGATGCTACTTTTCCTGGTGTGCATATGTGCCGTTTGTTTTGGATCCATTTTTTGAAATGATCCTCACGCATTTCTTCCATTCCACATTGGCATATAGTTCCGTCAGGACGCTTTACTAGTTCATTGCATTTAACATAATATTTTCCGTACTTGTCGCCTGGTTTTTTATATCTAAGATACTGATGCTTAGTACCGACCTCAGTGTCTTTATAGTACGTCGGTACTGCATCAATCATTGTTGAAATAATGAAGTGATTACTTAAGCATTTTTATTCTCAATTTGTTTTGAATAAATTCAATTTTTTAATGCATAATTTTTAAAAATTCTCTAATATACCTTAGATATAGATACATTTATTATCAATTCAAAAATTTCAATATAGTTTTGGGATGGGTAGCCCATCCCATATATTCAAATTTTCAATGATTTTGGGTTGGGATTCCCAGACCAGAATAATTTCTAATTATAATTCGTAAAATATATGTATATCTCATTATTACATCATTTAATATATTTTTAGTTAAATAGTCACTATTTTCACAATTTTTATTATTAATTACTGAACTAAACAGGTTTCAAATAGAAAGAGTATAAAAGAGAAGTGTTTTTCTACATGTGTTTCGATAAGAATTATAATAATTGATGGTTTTTACAGCCAAATTTATTTTATTATTTAAATTTCAATGAAAAAAGATAAGAATTTTTTTAATAAAAAATTTTTATTAAGAATTTTTTTTTGTAAAATTGACACTGGGATGACGATAGGGCTGGGATCTTATCCACCCCGTTCATTTGGGAAAATTGCAGATCTATACTTGTTTGTCATTTGATGATAGCATTTGAAAGTCATCTCGAAAATCGATTAACAAGACAATTTCCCAAACATCTACATACAAGTAGATGATGGTAAACCCATTAGAGTTGTTTTGCTATGATTCCTCCAATCTTATGATGAGAAAAATCATATCAAAACAGCTCTAATCGAACATTCTACACAGCTTAGCATCCAGCTAGTTCCAAGTAATGTGATTACAAAATCAACGGCCAAAGCCTTTCAGAGTCCTTTAATCATTTCTTCTCATCTCAATGTGAAGTGGCCCCAAACGAACTACAAACTGGCGTTACAACGCATTACAACCCGGTTAATACGAGCATATACATTAGAGCTGCTTTGTTATGATCTCCCTCATCAATTGATGAGAGATCTCATTATGAAGCAGCTCCAATCGAACTAAAAACCTACATACAAATGAGTGAAAACAAACTCATTAGAGTTGTGTTGCTTTGATTTCTCTCATCAGAAGATGAGAGATACCAGAACAAAACAACTCTAATCAAACTTTCTACACAACTCAGCACAGTATCAATGCAAAGTAATGCGTCTGTATCGTTAACAAGCAAAGTTGTTTCGGGTCCTTCCATTTTGGAAGAATTCGGAACAACTTTGCGAATTGATAGTGTAAACCCATATACATGAAAGCGTGCATGCATAAAGACAGGTATTGTCAGCAATGACTACCTGCCCAGCTATGAGTGATCAGAGAATTACCATCTCAGGCTTTTTGAGAACGTTTCAGCCAGGACCCTCGTATGTTGACTGTGAGAAAGGCATCCTTTATCTGAAATAGATGCTTTTCCAACAATCAAATTCGAAGATCTTCGACGTTGTTGTAAAAAGAGAAGGAGAAGGAAAGAAGAGGAAGGAGAGGAAGAAGGAAAGGAAAAGAAGAAGAAAAAAGAAAAAAAAGAAGGACATATTAAATATAATTCGCACTTAATAGTGCCGAGGCGGCGGAGCCGCCGAGGCGCGATTTTTTTGACCCTATATTACCGCACGGCAATGTTTTTCTCGATTTTGTACAGCCCTAGATAAATATGAGTTATTTTATGTTCTCTATTTGAGAGTCTGCTTATTTTTGAGTATTGAGCAAGATTGAAAAATGAGAAAATTTAGGAACATAAGAAATCGATTTATCTCGTCATGTAGTTCATATTTTCGCGTTCTGAGAGCGGAAAAAATAGGTTTTAATAAGAAAAATAGACAATTTATGAAGTAACAAAGCACATAGTATTATCAAAAAGAAAAACATTTTTCTCATATGAAAGAAAATATAACGTATTTTTTACAGAGCGTGGGTATATATCGAGCCAATTCACACCATAAATTCTTTTCTCGTTCTCGGGCCTATAAACAACCTGAGGTGCACAACAATATTAACTTATATTGCTGTTATCTGGATTTGAATCCTCAATTGAGAGAATTCCATATACATGTTTCCTCCTTGCTTCTAGGCCAAGCATAACAAGTACATTACCTTAGAGCAAATCTCATTCGGAGTTTCTCATTTAATGAGAGACTCCGAATGAAATTTGCCTATTTGATTAATATCGTGCTTTATGAGATGCAAATTCTGATGATAAATATTGATCTAGAGCTTATATAAGATGCGAAGAAACTTCAAAAAAAGCTAACCGGTAAAGACAGCAACTTGCAACACCAAGTTGCTCATGTAGTGATTACAAGCATATCTGCAAGGCAAAGTCCTCAGGATGCAGAACTTTGCCTGCAATCAGAAAAGAGATTGCAGCAGAGTAACCGGTAAAGACAGCAACTTGCAAAGTCAAGCAGTTTCTGAGATTTTGATTTATATATCATAAACCTTCATGCTTGATGATTTTGTAGAATTGTTAACTCATGTCATCAGTTAATGCTCACCTAAGGGAGGTGTTTTGCGGGAGCTGGGGGTATCTTGGTGAGTACTCAGGAGGCCAAGAAGGGCACCCCAACCGACATTTTGCTGATGGATTGAGTTCGCAACCATTTTATAACCGTAAAAACCGTCGGGACAAAACAACTTGAATAATTGAATTTTTGAATGATAATGAAAAAAAAAAGGTAGTGGGGCCTCCAGGCACTTCGTGCCCTCTAGCCCTGAAGATGTTTAGTATAACTTTGTCCGGACAAGTAAGGGTCTATCGTCGCTACAGGAAAAGTTACGGGCGTTCCAAGGAAGTATACTTTGAGAAGCCTTTTTCCCCTTATAGAATGAGATAAGACGGTTATTTTACAAAACTGACAACACTTTGACCGAGTAGTTTTTTGTGCTGAACAAAAAGTGTCATATAAACATCTGTCAAAAACCGCTTTTTAACTTCACTTAAAATGCCACGTAAGCTACGTAAGAATATACGTAAGAGGAAGAGAGCATTGAAACATCCAATAGTAAAACTGACACCACAACAACAGTTGACAACAAAATGATGAATGACCCCACTATGTTGCAACAAATGTCAAGCAACCCTATGCTTTTAAGCCGAGTTATTGGTGCACAGAGTGGAGGTTAAAAGAGCGGCACTTTTAGCGAAATGGCAGGCTATGGTGGAGCTGCAGACGGAACAGCTTATAACCCTCAAAGTCAAATGAATTTGAGTTCACTCAAAAATCAAATAACAGATGTCAAAAAGTCAAACATAGACATACAGAAACAAATAAGTGAAAACGAAAAGAAACTAGAATATGACAGACACACAAGAAACTCAATGAGTTAAACGTAGAGAAAAAGAAGAAAGAAGAACAACTGAAAGAACTAAGTACAGAGGATATGCAAAAAAAGTGTCAAGAAAAGCAGCAGAAGTAGCAAAAATGGAAAAGATGTTATAAATTTGAAAACCATACTACTCAATATAAAGTACTGAAAGATGAAGAAATAAAACAAAAAGCCCTGAAGACATATATGGATAGCGATGAGTATAAAAAAGAAGTTGAAGCAAATGTAAAGGCAGAAAAACTTTTACAGTTGCAAAACCAACCGTACAGTATGAAAACTTAGCACAAGAAGATAAAAAATAACGACGCGCAGCCACAAAAGGCAATGAAAAGCGCAGAATATATAAAAGCTAATAATGACTGGTTAGATGCCCAACCAACGCCAAAGCAGCCCAACTTATAGGGTCAATAAGGACAAAAATACAAGCGGATGAAGACAGTTCAAATGAAGCTTTAATGAATGCTGACTTTAAGAACGCCTTCGAAGCTCTTCATAGTAAGGTGAAACTAGTGAACGACTTCTCATCTGGAAAGAAACTGAAGTCTGAAGGTTTCGACAAAGAGTTAAGAGAAGTAGCACAAAATATGACGAAAATAACAGATGCAGCAACGAGACAGGCAGTTCAAAGTGCTATGACGCCGTTAGAGCAACTGTTGTGGAAAGTCAAGAAAAAGAGTTACAACAGACCAAAACAGACCTAGTAAATGCTTTCTTAAAAACGAAAAGTCAGGTAGGACATTATGCTGCAGATGGAACATATGTGCCAGCTGGTGGAACTTATATACCACCAAACCCTCCAAGAGAAGCACCTGCACCAGGACTACCTAAAACATTTACATCGTCACATGGACACAGACACAGGCATGCACCAAAACCAACACAACAACCAACAGTTCAAAATCCAGCACCACAACCAACAGTTCAAAACACTGCACAGCAACCAACAGTTCAAAACCCTGCACAACAACCAACCACAAACAGAGCAAGGACATAAAAGAAGTAGAGAACAAGGAAACCAAGAATTCTTAAAAATGCTTAAGGAAGACTATGGTTACCCAGATACTCTTGACTTTAGTGACAGATATAAAGAAGCTATTAGAAAGTTAAGGAAGGAAATACTGACCCGAACCTATTTAGCTTTATGGTTTCAGCACCAAATGGGATATAATTTCAAACTGGAAAATAACAAGCTCGCTAAGGATATGATTTAATAGCATATCATCAAATGACATGGATGAATTTACTCCGAGATATTTGGTGTCAGAGCTAAATGATAATTCAACTCTCTTCATGAAACGCGTAAAAAATAGAGACGGAACGAAAGAAGAAAGGTTTATGAGTCCGGATGACTTAGATAGGGAACTTTTTAAAAACGGTCTCGGAATATATGAAATGCCACCAAGATGAGGTACAAGAAACTCAACAGGAAGAGTTCAAATACAACCAGACATGGAAGAAATAGTTCAGCAACAAAGCTAGAAGAGCCTGAAGGAAACAAACAAGTCCCTCCTTTGGAAACTAACTTCACAGAACTAGATGAAGATTTGGAACAGCCGAAAAATCTTGACCCTCAACAAGTGTATGCGGGGAATATGGAATCTTTCCAAGAGTCTAAGAAAAATTCGGCTGACATAGTAGAAGAATATCGAAAAATGTTCACCGACATACAAAAGACTCCAACATCAGATGAAAAATATTCAGCATAGAATGGAAGTACTGAAAGAAAATGTACGCAAATACAACAATCCTTTTTACTTACGACCATATAACGTTCAATCTTTGGCTGAACTCGGTGAAATAAAAGGTTAAATTTCAACAAAACATATAGAAATGAAACATTGTTTAAAGTTCATTCAGAACTCTAACCAATATGGAAACAAACCTACTTTTGTTTCTGCAGACTATGGAACTCAATGAGATGGGTTCATAAAGCTAATCCGGATAGGTGGTTCATAAACTTACAAACCACAATTCCAAGAAGTTGTAGACGCAATGGAAGTGAATGGTGAACCAGATATAGCTGTATTTTCAGCGCGCTTTAATGCATTGAAAGATATGAAAGATGCAAGATATTTTGAACCAGTATGAAATGAACATGGCTGATGGAAATATAACACCTGACGTTCTAGACATTTATCTCAAAGAACTACACAGAACCATAGAGATGGTATATTTGGTGAAGAGTTTAGAAGAAAGTTAGGGGAGACAGAAGGAAGAGAACCTATTGTAATGACCTTGCAAACGAAAGTTTACAAAATGTCATAAAAACTTTACTTTGCAGACAATGAACCGAGAAGGGATGAATATTTAAGAAAACTCAAATGGACAGTACCAAATGAATTTAGTATTGAAAAACATGTTCCTTGACAAAATAAAACCAACTACAGAAAATTTGACGCAAGACTGAAACATTGGGGTAAAAGCTTTCCCATTCACAAAGATATTATTGGTAACATGGAAGAAAACCAGAATGGCTACAAAAACATATATTTGGAAACGAGCTTATTCCATATGGACAAGCCTCTGTTTGAAGAGCTTGAACCGGAACTCAGGAAAGAGTCCATGCAAACAATACGCGAAGACTCAAATACAACTATGACAAATCTTTCTAGGATATAGGTTACCTGAGATGGGCGACCAGAGCCCAAAGGCAAAAAGACATGGGAAATTTACAACATACTAGGTGAACATGAGGCAAAGATGCAACAACTTGAAGCAGAGGCGAAGTTACCAAAAAGCGACACCAAAGAAAAGAGTAGAACAAAGTGAAAGTAGTGAAAAGTAACTTCATCTAGTGAAAGTATGTGGCAATGAAGGAAAAAGAAGAGTTAAAAACTCAGTCAGGAAGAAAGTAAAGTTGGTAGAGTGGGTTCTATTATGACACATAAATCCAACTATTCTATATTTTTACCCATATGAAATGTAACGCCGCTCAGAATATAACGCCACGTTTTGATGCCATGAACGGAAATGTTCCGAATGGTAAACGATGCGACAATGCCATTAGAAGGTCGAAATATGTTCCTGGAACTTACGAAATATACAACTGCTGTTTCTTATGGAAACGTAGGTGAGTTTGGAGAAGTTCTTCAAACAAAGTAGTATTATGCTTGCGACAGGTTTCATATTTATTTCTATTGACAACTCATTCTTATACGTGGAACAAGACATTGAAATAAAACTTCTGCCAAGTTTTCTGACAAGAAAGGTTGCAATGGAATTTTTCTATGTCGATACCAATATGCTCCAGAAGTTTTCATGGGATATAAGATATATTCTAACTCTGACTTAGTTTCAAACAGTAACATGGGCAAACTATGAATGTTCGCTTTGAGAAACTCAGTACAACAACAAGCTAAGAGACAAACAACCAGTATGCAATATTGAGAAAATAAGAAGACTTGACCCTAACGTCCAGGAGTTTATGTTAACCTTTCTGGACAACACTGCAGCAGCAGTAACCAAAGTAAAACTGAAACTTAGAGTTCCTTTTGCATCTCCTCATCTTCAGGTTTTTAAGATTACTTGCCAAACTGGGCAGAAAAATTTCTATCGAACTTACTCCAAGCAAAAATAACTTAGATCATTGCCCACACACAAGACCCATTCACTATTACAGACGTAAAGGAACAAATCAAACGTCATTCGCCGAATTTTGCAAAACAAAGTTGACTTAGACTTTGTTTCTCAAACTTCAACAATGAAGTAAACTATTATTTCATCTGCTGAACTGCTTGGGACCCATTAAGTTCACATGCGAAAAGTTTGAATGCAAGAGAATAGAAAGCAGACTTGCAGTCTATATGTTGGACCCGATATTTTCAAATGCTTTAGCTGCCAAATATATTGCAGTTCCACTTATGTTCCTATACAACCAAATATCTGTCAAAGGACTTTGCAGGTGAAGTTGGAAACCAAAGTGCTGACCCAGGTGCAAGATCAGATATTGCTTTAACAACTGCAATGAAACATGCAGATACTCATGTTTGTACTGTTCAGACGAAACTAAATGACTATTCTTGTTTCTACCCCCGGTATTAAATTCATATAAACATAGATGGCAAATATTATCCAAGAGAAGATATTCTACAGTTGATATATGAGGTCATACAACTTGACATTAGATGCTATGAACTTTAACAACAATTTCTAACAACAACCATTACCCTCGTGTATAATTCTGTACAACTCATATCTCTATCAATACTTTATTTATAATCAAAACAAAGGTTAAAATTGTATACCCTGTCACTGTAGAGTATTCTCCCAACTTTAAAGTGAAAATCAAAATTTGATATTTTAGTAATTTCATGTGAGCTCGTTATTTTATAGGAAAACATACTGAAAATGTTTATAAGATGTTTCTCTATCATATGCCAAAATATCATGGTTTAAATACTCTCCTAAGTGTCTATAACTGAATTTTAGGGCAATAACCTTATTCTAAATGTTGGGAAAGTAGAATTGTGATCGGGGCATATGTCGTGCCATTTGAGAAAAATGTAAGAATGTTGTATGTTCTTGGTATAATTAAAGAACAAAAAGAAATTAATTATTCATTTATCAGTCGGTTTAGCATTTTAATGTAGTGACTTATAAAGACAAAGGAATAAATGGCTGAAACTTTCTTGTTGATTCTAGATATTATTCACAAAATAGAAAAATCGTGTCAATCTTAATTCAGCCAATAATACCTAGGATCAATAATGATTTTGGAAATGTAATGCTCTGCATATCGAACCAAAGCCATAATTATGTTGTTAATTAATAATTTAAAATTAAAAAAGAATTAAATACTAGAATTTTGAAAAATAGCAAACATTTATTATCTATTTATAAATCATCTATATAATCACTTGCTTCTTGAACAGGTAATTCAGCATTTTCTTGCTGTTGCTGGTTTGGTTGAGTTTCTTCGGCAGGTTCTGGTTCCTTAACTTCAGGTGTTTCTGATTTGGGCTGTTCTTCTACTGGTTCTGGCTCTGGTGGCTTATTCTCAACTGGGGCGAATGTAACTGTCTGAAGAGGTGCAAGTTCTGCTTGGATCTTTGTTAAATCAAATAAAACATTAGCTGATGGGACTATTGAGTTAGGAGGTTGTGTGGCTAACCTAGATAAAATTTTTGTAGCCTTTTGGAGCTGATAAACCCATTCTTCGTCTTTTGTTCTTGGAATATTTTTGTATTTACGCGCAAACCATATTTCTTGCTCTTGTGCAATGAAATGGATAACACTTCCTTCGTTGTTGTAAGTTTTTGCATTTTTCCATACCAAATTTACATCATCAGCCCATTGTTCAATCGACTTATATTCATTTGAGTTTAATTTTCGCTTAATTGTTGTTAAATCAATTGGATGTTTGATAATTTTGTAATAATCAGGCGCTCCATCACGTTCTGGGTCGACTTTGTCCTTAAAAACATGACAAAGGTCCTTATGGATCATTTTGTTCGTTAGATGTAGACATTGACGCTTTTCAAAATCATTCATTCTTGTTCGTGTCACTTTTTATTTACCCCATTTTTAATTTTTTGAACCCTTTAATCTTATAAAAAAAATTATTTTTTTCTAAAAAAAATGTTGCCTCAGCAATCAAGGTTACAATTAGTTGGATTTGATGATGGACGTGCTAACAAAGGTGGATTTAGAGTTGCTTCCCATAGCAGCATGCGTAATAATATTAAACCCCATCATATTTTTGGAAATTGGAATAGATACTTCAAACTTCCTTATATTTGCTTTTTAGAAGTTAGCTTGTTTTGCAGTTACTTCCTTTTCACTCTGTTTCATCAAAAAGGTGCTGTTGCATTTACTCTTGATTTTTCAAAATCTCTTTCATCATTCTTTTTAAAAGATATTCGAATTCACAACCCGCCAGCAGGAATTACAGTTGGTGTTGGCCAAATTTATTATCACAAAGACTTATCTGCTGTTATAAATACAAGTTTACAGAGATTTTTCGAATTTCCTGTATCATTTCCATGTGCATATCCAATTATTGTTAATGACAATGGCAATGTCAAGATAGAACTTAAAAATGGTACTGAAATCGACTTAGAATTTAATGAAAACAACATTGAACAAACATCAAACATAATTAAGCGTTATTTTCAATACTTTAATAAGATTACAGAGTCTTGTATCTATCACGTACAAGTTGCTCATCAAGTTCAAGATACAAGAATGAATCTTGAAGTTTTTGTTGAATTCACACATGATTACGACACAGATACGATATTTATGGACTTATCACATACCAGATTTCAAGAAAAATTCGATCTTACGTCACAAAATTCAATTCTTTCAACATTTGATTTTTCAATTCCAATTTTCATCGGAATTCTCAACATTTGTGCACTAATTATCATGGGAAATCAAACATACAACCTTTACAGATACTGCTATGCCAAAGCAACTGATTCTGGACAGCGACCATTTGATGTTTTTTGGAAAAAGTTCGATAAATGGGATTTATTTGCTTTGTTGACTCATATTGTATCCATTGCTGCAAGTATTATGTATATTTTGGTTGGCCAAGACATAGAAGAAACTATTCCTCCAATAGTTTATTTAATGGCTGCTTCTTCTTTCTTGCATTCGATGTTGTTGGTCAGATATCTCAAATTGAAGCCATCAGCATTTCTAATTTTGATGGTTTTCTACAATTCGGCCATTAAAATCCTTCAATTCCTTGTTGGATGTTTAACTGTTTTCATTGGTTTCCTTTGCTTTACTAATTGTATTTTTGGTCATTTGAGTGAGAATTTTGCTACTGCTATGCAAGGATCAGCATTTCTCTTCTGTACAATGCATGGTGATTCATTAAAAGACTTCTATGATACAATGGTGTTGCAATATGATATTAATTACTATTTCGGATTCTTCACTGCAACATTTTGGATCTTGTTCGCACTTTCTATTTTGTATAACATCACTATTTCAATCGTTCAGGAAATGATGTCAATTGAAGAATACAAGCTCGCTCACAAAGACGACGAACAGACTATGCCTGCATTCAACATCATTTTCAATGATCTCGCACTGCTTTCTGCAAAGCATTCATTATAATATTATTTTATACCTTTTTGTTTATTAAAATATATCTGTCTATCACAAAAATCAAACTTTTTTATAATGCTTTAAAATGTTGGGAAGATGCTTTCTGTGATAGGTTATAGCTCTGGCAGAAATTGATGACTGATTTAGTTTTACCAAATAGCATTGAAAATGACCATTTTCAAGTTTTACCGGAGTAAAATGAGGAGCATTAAGCCCTAAATCCTTCGTAAATTCAAAATTGACCAAACTTTTTTTATATTTTGAAACAAGAAAATAAAATTGATTATTTTGAAGAAACAATTTGAAACAATGGATACATTTCAATCATATTGGCATCATTAAATAGTAGCTTTAAAGTTACCATGTATCTTTTCTCAGTTGAATATAATGAAAAATAATAATGGAGAAGCTCCTCTCATTTCAGCACTATAAATATCTCTTGATACAATATCAAAATATAGGATGATTTAATATCACATTTATCATATATATGACAATAAAGTCAATTTTACAATACATTTCCTGACTTTGGTTATATTATTCAAGAGTTCTTTGCAAACAATCGTTTCTCTAATTCTTTTATATATTATCATGAAAAAATGTAATGAAATCAGAATGTTAAACAGGAAATTTGAGTAATTTTGAAAATGAAAAAATTATATCAAATGTGTAAACAAAAATGTATATAAGTATAGTTTATTTCACAAACACACGAGCCGCTGACTGTGACTCGCTAGTAAACATCGATGGTTCTGTCTGATGAACTCCTTTCTTATCTTTCGTAGAAAGTTCTAAGAGCAAGTAAGGCGGGAAACTTCTTGTAAAGAAGGCGCCATCTATCACAGCGTGTTCCGGATCTGGATGGTATAATTGTTTGCAGTGACAACAGTATAATTTCACAGTACTTACTCCAGGCTTATCTGTTAATCCTATCGGAAGGAGATGATGCCCGTTGCAAGAGTACCTTGGACATATTCCAAATACTCCTTCCTTGAATTTTTGTATCATTTCGCTCATTCCTTCGTCTGTATAAATATATCTTGCGTGTATCTGACCATATAGATTTTCTGCACATTTTTCTATCTCGTCTTCGCTATCTGAATCAAAAGAATCGCTTGATTCAGAGACTTTTCCAAGTATTTGTTTAAATGCTAATTTTTCGTGAGGAGCATTAAGCCCTAATCCGTATACATTAAATCCGTCGTTGATATATGTTTCTGGAATACGGCAGAACCAATCACTGCCTGGTTGGTCAAGAAATGAGTCAATCCAACTTAAACTATCTTTATCTGAATCATCTGAGCTTTCTGTATCTGATATAACAGAGTGTTTGGCAAATTTGCCTTGATCACTATGCTGAAAACGCGGCCCCGACATTCAAGGCGACGTCTTGTCACGTTTTCAAAATTTGACGATGCAGATACGATGAAATGCTACTGTTTTAATTTTAAATGCAATAATTAGTAGTTGATGATAAGCAGATACCAAATTGATATTTACTTTTATGTTATTATTCAAAAATCTAACTTTGATATCAATGAAACAGAAAGTAATTGGTTTACTTATCCCGAGATAATGGATGAATGAGAGATATATGTATTATAAATGTAAATCCAATTAATTTTTAATTGATAACAAATAATCTTTCATCTGATCTGAGGAAACATTATGAATAGTTTCTCCATATTTATTCTTTGCTTCCATATCAGCTCCAACAGAGATAAGATATTCAACGACTTCAAAATGATCAGCTAATGCCGCAAGAAGTAGGGGAGTCCATCCATCAATATTCCTTGCTTCTATATCAGCTCCAACAGAAATAAGGTATCTAACAATTTGACGATGATCTTTATATGATGCACACATGAGCGCAGTAGTTCCATCATCCTTCCTGGCTTCTTTATCAGCTCCAATAGAGATGAGGTATTGAACAATGTCGAGATGGTCATTTTCTGATGCCCATATGAGCGGAGTATATCCATATTTATCTTGTGCTTCTTTATCACAACCATTTTCAATAAGGGATTTAACAATTGTTAAATTTCCGTATTTAGATGCTTTGAGTAAAATTTTATTAAGAAATGTAAACTTATATTCACTGATAAATTCTTTGTTTGCAATCAATATCATAATATGATTGAATTCTTCAAGGATTTCATAGGCATCATGAAAATCATTAGAGTTCTTGTATTTGGAAACATTTGATCTGAAATCTTTAGGAATATTGTAACGATTATAATTATGGCAAACATATCTTGATCTTATTAAAGAATCGCGAAGAGATTTGATAATATTGATGCTGCTATTTTCATCACTTATATCAACAAGTTTATTGATTATTTCTTCACTACAAAACTCCAAATGAACATGTTCGATTAATGGATAGAATGTTTCACTTTTTCTTGAGAGAGAAACAATGAAATTTGCCAGAGAATCTTCGTCTTTTAAAAAGAGCTTTTTGCTCTTTATTATTCTTTCGATATTGTCATATCCAATATATGGAGAAATTGATTTGAGTTTATTTTCATCAATTTCGAAGAAATGCGAAGAAATGAAATCACAAATCTCTAATATCTTTTCATTTGATTCAATGCCTGAATAATATTCAAGAAATTCAAAACAATTATTTTTGTCTAACCTCATTTTATCAATTATATGTGTCTTGTATAAATCAATTAATTCATTTATTTCAAGTTCAACACCAGCATGAAACAAATCCTTCAGAGTTGTTTCATCGCATTCAACTTCTGTTTTTCGGTATTGAAGTATTTCTTTTAGTCAATTATATGTATCTGGTGATTTGATTTCAATATTGATATCGAATTTTGAAATGTTATTATCTAGTAGATAATTTGCATATAATTTTTGTGCAAAAGCTATACCAAAATACTTATTAAGCATGATTTCGACATTGTTTATTGTTAATATAACATTCGAATGTTTGAACATTATTAATTCTATGAAGTATTGGGTTTGTTAGCTGAAATAAAACCATTTTATTTACACAGATAAGAATTGATGGTAAAAAATGAGAAAGTGAAGTGAAAGCTTTTATAAAAGTTTCAAAATTCAATGGCATAAAATCATTTTTACTCGATTAGCATATATGAATATAAACCTCACGTAATGGTACTATTAAACCTAGTTATAAAATCATTCAAATCTTATATAGAAAATAAATTATACTCAAGTTTTTGTATACTCAATTTTTTATACTTTTCAAAAACTAAATTCATAATTATCACTTTTGTTATAGCCGATTTCATTTCGACATTCTAATTTATTACCAATAGATATAGTAATAAGCATAATAATCAATTCTTTTTTCTCTTCACAAACGTTTAAAACATTGAGAGATAAAGTCATTCAAAAATTATAAAGGATTATTATTTTCGTCTGGAAAAGTGACAAAATTATCATTTTCGTCTGACGAAAATGATAATTTTTTATTTTCAGGGTCATGCTATCACACACATATAATATAAGCTCAACTAATATAATCTATAATTACAGTATTACTTCTTGAATCAATTTACAGAGAGAACCTTGAGTTGAGTGACTTCTTTTCTTCCAACTAAAATTTTGACCTAAAACTCTAGATGAAGGAGCAATGGAGTAGATTGGTGCAATACCAAATTGAAGACTTGTTTGATGAAATGCATAGGGAGATTAGAAACATAATGTATTGAAAAATAGTTCTATTCTTTGATTAATATCATGAATTATGTGACATTATTGAATAAAAAACAATACAAAATGAAGTGAAAAATAGCTCTATTCTTTTATTAGTATAATTCAAATAAATATTAAAATTATTGTTTGAATCTTTCCATGTTAATGATACCAACATATTTTCTAAGGATAGCTGACTCTGGGAACTGTCTGAGACCCAAAGCAACCAAATCTTCTGCAATTTTATGTTCGCATTCAGCAGCAATTGCAACAGCTCTTTCTGCGAGCAACTGGTTTGAAGGATGCTTCTGTAGTGCCTTCATAACTGTTGGGAAAACAGATGGATTGGCCTTTACGTCAGCTTTGAGGTCGCATTGTGTGCATGCGAAGAAAAAAGAGACCAAGTTCATAACGCATGATTCATTAGCCATGTGGAGTTCCAACATTGCAGAGGCTGCTTGGATAAGGCGCTCATTACGAACATCTTTTGTAGATAATTCGACGCAACTTGCAATTGCAGCGAAACAGTTGGATACAATTGTTGCATCTTTGTTATTCTTCTTAGAAATCGGACCAAGAATACTGATCGTTTGAGAAGCGGTTTTTGTAAACTTAAGTTTACGGGCGTTTTCTTCTTCTTCACTTTGAACGACCTGGACGCGTTGGTTTGACGTGTCTCTGCCATGAAGGAATGTCTGTGCAAGGACAATTGATGCTGCAGAAATAATTGAAGCATTTGTCTTGTTTTCATTCAATTTTTCAACAACCCACTCCATTGCGCCTTCTTCTTGAGCGAGACGAACGAGATCTGGTACCTGGAACAACTTGGAAAGGAGAATAAGACCTCCAAGTGTCTTAGTCTTGTTGATAATTTCGATGATATTCGATGTTCCGATCTCCTTAAGCTGCTCCTTGGTAGAAGAGAGTCTGTAAATGATAATGAATGCGATATCATACTCCTCTGGCTGCAATTCAACGTTGATCGCGTTGATAATTGTTGGGACAATTTGGCCTTCGATCATTTTCTCGTTGAATTGGGTTGGAATGAGTTCAAGGAAGCGTAAGCAGTCACCTACGATAGCTTCGTTGTCTTTCCAGACATCCATTGCGGTTCTGATTACTGGGAAGCCATTGAAAGCATCTTTAACGCCATTCTCGGCAAGTAATCTGTTGATGGATATGCAAAGAACAACGACGATGTCTATGTTCATGTAAATTTGCATGATACCGAAAATTAATCTTGCACAGCCTTGAGCACTGAACTTGCTGAAGTGGGATTCAGCTGGTGGATGATCTAAAAGTGTCTGGAGCAACTCTGAAAGTGCTTCAACAACCTTTTCTTGATCAGTCATCGTTTGGTAAACAGCTGTGAAGAGTTTGAGGTCTGGATCCTGCTGGTTGATATCTACTATGTTGAGTTTCTTGAATATGCGTGTAAGGGCTTGGTAGCCATCAGCATTTGGATTGATTTTATCACTAATGTTGTAATCAAGGATAGCTTTGTGGAATTCAGCTCTGGCTTCGTAGACTTGGCCACGACGGACATATGAAATTGCAAGAGGAATTGTTAATTTGTCATCTTTAAGCTTATCTGCATTAATTTTGTTTGTATCAATGGGATCACGAAGTAAATTGTATGTTTTCATTGCTTCATTGGCATCACTGAATGCTTCATCTGGTTTGTTACTCATTAAGTTGCATGTTGAGCGGTTAATTAAGCAAATCATAACCATTTGGGCTTCGTCTACGCCTGTGATCTTCAACTCATTGATGACATGAGAGAAATCACTAATTGCTGACGAAAACTTCTGCTGTGCAAGCTTCTTGTTGCCTGAATCTTTGTAGTGGAGAAGAGACTGCAGAGAGACACGAGATTTTAGAAAAAGTGACCAATCTATTCAATTATAATTTTTCTACAGATTATTAAAAAACTTAACATCTAATTATCATATAATTTAAAAATATTCATATAAATTTCGGAAAATTCATATTTTTCAAGTTTGCTTCCTTTGATTCATTGACTTTGATTGTCGTGAAACTCCATAATCTATATTAGTACACACAAAATGCCCAGTTGTCTATATAAGTGGCATCAAAGTTGTTGTAAAAATAATATTTCTCATATTTTATGCACCAAAATGAGGATTAGAGAGAATATTTAGATGTTCATGCAATGTCTTATATGGAAACGTTTGTTATGCCTTATGGTTGCATCTTACTTTTTTTGTTTTTTTCATTCAACTATCATTTTAATATTATATAACTTACTTGTATATTTTTTTGCATAAAATTGCAAGTTGTGTCGATATTTATGGACATCAATATGATAATATTATCAGAGAAATCAATTCTTTCGACAAATTTTATTTTGGTATATATAGTAATCATATAATTAAAAAATCTGTCACCGAAAGTTGAATGAGTCATATACTATAGGTTCCAGCCATTTGCTTCATGCCCAAAAAAAATTTTGATTTAAAAACTTTGATATTTCTAGATAATGAATAGATGAATCAATATAGCATATCAATCCGAATATTGTTTTATATTACTTTTGCTTGAATTTGTCTTTATAATTTTTATAAACAATGCGATCAAAATTTTTTTTTCAAGATCGTGGCCAAAAAAAAATTTACAATTTTTAGATGTTCTTCCTTTGCTTTAGCTTAGGTTCTTTGTTTGGTGGCAGCAAATTGGATATTTCTAAAATTATAACTGGCAACTGGTCAATAACCATTTCTGGTATTCAAGATCCAGAATCTTACTATATCAGACAAAATTCTGACCAAACATTTGCCCTCCAAAACAATCAGAACGAAACAATCACCAAAATCCCATACAACTTTGTAGATATGACTACCCTTAAATTCACATACGAAGCAACAGAATTCAACTTGAATTTCTCTTCACATTTAGAAGCCAAGGGAACATTCGGAGACTACTTCATCCATATTTCAACCGACTCCGCACAGTATTTCCATGTTGTTGTCCAAGATAAGCAATCAAACTCATTATTTAACTTAGATTTCACTAAGATCGATCTTCCTAAGCAGAACCCGGTCATGCAATATCTTCCAATGGTCATTATGGGCGTTTTCTTTATCGGCGCTCAATTCCTTTCCAAGAAATTGGAACCAAAAATGCAACAAGAAGTTATGAAGGCACAACAGGAACAGAAGGCCAAACAACAGAAGAAGGTCCAGCCAAAGGTCACAGAAGTCAAGGAAGGTGAAGAAAAAGAAGAAACAGAAGAAAAGGAAGCTTCTGAGGAGCCAAAGGCTGATGAAGACAAGCAAGAGAAGCCAGATGAATCAGAAGGCAAGGTTGAGTAAGCTATTTTTTTCTTTTTTTCCAAAAATTTACAAAAATAATTTAATATAAATTTTATTTTTAGTTTCGTCAATAAACTTTGATTAAATTAGAAAGTTTTAATAGTACTTACTTTTTCGTTTATTTTGGGTAGATTTGAAATTCAAATATTTTTTCATGAAAAATCTTGTGAATATGATCATATACATATACAAAAAATCTGTCAACATGAAGATGGGCTATATATTAGAAATAAAGCTATTGTAGATTAACATTAATTGCTTGATTATCAAATTAAACCTTAGCCATGGTACAAACTCAATATCTAATCATAGGACGATTTACATTAACCTATCTGAATATTGTTTAGTATTCATTCAACAAAGGAAGTGATTAAAAATATATATTGTCAATGAGCCAAATAAATTCTCATTTAATAATCAATATTTTGATAATCCTAATATGAATAATCTGAATAATCATCAATACCAGTAATTGATCTTAAATATTGTTTCGTTTGACCATAGGCTAAACTTAGAGCAGTTTCTCCTTTAATATTCCTTACATCTTTATCTGCTCCAGCAGAGATAAGACATTCAACAATGCCAACATTATCATTAAAAGCTGCTTGAATGAGTGCAGTAGATCCACCTTTGTCTCTTGCATCTATATTAACTCCATTAGAGATTAGATATTTAACGACTTCAATATGATTTGACATTGATGCCCAAATGAGTGGATTCATTCCATCATTGTCTGCTGCATCTTTATCAGCTCCGATAGAGATTAGATATTTAACAACTTTAAGATGGCCGTTAAAAGATGCAATGAAGAGTGCTCTCTTAATCTCGTTGTCTCTTGCTTCTTTGTCAGCACCAATAGATATGAGATATTGAAGAACCTCAATTTTCTGAAGCATAACAGAATGAAGTCTTGCCAAAACAATCCTTTGCTTCTATATCTGCGCCAACAGAGATAAGATATTCGACTACTTGAAGATGGCCTTTCCAAGATGCAATAATGAGCGGTGTTCTTCCATATAGACCTTGTACATCTTTATCAGCTCCAATAGAGACAAGATAATTAACAACATCAAGATGTCCATTTTCGGATGCTTTAATAAGCGGAGTGTTTCTATCTTGATCTCTTGTTTCTTTGTCAGCACCAACAGAAATAAGATATTTAACAACTTCAAGATGACCTTTTCCAGATGCTTTAATGAGAGGTGAACAAAAAATAGTAGACCTAAGTTCTTTTTTGGTTATACCCTCTGCTACAGATTTAATAAATTCGAGATTTCCTTCTTCGCTATACAAAACACCATTATTTGAAAACATTAAAATTTAATGATTTTTTTTCGCTTTCAGAAAAAGTTTAACGTATGACCAATTTTGAAAGGGTTCTGAAAATTCAGATGACTAATTGATCATAAGTTGCGGTTTGGAATCATAAAATCTCACCTGCCGTGATCAGACACTCAAAAAATCCAATATCTTGATAATCTATCTACTAATATCATGATTATTCATTTCATGCATCGGAAAACTTTTGCAAATTTATCATGTCATTTCATTCGGTTGAATATATTCTTCAATATGACACAATTTTGTTGCCGAAATCTTCATATTGAAGAATACTCACCTCTATTAAAGCAATTCCATATCAATTGCTTTGATATTTAATTTATTTACTTTTATTTTTGTCCAAATCTTCATGTAATTAATGAATTTTATATATCTATGAAAATGAGAATATAATACTAATGCTGAAAATACATGGTATCAAAAAAATTAATTGAAATTTATGATGAAAAAGAAAAACTCACGGATAAATACAATGTAATGCATATTAACTTCAATCCAATTCGGAATGGTCATCAATAATGCTAACAAACAGAGAATTGAAGCTATAATTCAAACAATCAAGTAAGAATTCGAGAATTTATAGGCAGAACTCACATATCTATGTGATACATACATCCAAAATGATTTCGGCACAGAGATCATTGGATGAGTCTCGATATCAAACCAAATTTCTTCCATTCAATTATTCCTTTCTAATCCTCATTAGAATATACGGAAGAAATATCAGTCTACACAAGCGGATTATGATAATAATGATATTATGTATCCCCCTGAATATCTAGTTTGCACTTTTGAATTGATATGTTTAATGTTGCAAGCATGTAAATATGCTTTAGAAACCTAATGCTTCTTTGTAAAGAGTGCAATTGAAGATTCTGCAAGTGCACAAAAATAAGAACCTTTAGCAGACATTACTTTGGATCCTATGAAACAATTTTCTGAATCAAAATGAGGAGTGCTTTCAATTATTAATTTAAGAGCTCCTTGTCCCGTTTTTGAATTCGATTGAATACATGAATCAGTAATAGTCAATGTGTAACCTTCTCTTTCAATATAAAACATCCATGCTGCAGTGTTATTTAAAAATACACAGTGATCAACATTAGCATTGTAACAACACCAAAATAGAGCTTGGCCCATGTCCATTCCGCATATATTTCCAATAACATTGCAATAAGAAACTATTTGGATATATGAATCCGAATAACTGAAAAATCTAAGAGAATCACTTTCAGTTTGGTTGTTTTCTCTGAATGTTGAGAAATTATAGTAACCTGATTTTCCAGCAAGGATACTAAGTATTGACGAATATTGATTACATTTATTGTAAGTGATGTTGTTATTCTTAAAACGTAGATCACCAAAATTGAGTTCAAATATATTTCTTCCTTCTGATTCACTTTTTCCACATTTTAACACCGAAATTTCAAAAGCGTAGTTTTTGTTAGTAGAAAAAAGTTTAGCTATTTGATCAAAAGCCATGCCATTATTTGATGATATTGATTCAAAATAAAAATTTCGTTGTTGAACGATCTGCCCAGACTGAAAGCAGGTGTAATAAACAGATCCACCATCTGAAGTGGAATTGCATCTATTGAATACAGAATCCTCAAGTAATGTACAGATTTCGTTCTTTCTTTGGATGTATATTGCACCTTTATATATACAATTTTCAAAAATGCAAACAAAAACGTAATAATTGTTAGAACTCGAGGTATCATATAATGCTGTTCCATTATGAGTTTGATTAACTTGATGTGTATCACCAAAATACTCAGACCAACTGAATCTTTTTGTGTTTCTAGCCAATTATATGACTGATTAAATTTAATTATTTTATGAAAGAGAAAATCTTCGTAATTATGTATATGATTATTCAGATCTGGGGTGAATATCATTATATTATTCAAAAATATTCATATCTTCCGATTATACCGATCTTATTAAAAATTGACGGAGCAAAATATTCTGAAATAATCACATCATTTTACTGAAATAGATAAATCATCATTCTTCCATTAAAAACATATATTAGATTGACCATTTCTGAATATACTTTATACATTTTCTATTGATAGAAGTCTAGGCTTCCAAAAGTATTAAGCTGCGCAATAGAACCTAGGTGCGTAATAATTCTAGCTAAAATTTCAGTGATTTTATATTGCTTGATCATATAAGGATTAATATTATCATGCTCTTTTTCTAACGTATGCTTCTTTTTCTTGGGTCTTTATGGTAAATACAGTTAAGAAATTCTGACAACATTTGTATGAAACTCATTAAGGCGCCATATCAGAAGGTGCTATATTTTAAAATAAGTAGTTTAGAAAAAAGATCAAAACACAAAATTTTAATTATCATATATCAATCCCTTAAGATAAAGCATATGAATGAAACTCATTAAATTAAGGTGCTATATTTTAAAATAAGTAGTTTAGAAAAAAATCAAAACACAAAATTTTATTTATAACAAAAAAGTTAAAATAAATTAATATCACCAATTGATCTGGACAACGTCTGTTTGTTGGAATGCTTTCCCGCAGTACTTGCAAACGTGAGGTAGTGCAGCGACCATTTCTCTGTAGCATCCCTCGCAGAAAGTGTGTCCGCACGAACAGATGCAGAACATTCTCAATGTCTCGCACGATCTGCAGAATGGAGCTTCTTTGTTCTTCTTTTTCGTCAATGTCTGCGAGGATTCTTTCAAAACGTTTGCAAAGTTGTTGATTTGATTGAGTTCGATCTGCAGACTATTTAACAAGTCTTGTTTTTCGCGAACACAATGACTTAAGTAGTTAATGCAGTTATCATGCCATCCTTGAACGCCTGGCTGTATTGTTAGTGACTCTATGAACTCATCCGAGAGAAAGGAATTGTTGATTTTGAAGCATCGCTCGATTGGAGGTGGAATCGAAAGAAATTCAAGTGTATTTAGGATATTTATGGAATGTTTGCTGAGTTTATCGGGTAAATTATCTAATGGGATCTCTAAAATGGAAGATCGTGTCTCATGAGTATGAATAACTCGTTCATTCAGTTGTAATTTTCGATCTTTTGAAATAATAAGATTTTGAAGTTCTTTATTTTCTTTTTCGATTGATTCTTTTGCATTTTTCATGTTAGTGAGTAGTTCTTGTACATCTTCTGGATCTGTTTCAATAAATTTTTCTTCGAATTCGGAAAAATTCTGAATTGCAGTAATTTCGAGGGTAGATTGAACTTCATTTCTCAATTGTGTGAGGAAACTGTTCTCTCTCTTCTGTTCGGTAATGTCTAAATATGACTTAAACGTTTGAGATAAACTTTCAATTATCGGAGGAGCTTCGATTTTGATAGTTTGGTTGAGTAACTCGATAGACTTGTTGTAGTTGGTCAGTTGTTCTATGATTTCGCTTGCTTGTTTGTTGGACATTTCATGAATTGCTTGTATTTTCGAAATTAATGTCTTTTGAGTCTCTTTTAGTTGAACAAAACTAGGATGATTGGCTAAAAGAGATGGGGATGGACAGAATAAAGGTAGTTGATTTTGATCGTATTTTGAAATTAAGGCTGCTTCTTCACATGTTGTAGTTTTTTCAATTCCAATTAACTCACCGAGAAGCATAGTATAAGAAAATTTAAATGTAGGGAATGTTGGAGGGATATCAGCTAATGTTGCGCATTCATTTTCAGGTAAATCGATTTTTTCGGCTAATAATTGAACTATTTTTGGAAATTGCTTTCTGGTATTCACACAGGATATAAAATTTGGGGCAGTCATCGTTGGATCTATTGCTGGTTGAAAATCATAGTAAATTTTGCAAACTTCCTGGAAAAATTCAAGGAGAGAATGAATATTTTTAATCTCTTCATTCAGTATTTCGTCTTCAAATTTGGTGTTTACCTTCGAAGATATAAATTCGGAAATTGAATTTGAGCAAGACTTAAATTTTTCTACGATATCGTAATCATTACCACCTTTATTTTCTGTTTCTGGCAAGTATTCTTTCTGAATTAGAGATAAATTATCAAACCAGGCCAAAAATAGGAGTTGAAGCTTATAATAGAGATCATTTGACTCATTGACCTTATTTTTAAACATTTCTAGCCAATATAAGTAGTGGAGACTCTCCTCTTTTAATTTAGAGAGAGCTCCACTGTTACTCATAATTTTTTTTTTGGAAAAAAAATTTATTGTTTATGATTTTAAAATAATATTATGTGTGTAATATATACCCTATCAAAAGATCTTGCAAATTTTCTTTTGATCATGCATATTTTTCAAATTATTGGAATATTGGAATCATTTTGATTCAAATCTTACATATCAAGCGTTAAATTTGTAAATAATCAACGATATAATGACTGTATAATTGAATATAGCTCAATCTTAAATGAATGAATTCAAATTCAACGGATATTACTGATAATACTGTTGTAAACAGAAATTCATCAAAAGTGACACCTCAGAAAAGCTAAAATATTGAATTTTTGGAACTTTTGATAGAGCACGTTTTAAAATATTAATTAAAGTAAATGTATATTTTGTAAAGATTCTTTTTAATAAAAAAATAAAATTTTGAAGAAGAACACAAAATCTTCTGAAAAATAATATCACATAAACTCATATTATTTTCTAATATATAACTATTTTATATAAAAATCAAATTCAATGATCTTAAAAGCGAAGGATAAACCTCAAAATTTACGAATATAATGAGTGGTAATATAATGCTTATCTATCATAAAACCATATGAAATATCAATTTTTGCTTTACGCCTAATTTTTGACGACAATTAGCAAAAAATGTTAAATGTTAACACTCAGTCCATTTGAATATGAAAAATAAAATTGACTTTGATTAAATGTTTTTATTTATCATGCAATTCTTCTTGCGACCAAAGATTTGAATAAAAGTTCAAAAAATAAGATAGCTTAAAAAATAATATACGGTAGTGTTTACTAATAGATGAATAGTATATAAATTCTATTAAAATGGATTTGATCCAAAAAAATATATAAAATTTGATCATAAATAAAATCGTTTTAAATTACTTCTTCATTTAAATTATAATATAGATCCAAGGTGATGTGATTTTTGCATCCATGGGATGGACGATACACCCAAAGTGTCACCTTTTTTGGATAACATGAATTTTAAATATCATGAGAGTTCTGCAAACCATATGCACAATATCTATTCAGCCTGACTTCTTGTATATATGAGTTAGACTTCTTAAATATTGTGCTTGGGGCGATATAAGTATTTCCGAGATTACCATCGTGCTCTATAGTATGCTACTTCTCCCTGGTTCTAGCTCAGTTCCAAGGATATTGGCGTTCAAGGATTTGGCAAGGTCCTTCCGAAGTCTCTCATTCGATGAGAGATTTCGGAAGAATCTTGCCTTAAAGTACTCCAACTCTTGTTCTTTTGTTCCTAAATAGTGAGAAAAGTTATTTGACTACTTAAGGTAGAGATTATCCGAGGTCCCTCATTTGATGAGAGGCCTCGGATAATCTCTGCTTTAAAATTGTACACTTGTAGTCCATGAGAGTGTAAGTATACATTGATAGGACAGCTTTCTTCTGAAGTCTTAGATTTGATGAGAACCTCAGAAGAAAACTGTCATATTTTATAGTAAAAGGAGTTTCAGGAGCTCCAAAGCTCCCTTTCGTAAGGATTAGGAGCTTTGGAGCTCCTGGTTCGTAGATGTGTTTCGCATCTTTCATCAGCAAAGGACATTTACCATCTGGGACTCTGTTGATGGAGACTCAGGAGCTCCAAAGCTCCCTTTAGTAAGGATTAGAAGCTTTGAAGCTCCTGGTTCGTAGACGTGTTTCGCATCTTTCATCAGAAGAGGCCCAAATGGTAAATAGCCTCTGCTGATGAGCTTCAGGAGCTCCAAGGCTCCCTCTCGTAACGATTAGGAGCTTTGTAGCTCCTGAAGGTAAGGTAGGATTGCTCTGATCTCTAATCAGTAGATGCCATGCCTCATTATGAACTCTACTGACAAGAGATCAAGAGCTCCAAGGACTCCTTTTTTAGTTAGTGGCGTTCTCACCATTTAGTAGGATTGCTGATCCTACTAATGAAGTGATCACTTAGTATACGTTTTGAATAAATTGAATTTTTTTTAGAATTTAGTATTTTTTATAGACATCACATGTATATTATAAATACATAAATATATTCTTTAATTCAAAAAATTCAATTCGGTTTTGGGATGGGCATCCCAGCCCCAAGTATTCAATTTTATTCAATTTTTAAAGAATTTTGGGTTGGGATGCCCAGACCAAAACAAGCTTTATATTTTGATGTGTAGATACGTATGTGTGCATCATTGTTGTGTTATATATTATGTTTTTAATGAAAAAAAATCTGATTCAAAAAAAATTATCACTAATTAGTTGATAATATAAAGAAAAAATAGATAAATTGTATGTTTTGAGAGTATTTATTAGGGCTGTACAAGATTTAAAAAAACATTGCCGGGTTACCGTAGAGGCCTAAAAAAATCGCGCCTCGGCGGCAAGCCGCCTCGGCATTAAGAATGCGCATCTAAATTTTTATATGTCCTTCTTTCTTTTATTTTTCCCTGCCCTTTCTTTTCTTTTTCTTTTTTTTCCCTCCTCTTGCTCTCATTTACCTTTTTTTCCTTTTCTCATCATTTTTCAAAATTTTAAATTTTTATCAAAAATCTTGCCTATAAAAGCAGACTATGGAACCTTTTAATGCCTCTTAATCAATATTATACAGCATAAAGCATATTAAATGAAAGTAATTACGTATAAATTTATTTTATTATCTTTATTAATTCTTTAGCATGTATTGTTTAATATTAACTTTTCTGTACATTAAATATGATATCTCCAAAGTATGAATGCCTTGTAACGAAACGAAAACTTAATTTTATGTTGAATATTTGTCACAAACATTAGATTATTAAAATATATGTTGGATATCCCTTAGTATGAGACTTCATGACTCTTGTAGTCTAACGTGAGCTTTGGATTGCAAGCTCTGTGGTTAACGAACATAAATTAATTGTAAAGTTTTCAAAATTTTTCATCGTTTCTATCAGCATCTATTTTTCCTTTAAAATAATATATTTGTATGAATACAATATTTAGTAATTTTTTTATTTCCCATAATTTCATTCAAAATTTCAGAAAAAATTAATTTCTATTCAATATTATTTCAGCTTCAAAACACTTCATTCTTATAGATGTTGATTCACTAAAGTGTGATACTCAATGTCTTATTTCAATGAAAATTGTTCTGCAAATTTATTTCACTTTTGACCTCACTTTTTCCGTAATTCAATTTTTTACTTTTAATATTTTAGATCTTCATAATATCATTTGAAAAATTAACCATATAAAAAATCAAGTTAACAATTCACTTTTTCCGTAATTCAAAAATCAAAAATATAAATAATATATTTTTTATCAAATATTATTATTATATTCTATGAAAAATGAGGTCCGGAAATTTTGCGGATTCCCGTAACTCAATTTTACGGAAAAAGTGCAGTAAACTATTCAAAATACGGAAAAATTGGTGTAAACTAATGATTTTACGGTAAAATCACGGAAAGTCCCGGAAGAATATATGTGCCTATATGAAATTATACAAAAATGAATCAAACGCATTTTAAAAGATTGTTCTTGTATTATAAATGCTATTCGCAGATTTATTAGTTGAAGAAAATTACCAAATTTTTGCCGATTTACAAAAAATGATTTACAAAGCATATTTTTATAAGGCTTTAAAAATCTTTAAAATGTGACCGGTGACGGAAATCCATGGTAACCAACCGCGGTTCCCGTTTGGAATGCCATAGTATTTATCCACATTCACTCATATGAATTTCATTAAATAGTGTCTTTTTACTCCCAAATTTATTTTGAATTATTGAAATCAAAGAAAAAAAATCAGAAAAATTTCTCGAAATTTTTATTTTCAAAAAAAATTTGGATTTTATATTGAAAACTGACACTGGGAGGACGATAGGGCTGGGATTGGAGATACCCCGCTCACTTGGGAAAAATACGGATCTATAAATTATAACAATTATTTTTGGTTTTATATTTTTTTGGATCAAATCCATTTTAATAGAATTTATATACTATTCATCTATTAGTAAACACTACCGTATATTATTTTTTAAGCTATCTTATTTTTTGAACTTTTATTCAAATCTTTGGTCGCAAGAAGAATTGCATGATAAATAAAAGCATTTAATCAAAGTCAATTTTATTTTTCATATTCAAATGGACTGAGTGTTAACATTTAACATTTTTTGCTAATTGTCGTCAAAAATTAGGCGTAAAGCAAAAATTGATATTTCATATGGTTTTATGATAGATAAGCATTATATTACCACTCATTATATTCGTAAATTTTGAGGTTTATCCTTCGCTTTTAAGATCATTGAATTTGATTTTTATATAAAATAGTTATATATTAGAAAATAATATGAGTTTATGTGATATTATTTTTCAGAAGATTTTGTGTTCTTCTTCAAAATTTTATTTTTTTATTAAAAAGAATCTTTACAAAATATACATTTACTTTAATTAATATTTAAAAACGTGCTCTATCAAAAGTTCCAAAAATTCAATATTTTAGCTTTTCTGAGGTGTCACTTTTGATGAATTTCTGTTTACAACATGACTTCATTGATTCCATTCAGGATTTAATTAATGTTAATTTTTTTCATTTCATTATGTATGGGTTATGTGACTTTTTTTGTAAACGTAAGAATTCTTACAATATTGAACGATTTTGTATCATTTTTTTTTGACATATGAAGTAAAAAATGTATGATTCTTACGTTTTTTATTCTTACGTTTTTGAATAAATCATTAAAAAAAAATGTATGATTCTTACGGTTTTTATTCTTACGGTTTTGAATTCATACATAAAAGAAGCTATATATAGATGATGTCAGGTTATTCAATAATTCATTATTTTTGAATAACTGATTGGAATCAATGGAGTCATGAATGAGTAAAATAAACTTTAAAAATAAATTGAAACTAATGATTATTTGAATTTATGAAATCAATTATTTGATTCATTCTTTCTTCAATCTCTTCTATTCTTTTTGTTAAATCATCAATTTTCATTAATGAGGTGATTCTTGATTGAGGAATAGATTTCAAACTAACCACTCCTTTTATTTTTGAAATTTTGAATCCATCAACTTTAAACATTTTATTCAATTTACATGTTGTCAATTCTTCAAATAATTTTTTATTATTAGCATAATAGTCATTAAATTCTTCAACAGATGAAAAAATTTTTATTTCAGTAATTGGTTTAACAATGTTTATTTTTTGTTGAACATTTTCACTTTCATTTATTTCTTCCTCCTCTGTTTCATTTATTTTTAAAATTGGTTTCATTTATCATTAAATAAAAAATTAGAATATAAGTGATGAAATATATTTTTTAATTAATATTAAATCAGAAATGGCGGCAGGATTCTTTAAAAAATTATGGGATGGAATTAAGAAAGCTGCGGGTTGGGTTCATAAAAAGATTATTAAACCCATTGCAAACTTTTTGGCACCAGTAGCGAAAACGGCAGGAACTATCATAGGTGGAGTATTAGGTACTAAAGCAGGTAATCCAGCGATGGGAGCACAAGCAGGTAACGCAATTGGTGGAATTGCTGAAGGAATACTTAATAAAATAGGAGGTAGATAGTGGAAAAATAAATTATTTTAAAATTATTTTTATCTTAGTATCGGTTGTAGTCTTTGATAAACTTTTTCTCCTTTATTTAAAACTTCTCTTATTGGGGCTGCTTTTGGTGTTATTGATTCAGCAATGTCACTAATTGCTTCTTTATTCTTAAATATCCAATTTGCTCCCTTCTTCAATGTTTTCCCAAACTTTACTCGCCCCTCTTTTTACTCTATCCCACAGTTTCTTAAATATACCTGCAGCCATAGTTGATTATTTCATTAAAATTAAAAATTCGTTTTCATCTTTTAATTTTGATTTTTTATTTATTAATAAATGACGACTAACTATTTAGTGCCAAACACTAAACCGATTAATGGAAATGTGTTTCATTCATTCGAAAAGATAAATGAAATATTCGCAAAGAATGACGGTAGAAGATATTATAGAGAACTTGAAAGTTCATGCTATGACTCTGATACTCCATATTTTGATGATAAACAAACTCATTTAAGAATTACAAATCCAGCTCATGATGTGAACCAATTAGGTGACACATATGTTAAACGCAAAGTTAAAGCAACTCTAGTTTCAAATAAAGCTTTCACATGTGATGCCGCTTTTAAATGCATGCGTTTATTCGTTGGTTACAAATCATCAAATCAAAGCTTTAAACAATTAGAAGTAGAAACTGAAAGAGGTGATGCCGGTTATCTTCAGATGGATTGCGCCCGTGAATCTTTCGCATTTGCAACATATAAACCAAAATCAGAAAGGAAAGTTAAAAAGTTTGTTCATTCGTTATATAATAATGTTCAAAATATGATAACTCAGTATGTGGTAAATATATTGACCCTTCAGAAGTTTTCAAGAAAGCAAATGAAGAAGTTGATGTCACTTTTGATATGATTATTCCGGTAAATGATTTGTTAGCATTTCAGGCGTTCGATGATTATCCTAAATCATTTGGTGATATCATTCTTAAATATTATGTTTTCAGGGATACTTTAGTATTTTGTCAGGTTGACCGTTAAGAGTTGCTGATTTACAAAATTACGTTTATGAAAAGATAACTGATGAAAATTATGAAAAGATTATGAATCATGTTTATAAATATGATCGCAAATTCCAACAAATCGGACTTCCTGCCAAATTAATTACAAGCTTAGCCGCTACATCTGCTGACGCAACAGTTGATGACGTTATTATTTCATGCATAAAGATGGAAGTTTTAGAGGATAAATGTATTACACCAGGATATGGTTTAATTGAAGAATCAGTTAAAGCAATACCACGTTTATTCAGTAAGGAAGATCCATTCATGATTCCAGCTCAACATATTGACGTTCGTTCACTAAATGGAGGTTGCATCACTCCTGAAGGTATTAGCTCAGATTTCTCATACGCTCTTCATAATGTTACAGATGTTGTGTTAACATTTCCGAAGAATGCAATGCAAAGAACGGTTTTAGAAAATCCAATGCTTCGAGGTCTTCAGGTCACTATAGATTCCAGAAACTTCCCCGATCAAGCGATGACCACAGTGGGTGACATATTCTTTACACGTATGCTTCAAGCTTCTGATTTAGATGGAGTGAATGAATGCACGGAAGAATACGAGGACTCATTAACTAGACCACTGAATGATGATGATGGCAAGCCATTAACTAGAACATGGAAAGACCAAACTTCATTCTTATGCACTATTCCAGTTCAACGTGATGGAGCGGGTATATTCTTTGATGGATTAGAAACTTTCAACCCACAAGTTACAGTACAAGTGAAAGCTTATCCAATCATTCAGGGTGAAAATGACACTTACTGTTCAAAGGTGACAAATCCTCCTCAGGTTTGGTTTACTAGGACTACATATTGGACATGGACACCAGATGAAGGTTTGAAATATCATCCAACAGGTACACCACCACAGTATAGAAGTTCATATGATGAAATATTGATGAATAGAAATGTTTAAAATTATAAATTTATTTTTGATTAAATGGATTTAAATTCATCCACCCCTTATGAAGAATTAGCAGGAGTATCTAATACATACGTAGATGATATGATTAATGAAGCATTGAGTGATAATAGAAATGCTCTATCTAAGGAAAAATTAATGAAAATTCCATATTCTGAATGTTACTTAAATTCAATTACTGCAGCAATTGGTAAACAGAATAAAGGTAAAACATTAACGATATTAAAACAAATTATCATTATTGCTAACACTTCCCCCATTCACATGTGTTAATTATATCAACCGTTCAGGTTCACCTTCAGATGATACATTTGAATCTTTAAAGCATTTAATCAAAATTCCAATTATTTATTTATCACAAGAAGAAGCAGAAGATTATTTAAAAACTTTTTAATGTATAAAGAATTATATAATACAATCAAGAAGCAAGGATTAGAGGATAAAATTATTGATAAACAACGGATGAATTATTTGAAACACTTCTATTTCAAATTTTGATAGAGAATTTTTGCATTCACTCATTTTTCTAGATGATGCAGTGAAATCAAAACTAATAACAAATGAGAAATCATATTTTTAATCAGTTATTAACTCAATGTCGACATATTCAGTGTTCATTCTTTATGGCTGTTCAATACTTCAAAGCATTAAGCACAAACATTAAATCAAATCTATCAACACTTTTCATTTTCAGTGGGTTTAGTCGTCAACAGTTGAACGTTATGCTTTATCAAGTGAATTTACCAATGAGCATTAATGAACTTTACACACAATATCAGCAATTAGGTGAACATGGAAAAATAATAGTTGATTTAAATAAAGGAGGTGTTTAAATTTGATTAACTTTTTTATAATTAATTTTTATTTTTATTTATAATTAAACATGAAGCAGAAATAGCAAATCTTCTACAGGTTCCATTAAAACAAGGAACAAACAAAAAGGGTGCATATAATAGAACTATGAAAAGTTCCTGATGGAATGAAAGAATTAGTTCATATTGTTGCTGGTCTTCAAAAGATGTTAAACAAAATGAGAAATGTTTTAACATTACCAGAAGCTCAAGCATATGCCAAAACGTCATGGTCCAAATTGGGAAGCACATGAAGCAGACATTACGGGTCCAAATGGAAAACCTGATGGTATAAATGAAGTTTTCGTTACTGATGGTCAAGGTAATATTAAAGTCATAAATGGTTACAAATTAAGTATATCTGATTATTCTAAACGTAAAGCATATAATGAACGTTATCCTATGCAATTTGATGAAAATGGAAAAGCTGTTAAACAATACATTGGAGAAGGTGAAAATGGTCCAATTAATTCATACCGTCATAATCCATATTCTTATTTCAATGAAGAATTAAATGCTATTGAAGAGGGACCGGATGGATTACCACGATATTCTAACCAGTTTGATGGTCAATATGCAAATATTAGACCTGAAATTTCAGCTAAGAAATTCTTTAAAGTTGCTTTATTCGATCCAGTTTTCGCAAATGTTAAAGATGAACTTAAACAGCAATTTCAACCAATTATAGTAGCAAGAATTGCATCAGGTGCTTTATCTCAAGCATTCAAAGATTTAATTAAGAAAACCATTATATCAGCAACGAGGTTTAACTTATGATTTAGTTAAGGAATCAGATAAAAGAAAATTTGAGAAATCAGTTGATTATAAGAATGCAATTAATGAATATATTCGGTCTATTAATTTCGATGAAACAGCTAAAAATCAACTTCATGAACAAATACAGGGAATAATAGATTCAAAAGTTCCAGCAAAATAAAAGTTTAAATATATTTTTTTTATTCGAATATAATGAGAAGACGTTTCACTAGTCAAAAGAACACTAACGCAAAAGCAGAGATTACGGTTGGTTATAACGTAAATGATGATAAATCACGAATTATTCAAAATGTTAAAGTTAATGTTAGCCCTGAATTAACAAGGTCAGCAACTCAACCAAATTTATTAACTCGTGACTTACCGAAAAGAGGAGGAGAATGAAGAAAACCATGAGAATGGAGACCCAATCATTTTATCTGAACCGGTAAAGAACCTGTTGAAATTCCCACTTATCCAACATACCCCCACCTCTTTCATCAAACATCGAGAACCCATATAAAATAGACATTAATTCTGAATTAATGAAAATTTACCGTGATATAATAATTAATAATTATGATTCAATAATAAATTTAATTGACCAATCCGGTTTAATTATTTTACCTTATGAATCATTAATTCACATTATCGCCATTCTTTGTGATGTTCAAGATTCAGACGTTAAGATTCAATTTTTCATAGATGATGAGGTTTCATGCTGCGGAACAGTTGCAAAAATAAATCCTATAAAGGATATTAGCACAATTAAGATATCAAAGAACGGAACAACAACTGAACTTCATTTAACATATAATGATATTTATAATAAAATAGTTGATGAATATAAAATATCACTTGAAAAATTCTTTGTTAAGGCTATTTAATATTCAAGCATTAACATTATCGAATAATAATCCTTTGAATCATAATCAATAATAATTGACCTTTCACCAGTTTCTATCGTTTGTTTTATTTCTTTTTGTTCCCCACTATCCGGATCGGTCATTGTAATTGTTTTTGTTATAGTATCAGCTTTATCTTTAACTTCAATCTTTTTTCCATCGGGATATTTAAACCAAAATTCCAAAAATTCGATATTGTCAATCTGTTCATATTTTAATCTATCAATTACATTTTTAATACCATCTGAAAATCTTATGAAATGGTCATTATATGGGTTTGATTGAACTAAATTTGAATGAAGTGAAATATAACCTGTTGATGAATATGACATCGACTCATATTTTCTGAAAACACTAAAATTTATAACATGAATGAATTTCTTATTCGTTGAATTTATGAATTCTTGAGGTAATCTTATTCTAGTTTTATTTATCACTGGAAAATAACGCTTTACCATATTTTTAATCGTAATAAAAATGTCAATTATCAATATTATTTCGAATAATAACTGTGAATTAAATTTAACAGTTAGCGGAATTTATAATGTTACTCTCGTTTCTGTGAGTGGTAAATTTAATCCCATTCTTTTAGACCCTTCAGATTATATATCATTTATTAAAGATGACCATGAAAAAACGTATGATATGTATATAAATAATGTGATAGCGAAATGGGATATTAACATGATTTTAAGTTATTTAAATGAATCATTTATCGTATGGTATGAAGAAAATTTTAAATCAAAACCTGATAAACTTTTTGAACTTGATGAAATAAATAACCTTATTAAATTTCCGCTGAAAATTAAATTTTGTACTCCTCATCTTCGTTCATTGTTGGGGATATTAAATTTTGAAAAAGATGTTGGGGATGTTTTGTATTCTGACACTGGTTCCAATTTCATTTTAATCAAATGTGATAAAGTTAATACCCCAATGAGATTTTCACATCAAACATTAGACCCTAACTCTTACCCATCAATACAAAACATTTTATCCATCAACTTAAACACATTTTCTTTATCATATCCGTTTCAATTATCCGGGAATTCATTTATTCTTCATTCAAAAGATTTATCAAATATTAAATTTAGAATAACTGACCTATTTGATTGTGATTTAGAATTTATGAATGAAATATTATGGCAATTTCAAATAGAAAAAATAGCTGATGAGATAACGGATTAAATATTTATTTTTAAATCATAATAAATGATTAAACAACAGCAACCACAGCAACTTAAGGCGCAAAGCGCCCAGGTCCTTCAGACCATTACATACGCCATATATGCATATAATTCAAAGACGGCAGAACAAACGCAAAGGTTGAAATATGGAGATTTGGAGATAGTATTGAAAAATGACCATTTCGAATTCGTTTGCAAAGGTGGTGCAGTGATATCAAATATAAAAGAAATTTTATTTATGAATTCAAAAATTAAAGGAATAACGGATGATATAACATCAATTCCACCAGAAGAACAAAGATATTACGCATTAAATGCATTTCCTAAAGTTTTGAAGATTGGAAGATTTAATTTAAATGAGGAATTCATAAAAGGTTTCCTTAATGACATAGAGAAGAAGGCAGATAATGAATATGTCAACAGTGAATTAATGAAGAAGGCAAATTTGGTTTATGTTGATGAAAAAGATAATGAAATTAAAGAAAGGGTTGAATGGTATCATGAATGGACATCAAAGATTTTAAAAACTAAAGCTGATACAGGATGGGTTTCAGGATGTTTAGACCTTAAAGCAGATAAAACTTATGTTAATGGTGAGTTAGAGAAGAAGGCAGATAATGAATATGTCAACGAAATATACCAAAGTTTGATAGGAACAACTAAAAATATTGAAACTATTGTTGGTGACTTTTCTGTCAATGAAGAAAATAAATATTTTAGATGGCAATTGGTACAGTCCTTAAAAATGGTGCACGGTGTAAACTCATTCCGAAAAATAACAATGAAATGTATGTAAGCTATATAAAGAATAATGGTACACAAGTTAAAGTTCCATTAGACAACAACTGCTACTTAAACTTATATGGAGACGAACAAAAGAAATATTTAAGAGTTTATGAAATGACAGATATGACATTGCCTCACCCAGCTCCAGCACCATATTATTATGACTATGGAGATGACGACAGAACACCACATGTAGATGAACAAAAGCTAACATTATATTTAGATTATTATAGATATAAAAGATATAATGCAATAGAAAAAACGAGAATAGTATATTATTATACAGATGACAAAAATAAATATTATAGTCAAGATTTTACCTACCCTGAAAACATAAGATTATATTATAAAAAATATTCTGACACAAACCAGAAGAAACCTGAAATAGTTGCACTATATTTTAAGTTCAAAATAGACAATCCTATATTATCTCATATGTTTGATTTAATGAACCCAGTAGGTTCTATTTATACATCTATGGATGCAAGAGGTCCTCAAGTAATGTTTGGTGTTGGTGCATGGGAACAGATTGTAGACAGGTTTTTGTATTGTGCAAACTCTTCAAAGGAAACAGGTGGAAGTAAAACAATTTCAGGTGAAAATTTACCTGCACACAGTCACTACATAGATTTAAGTACATCTCAGGCAGGTTGGCATAAGCATAGATATTGGGATTGGTCAGGAATGACAAAAGGTAAAGGATATGATGTTAAAGACGACGTTAAGTTTGCTATAAATTGTTACTGGAGTGACACTCAGGGAGAAGGAAACCATACACATTTCGTTTCAGGATATACACAAACAACGGGACAAAGTAAAGAATACATGCCACCTTACATGACAGTTTACGCATGGTATAGAGTTCAATGAATCATTTATTTTTATCATAAATTTACACCAAAAATAATTTTTAGGTGAAGAGGTGAGATCTCACCTTTTTTTCACCTCTTTTTTCACCCTCACCGCTTAGCGGCTCAGATTGCTTTAGCTTTCTCGTGAATTTTCATGAATTTACTTAAGATAGAAAAATAAAGTTAGTTTTATTTTTATTTATTTTTTATTTTGTATAAAAGATATGATTTCAACAATCGGCACAACAACAATTCAAACAACTACAGCACCAAACTCGCTAGTCATGAATCCTACGTCAATGTTGGTAGAGATGAAAAGCTTTATTCCTTCTTCATATACTTTTGAAACAGAAATCCAGAAGATAAAGCAAGAACTTTTAACAAGTAATTTAGACTGTAGTGCGAAAGATGAAACAAATGAACAGTATCTTTATGAAATGCAGGACATTATTGACCATTTACCCAAATTGCCTGAAATCCAACAGCAAAAACTAACTATTCCTGAATTCGACGAAATAGAAGTGAAACCAACTGACTCAGTAGAAATAAAGAAATTCATACGTAAAGTAAATTATGAGTTTCTAGGATATCATTGCAACCATAAAGTTATGGACAAAGATTGCGACATGGTTTATAAAAATATTTCTGACATATATAAATCGGTGGAGTTTAAGACATACGATAACTTTGTTTCATTAGTTGCAAAATGTGTTTGGGAAATAAGAGATAAAGATAGAAGAGGTAAGGTATGGCATGAACAGTTAAAACCAGCAGCTTTTGAGTTAAAGAAAACCATTGACGCCTTAGTTGTTCTAGCGGGTTTTATTTCAATGTATAACGCAAAAATGAATCCGCAATGTTCAAAATGTAAAGCAGCAATAAGAAAATATAACTACTCAGTCAAAGAGATAGAAAGAATGCGAAACGACTATGCAGACTTAAAGAAAGAAGCAGAAAAGCCAGCAGAAGATAAAATGGATATGTTGACATTTCTGAACAAAAACTATCCAACTGCAGAAGATTTCCTTCTGTCTGACGTCAAGAAGAAATATAAAGAGACTTTCGGCATGATTAAAACATTCGATGTACTAAAAGAAGAAATTGAAGCTACGAAATTGTTTAGGATTTCAAATATACATCGTACAATTCATGTAAAACGCTTGTGAAAAAAGAGGTGAAAAAAAAAGAGGTGAAAAAAAAGAGGTGAAAAATTAGGTGAAAAAAAGGTGAGATCTCACCTCTTCACCTAAAAATTATTTTTATTGAATTCAGCACAAAAATAATGAATAAATGCCATCCTCCTATGTTGTTGTCAAAATGTCATGTTGTCACATTTTTTCAGAGAAGTTGAATTATCTGGTGACCTGGTGACCCGGTGACCCTATCAGTTCTTCAAAAATAATGAATTTCATTAGTTAGAAAAATAACGCTAATTTTATTTTTATTTATTATTTTGTTTTGTATGTAAAGACAGTAATGACAAACATTGAGTTTGAAACAGTTAGAAAGATAGACAATGACACCAAAGTGGTTAGAATAGGTGATTTAAACGTAAGATACTCAAAGAAATACAACAAATATTCTTTGTCAGACATTATATCTCCATCTGGAAAGAAAACAAACGACTGGGTTAGAAATGCTTCAACTCAGAAAATTTTGACAAGAAATCCTGAGCTTATGATATCAGTAGCATTTCATGGAACAAGAGCATATCTTATAGACAAAAGTCTTATACCAATAGTTTTGTTATGGTTAGACCCAGTTGTTGGATATAACTTCATAACATATGGTTCATTCGATACGGAACGTTGCAGTGAAGGCTTACTTTACATCGTTCAGAAACCGAAGGACTTCAACACAAAAAGATATAAGATAGGAAGACATATAATATAACTCAAAGATATGACAGTACAGTCAATAGAGTCAAGGTTGTGTTTGTTAATGATATGAGAGCTGCTGAAACAGAACTGCTTGAAGTTTTTGAGAAAATGTATGGTGCTCCCACGAAAGGTAAAGAAACGTTTGAAGTAGATGAGATAGATAAAGCTATAAAATTATTTGACGAAGTTGCTGAAAAATACATGTAAAGCGTTTATTTTTGGTCTTTTGTGAAAGTCAGAAAATAAAGTTAGTTTTATTTATTTTGTATGTAAAGACAGTAATGACAACATCAGAGAACACAACAACAGTTATAGTCCATGAAGCCATAAATGAAGAATACGAGTACATACAGTATAACAAACAGTTACGTCTCATTCGTTCAGTCAAAGCAACCAAGTGAAGAGATTCCGTATGAAAATCGCAAGAATTTGGCTCCTGGTTTGAAAGGTTATTATGTTCATAGACTTTTAGTAAACACTGTAGCAATGTGGGCTTCACCAAAATATTGCATAGCAGTTGGAAAAATTATGGACTCCATAGACAAGAAAGTTCATGAGAAGTTAGATGAAGAAGAACTCGAAGATACAGTAGAGAATGCTAAACATTTGTTTGAAGAAGAAGTTGGAAAAATGTGTGAAAAACAGAGAAGATGAGGAATAAAAATTAAATTTGGATTGAGTTTAAAAATTCATCTTTATTAAATTCATCTCTTCCAATCAATTTATTTATTCTATTAAATTCTTTTATTTTTGCTTCACTCAGTTTAAGGATTGAACGGTAAGTTTTTAATTTTTCGATTATTTCTTTATCGTTTTCAACCCCACCACATTGCTGCTTCTTTTTGCAATAGCATATTTTTGATTTAATTCTGTTTAGTTTCTTTTTATATTCATCGTCTGGACTCTTGGTTGCTTCGTTGTCACTCATTTCTTACGAAATAAAAAAAAATTAAATGTTATTTAAATATAATGGAGTAATAAAATAAATCGGAATTTCTATTAATTTATTGTTAACCTCAAATAATACATTACCGTTAATATTCTAACAAATTCAGCTATTGTGTCAAATCTTCGTCTTCTTTTGTCATTGATTTATCAGTTTTTCCATAATCGAGATGAATCAAAACTTTATCCCCTTGTTTAAAATTCATGAGCCCCGAATTAATTTGTTCACGTTTAACATCATTTAACCTTTCCATTTGCTTTCTAATATATTCCCATTCTTTTGAAATATCATTTTTCATTTCCACCGGTTTCATGTTTATACTTCTATGCCATGTATTATTGTAATAATATACTAACTGCTGTATGATGGAGTCATGATTTCCATCCCAGTATATCTGACCGTTAACCCCTAACGCATCTCTAAGAGTTCTCATTACTGCATCAACTATTTTATTATGAAACGTATATGGAGAGGATGAAAAGTAAAAATTAATTTGTGGGAAATAATGAGCCATAGCTGCCCGAAATCCTTTATCACTATCACCCCTGATATTATCTACTCTTTCATGATCTAGTAAGTATTGAATAGCTCTTCTTGTTTCCTGTTCTGTTTTCCCTTTCACCGGAATGCAATATAAATATCTAGTGTTAATGTTAATGGCAAATAAATAAGTAACGTTTCCTTTTGAATATTCTAAATGATCGATTTCGTATGAATATGGATATGGTGCAAATGAAGGGCGACCAAATTTTTCCTTTAACGGTTGAATTTTTGGGTCAATTGGTTTATTTAATATCTTGAAATCCTTTTTAAAATCTTTTTGCTTCTTTAATGTTTGAAATGGATATAATAAAGTGAATGATGAAGAATTAACTGAAGGAGGAGGAGGTACTACTGTTGGAGGTTTTTGGGGTTGCAAGTGGTTTAATTTTATCTGCTTTGATTTTTGGATTTCATTCCTCCTTTCATTAATTCCGGATGTATTCTATTCATTTGTTTTAAATATGCTGTATATAAAGGTTTGATATACTTTCCCGCTTCGAGTTTATGTTGAAGGATGAATTCCAAAAGTTGATCTTCATTTAAAAGTCGGGCTGAATGTGGTTTAACTAATGAATCATAAATTAAAGCTTGTGCTTCATTTATGGTCTGAATGACCTGGGCGTTTTGCACTTTTAGCTTTTGTTCCTTTGTTTTTTGCAGCTCAGGATTATATAATTATATATAATTCATCAATATCTTCTTCTGTTAATACTTTATTTTTGAAATCTTTCAATTGTTTAAGTTGTGATTTAGTTTTTCCCTTTGATATTCATTATTTTTAATTTTGTCTTTAATTTTAGAAATTATTTTATCATGATATTTCAAAATTTCATTTTTATAATGTGGCCAATAATAATCCATATCATCACCCGTTATATTTTCATCATATTTTTGGAGATATGCTTTTAATTCATAATAAGTAAGAAAATTTTGATTAAATACTAAATCATCAATTAAAATTTTTAAATCTACATTATCCATTTATATAAAAATAAAATAAATGTTTTAAGGGCGCTCACCTCTTTGATCAAGAATCAAAACCATCATTAACGGTTCCTTTTGTCTCTTCTGTGGCATTTTATTAAAATTTTAAATTGTATTAAATAAACGGCATACAACATCCATTTTCACAACATACAGCCTTAGTGTGTGCTCCTGTTAATGCAGTCTTACCAATTGTTAAGCGAGTCATTGACCGTCCTGTTTTTAAGTTGTAAATTAATATTCTGACCATCAAATATCACTTTATCATTTATTATATCCAAATAATTTTTAGGTGTTAATTGTTTATTTTGTCGTAAACTAACACCTTTCATTTTTTGTGCAATCTTTTTAAAATCACCTCCATCAATTGAACCGTTGAATGATGTATAACACTTGGGGCATAAAGCAACCATGTTATCACCTTGTTTCTCAATTGCTAAACCCAATAACTTCTTCTCATGTGCTTTTTCTTCAGCTTTATTCTTTAATTTAGGTTTAAATTTCTCATCAAAACAGAAGAAATCAAATGGTGCGAATTTGAAAATGTTTTTATCATAAAATTGTTTATCGGTAACAATTGCTTGAAATGCTTGAGTGTTAGGAAGATTTGGATCACCAGCGATTGCCCAATAAGATGAATCAGTATCACCTTCAATGAAATGAAAACGATTAACATTCATGCATTTATACATAAAATCATAAATGAAAACCAAATACCAGTATTTAGCATTATCTAAAGTGAAGAATGCCTCTTGTAAACATGTATCACATCTATAAAATCTATCTTTGAGCATCACTTGATACGTATCCTCTCCTATTTCTCTTATGTTTTTAAACTTATTTGACATACATGCAACGCGTGCCTTCTGTGCATTCATTATTTTAGTCTTTGTGTAATTTTGTGTATTCATTGCATCGTAACCATATGATCCATTAAGTGAAATCTTGCAAAATAAACTTTTTCCTTTATTTCCTTCTAATTCAGCCTTTTGTCTTTCGTTCATAAATTTGTTCGCAAATTCATTAAAACAAGTGTTTTTAGTAAATGTTAAAATTGATTGAATGTCATCAATGATAAAATGAAATCTGTCTATTAGATACCAAAGATAATAAGAAGAAAATGGTTGATATTGGTTGTGTGTTGATGCTAACTGAGTTAATTTTCTCTGTTTCTGGTCAACTGGTAGATTGTTTGATTTCATGTAATTATACATAAAACCACCAATTGTTTTTTCATCTGTGATAATATCTAAGTTTCTTATTATCGGTAAAAAGTTTATGTAATCATTAATGTATTTTTCATCAATGTGACCCTTTACTTCAGCCACGAATAAAGTATTTTTCTTCTTAATTATTCCCAGTGCTTTTGCTTTCTTTGTTGCTGTATCACAAATGATAACACCATTCAATCTTCCCGGCATATACATTTTATGGTCAGTATATTGAATGAAATCATGAGGATTAGATGAAAATGATGAAGGATATAATGAATTAAAATCAACACCAACGAAATGAGTCATAATGTTGGTGTGTCCTCATTTGATACAGTTTTAGTTTCTGGATTATATGAAAGTTTATTAATGTGCGTGATTCCTTTAAGATTACTCTATGTTGAACATTTGATAGACCACCAGTAATTCCATTACGGAGAATGTGATAAGCTTCAACTGAATCTAAAGTCATTGGTAAATTATTTTTTAATGCATAATTTCTTAAATTGATTCTTAAACGTTGAACATCTTCATCTTTATTTGATTTTACGACATTGCAATAACAACACATTAACTGACAATTTTCTTTGGTATGTGGTTTTTCATTATCGATTCTATCTAATGTTGGTTTATTTGCATATGTAAACGCTTTACCACACATTTTGCATTTAGATGAAAGGATTAAATCGTGATAGTATTGAAAATCATCCATTGAAACATTATTTTTAGTATCTCTTTCTGCTTTTTCATCTTGTTTCTTATATGATTCAATTTTATATTTCCAATACTTTTTCGTTAATTCAAAACTTGATTCTATCTCTTCCTCAGGATATTTTTCATTAGGATTAAAGTCTTTATATGCTAAAGCGTAACGAATCATTGAAGCATTCGATGATAAAGAAAGATTATGAAGCATATCAATTTTATAAACAAATGTTTCTTCAATAATTTTATCATTGGGTCAATCATAATTTCAACATCTTTATTGCAATAATGAATAAAATATTCTAATCTATTCTTAAAATTTTTAGCATCATTGAGATATATTTGATAATCACTATCTGATATAGTTTCTTGAGTTAATGCTGAATAAAATGAATCTTGTGAATGGTTCCACTTTATATAATTCTTCTTCGTAATTTTCCCATGTGATGAATTGATAAGGGAAAAAGGATTTAACACGTGATTTATTGTTTCCGAAATCTTGAGTGAATTGGTCTAATGTCCCACCCGCTATATAATTTCTGATGTCAATAAATCTCAATTCATATGGAACGTTTGTTTTCTTTACAATGATTTGCTTAAATTGTGAAGATGAACCCAGCATTGATTTTATTTTCCATTTTGCAGTGTTTAAATCACGAAGAATTAAATTTAAATCAAACTTTCCCGAATTAAAACCTATGATATTCACTTTATTGAATTCCTCATCTAGAAGTTCTTTAAATGCTTCCTTCTGTTTTTCATTTAATGTATGAGACAAAGTCCCCACCGTTTGCGGCTTCAATAATTCTTCATATTGTTCAATATTTGATTTAGCAACTAATGAACAGGTTGAAAATAAAAACTCAATCCAATCAGAAATAAAAGAATCACTCGAAGTTAAGCAAAAATTCCTCGTATATGTTTTATCGTTTAATTTAACCGTTGATGATACCATGAATGGTTTTAAGTAAGCGTTCAAAGTTGCACACTCAGAAAGTTGTAATTCTTCTTTAGTCTCTAATGTTTCAAAGTCAAAAGTAATATAATATCTTGTCGGTTTATAATATTCTGCAAATTGTGAGCTAATAACCACTGATATATCTTCTGTTTCGTAATATGTGGTGCATATGGTTGCTGTGTCTTTTGCAATTGAACGTCTTGAATTAATCTTCCATTATTTTCTTTACATTTCTCACAATGCTTTAAAAATCTTCTTTGGTTTTTCCTTTCTGGATCATCACGGATAGAATAAACTTCTTCTTTACAATATGGACAAACTTTATAGCCGGTGAGTGCTTCAACGTCTGTTATTCTGTCAGCGTGAAGTTTTCCACATGGACTCTGTGTTAATAAAATATTTACTGTTTCAAATTCTGGATCTATCATTATTGATTCCACTAATGGAAAGTCTACCTTATTTATGTCCACGTCTTCTGGTTGAGGATCACAATAATAGAAATCAATATTAACATTTAACATTCTCGCTAATCTCTCACTTTCTGATGAAATGTCAAACCCTTCATATGCATCTATTGCTTCATTTAAATAGCTTCTACGAGTTTTAGGATTAACACCATCAGGAATGTTATAGAAGCGTTTAAATAACCTTCTACCTTCTGCTCTAATTTGATTATCATTCATTTTAGCTGTTCCGTTTTTGTTCATTTATGTAAGAATAAAAAATAAATAAAAATAAACTTTATTTTTTAAAGCCCATAAAATGAATTAAGAACACATAAATTTTTATCATCCGCGACGTGACGAATACATTTTAATTTACTCAAGAATGTGTACCCTGATACATTAAATCTAATTCCTGTCTTATTTAATTTCACAACTTTGAAAAGGAATGTATGAATAGCTATAAAATGATGAGAAGATGTTTTATGGGTTGCTTCCATTTTTTCTGAAATAAATGAATAAATATAATGTTTATAAGTTTTCATATCTTTTATGTTCTTAATAACGAATGGTATAGACCTTTCAACTTCGTCTTCCTTCGGTGCTGTTCTTTCATATGAAACATTATTGGTATCTTCAACAATGAAACCACAATCACACAAAATTTTATATGTTCCAATGGTTTCTTTTGATATTTTATCTAATAAATCAAAAACTTTATCAACACCTGTGCATTTATTTAAATAATAATTTGTGTAAATATCATGATCTTCTTTCTTAATCGTATTAGTTGCATATGTCACGTTTTTAAGAGCTTTTTTGAATTTTTCGGAATCTAAAGGTGGTGAAAGTAGGATACAGGGGTATTCTTCATTATCAATAAATTGTAACTTATGTTTACGAATAAATTTAGTACCTTCTTCTGAAAGTGTTTCGTCTATTTCACCATCTAATAAATTTTGTGTTGATTCTGAGACATAATTTTTATATCTTTCTTCATGAGATTTCTGAACTTCTGATTCTGAAGCTGGGATATTCATTAAACCCTCTACTTCATTTTCATTATATTTTTCAACTTCTCTTAATTCCTTAATTTTTTCATCTATTTCATCTTTTATTTTTTCCAGTCTTTCAATTTCATCGTATTCATCATCTTTAATTCGTTCTTCATAATATTCGGGGAAAACATCAGGTTCTTTAGGTTTTTCTTCCTTTTTAGATGCGGGATATAAGAAATTTATAACATCATCTTTATTCATTTTTCCATCATAATCAAACTCATTTAAAAACTCCGCGAATTTTTGACAATTTCTTAAATAATATTTATCAACCTCATAACCTGCCTCCTCTAATATATCCTTTATTTCCCTGTTTGTGAATCCTAATTTTTTAACGTCGTTAGTCTTGACACTCATTTCATACAAAATAAAAATAAAGTATTCAAAAAATGTAAGACATGAATTTTTAAAGTTTATTTTACTCATTCATGACTCCATTGATTCCAATCAGTTATTCAAAAATAATGAATTATTGAATAACCTGACATCATCTATATATAGCTTCTTTTATGTATGAATTCAAAACCGTAAGAATAAAAACCGTAAGAATCATACATTTTTTTTTAATGATTTATTCAAAAACGTAAGAATAAAAAACGTAAGAATCATACGTTTTTTACTTCATATGTCAAAAAAAATGATACAAAATCGTTCAATATTGTAAGAATTCTTACGTTTACAAAAAAAGTCACATAACCCATACATAATGAAATGAAAAAAAATTAACATTAATTAAATCCTGAATGGAATCAATGAAGTCATAATCAAAGACATTAAAAATTCATGTCTTACATTTTTGAAAATTTTTTAAATCTTGATTTATTCAAAAACGTAAGAATAAAAAACGTAAGAATCATACGTTTTTTACTTCATATGTCAAAAAAAATGATACAAAATCGTTCAATATTGTAAGAATTCTTACGTTTACAAAAAAAGTCACATAACCCATACATAATGAAATGAAAAAAAATTAACATTAATTAAATCCTGAATGGAATCAATGAAGTCATAATCAAAGACATTAAAAATTCATGTCTTACATTTTTGAAAATTTTTTAAATCTTGATTTATTCAAAAACGTAAGAATAAAAAACGTAAGAATCATACGTTTTTTACTTCATATGTCAAAAAAATGATACAAAATCGTTCAATATTGTAAGAATTCTTACGTTTACAAAAAAAGTCACATAACCCGCACTCATATACTACTAATTATTGATGTCGGAACAAGACATTCATCCAAATAAATTTAGCGAACTGCGAAGTATATATAAATACTACATTGATTCATATATTGCGTTGTATCAGCTGAAAACGGACAAAGAAGAAGAATTAAAAGAAATTTACAAAAAGATCCAAAATAAACTTGATTGATTCAAAGAAATACCCACCAACAAAGATTATGGAAGATATTTTAAATATAATTCCGTATAATAATCGCTATACAAAGTCATATTTATCTCTTGCCAAACTCATATCTGATGATTACCATGTGGAAGAGGCCTACGAAGCGAAATCTATTTCAAACTTCCTGTTTTATAAAGAATATGGATATAAATTAGACAATTCTATTACTTACGGAAGACTTGACTCAGAAAATTTAGACATTCATACAGAAAATACGATTTACAGAGCAATTATGTATAATGACTTAGAAAGATTCATATCATTCACAGAGATAGAAGATTTTGATAAAGATCAAACACTTAACAGTAGTTTATATCCAGATTCTTACGAAGGATATTCATTACTTGAATTATGTTGTTACCATGGAGCAGTTGATTGTTTCAAATTCTTAAGAACGAAATTCAGCTCAGAAATAACAGAAACATGTCTTAGATTTTCATTTTTAGGAGGAAATCATGAAATCATGAGTGAATGTTTGAAATATCAAACACCAAATGAAAAATGCATGGAATATGCAATTATTTCACACAACATAGATTTTGTTACATTCTTGATGAATGAATATAATTTAGAGATTGATTTAGATTATTGTGGATGGTATTGTAATCTAGAATCATTTTTCGTATATTTCGATCAAACTAATGATATTGACGAATGCTTTATTAATTCGGCGATGTTTAATATTCCATCTCTTTGTGAATATTTCCTATCAAATGGTATAAATATCAATGAAAAAGATAATAGTGGGAAAACCGCCCTTCATAATGCAGCACGTTATAATTGTAAAGAAACAGCCGAACTTCTTATTTCACATGGTGCAAATATCAATGAAAAAGATCAAGAAGGAGAAACTGCTCTTCATATTGCAGTAAAATATAATTGTAAAGAAATGGCCGAACTTCTTATTTCACATGGTATCAATATCAATGAAAAAGATATTAACGGACAAAATGCTCTTCATTGTGCAGCATGGAATAATAGAAAAGAAACAGCCGAACTTCTTATTTCACATGGTATAAATATCAATGAAAAAGATAATAATGGAAAAACCGCTCTTCATTGTGCAGCATGGAATAATAGAAAAGAAACAGCCGAACTTCTTATTTCACATGGTATAAATATTAATGAAAAAGATAATAATGGAAAAACTGCTCTTCATTATGCAGCATGGAATAATAGAAAAGAAACAGCCGAACTTCTTATTTCACATGGTATCAATATCAATGAAAAAGATAATAATGGGAAAACCGCTCTTGATATTGCAACAAGTAATATTAAATCTCTTATTTCACATAGTGTAAATATTAATGAACAAAATATTGATCATTAAGGCTGCACTTACACCCATCTGACTTTAATTCAAATTTTTAATAACTGGCGTGAATCCTTAAGGGTGCACTTACCACTTTTTGACATGCTCTTTTAAAATCAATATATCTTTCTTTTAACAGCATAAATGTATAGTCGTCATATTAGGCGCTATATAACGATTTACAATTACTTTTTCCCGACCGAAAATATTAACCTTGACCATCGAAAATTGGGTAATAAAGCTTGAGTGTCAAAAAAATTGAGAAAATGTCAAAAAGTGGTAAGTGCATAATTAAGTAAAAAAGATTTTTTTATTAGTTATATCTTGAGTGCCCTATAATACATATAAATACTAATCTATCATTTTCGGAAAAAGCATGTTAGTTTAAGTAAAAAAGATTTTTTTATTAGTTATATCTTGAGTGTCTTCTATGATGAGAACTTCTTTGTCCTCTGTGTGGATGTCTTTCAGGATATGTCTGTCTGACGAGTTCTTCTTCAACATCTGGTTCGACAAATTCGTCAGAATCGTGTTCGAATTCAGAAATAAATCTTGAATCGTCATAACCGGCCACGAGGCCACCAGCAGCGTTGTAGATAGCGTTGATAACGATATCCAAGTTGTTTCCGAATCCAAGAGTTTGTCCTCTCTGCAAAATGTATTCTTCAGCAGAAGCTCTATCAGCTGGCAACAATTCGTCGAGATCCTGGAGGAGATCTACCATGTACTTGAGCTCTAGAGAGAATCTGAAGGTGGAAGCGTTAACAGTTATGTTTGAATTTGAGAATTTCTTGATTCCTTCAAGAATTCCGTAAACTGTTGGTGCGGAGTAAAGGAGATAATCTGGGGACTTATCATTCTTCGGGAAAATGTTGATCTGTGGCTGGAAAACTAATCTTGGGAAATGATCCTTGCAAGAATTGAGAGTTGTGATGATATATCCAACCTTTATGTCCTGGATATTATTCTTCTTCACGTATTTGGCGATTTTATGGGCAGATCTTAATCCATCTTTGTCAGATCCGATGTAGAACATAACAACGTCGCAATTCTTATCAGTAACGAACTCTTCGTAATTAGATCCGACTACTTTGATCGCGTATGGATCATCCTGCTTCGTAGGGACTTCTTCCGAAGGATAAATTACATCTATCCTTTTGTTGGCGCAATCGGATACGTGTTGTTCAATGTTAGCATCGAATGGTTTAACTGGGAAGTAGACGTAGTATTCCATTGAAAGAAGAAGGAAACATGGGAATTGTCTTGTTTTTCCTTTTGTCATGATATGAACGTCATCGAGTTCTTCATTGTTGATGATTCCGAAGGTTAAATTGTCGTATTTTGTACCGAGATCGGCCAATTTCTCTTTTTGTTCTTTTGTAGCAGATTCTTCAACGCAAAGAAGGCCAACAAAGCCTTCGATGTTCTTAAGAAGTTCCATATCGAACTTAGGATAGAAGGATGGACGTGTAGCAGCTAAAAATTCCTTATGATCTTTAACTTCTTTGATAACTTTGTCACTCTTGCGGTAGATGCAGATCTTCTCGCCACTGTAGCCCATGGACTTGAGTGTTTCTGGTGTTGCAGCAATGACATTGAAAGATCCAACGTTATCAGCAACAGAAACGACGTAATCGCGGCCTTTGGATACGAGAGCTGGTGGAGAAATGAGAGTGTATGCTGTCTCACCGAATGCGGAGTAGACCTGCTGCTTATCGTTAAATGTTGGTAATGTTGGGCGAAGGAAGACGTCAACTGCGGCCAAAAGCTCAACTTCAGTTGAGGGGAATGGTATGGAGTATGAAAGTTCACCGCTAACAAAGAAAGAGACTTGTGGTAAGTAAGTAGCGTATTGACGAGTTAATCTCTTGGCTTTATCTGATTGAAGAGCACAGAATTTGACATCTTCTAAGAAAATAGTTGGTAATTTGGAGAATTCATCGATGTAAGCATGAACACCATCAGCGGACATGTTGATAAATAAGGCAACAACTAATTGGTGGCGTTTAAGAACAGCACCAAACTGTCTGTCTGTATAGGAATCGAATATCATGTAAGCTGTTTCTGAGTATGGAACATAAGTGCTCATACATAATCCCAAAAAAACAGAGAACATTTTACAAATTTGTCAGATCGTCTCAATTCATCGTCAGATTGACTCAATTAAATTGTCAGATGTGACAATTTGATATCCGAAATCTTTAAATCAGCTGATTCTATATAATTTGGACTAACCTTTTTATGGCATAGAATTATCCACCAGATCCTCGATTTTCATTCATCAAACATTAATTTGAACTGATAATATTGTTAATACAGTTGACTATGAAGTCAGGTATCATAAGAAAATAGTATTGATAATATGTCCATCCTTTTATTTTAAATTTGATTTGGACAATTTGAAGAATAATAAGTTTTCTTTGCCCTCTCTTCTAAAATTAATTACCTTATCAGTCATCCTAATGATTATGAGTTTAATTCTTTAATATTGATCAATTTATAATTTATGACATGTAAATAATTTGACATTATTTTTTAGAAAATAAAAAAATAAGAAAATGAAAGCTATTCCACCACAAGAATTCAAGTCAAAATGTAGATTTGAAGAAGAAAAATTGAATGGTATCACAGATTTAACAGTAATGATAAAACATGCGCTTGATTTGGCTGATAATTTATGTTATGTTACAACTCTCAAAGACTACGAGCTAAACCATTCATCATTCCTTCCGTACCTTCAAGTTTTGCATAAGGTTCTTGATAGTCCAACGTATACACAAGAAATTCTGAAAAAAGCTTACTTATATTCAATGTCATTTCGTCATATTTTACCAAGACTTTACATATCTATGGTCATAGCTTCATTACTTGAAGATACAACTTACCTATCAAATGTTTGTTCCATGTTAATTTCAGAATGTCAGCCATTACAAGGATTGATGCTTCGTTTTACAGCAATTTCGTTTTTTCCATTAAATTCACCTTTACTTGCCCAGTTTTGCGTTACAAATTTTAATGAAATGTTATATTTGACAAAAGGATTCCTAGAAACATATCCAAATGAAATAAAAACAGCAGCAGGCTGGATATCATCAAACATATCAATGTCGCTTGCAAAAGTACACGATTCTTTCTTAATAAATCATTATATCGAAACTGCCATCAGTTGTGATATAAAAGAAATAGGGGAATCATCACTTGAAGCCATATCATACTCAATACCACGTGAGGCATTCGAACAATTCATTCCAAACTTGAAATTATTTTATACTTCTCATCCTATCACAGAAAACACGACAAAAATTATTGCTTACATCATAGAAACCGTTCCAACCGCCAAACTCGCTTATGAATTTTCAAAAGGAACTACATACGAAAATTTATGCAATATTGAAATTGCTAAGCGTTGTTTCAACGAGAAAGATTATGAAACATTGAAGAATATTGCTGATAAAGAAGAAGTAGCCATGATTATCATCATTGAAGCCGGTTCTGAAAAATTTATCGAAATTGGAAAACCTTTTGCAAGAGGAAGCGTTCTTACTATTGAATTCCTAAGAAGAATCACTCCTAACATCAAAGTAGAGACAGTTCGAAGGTTTTTAGAAGCAGAAATCGAAGATATGAAAATAGAAATTTACGAAACGCTCAAAGCAACGATAATGAAAGGTGATTTCCCTGCAGATTATTTTGCAAAGCTATTTGCACCACCATTCAAGTTCCAATCGACTGATTTTTTGATGTATGTTGTATCTCATGGCTACAGGATGGGAGTTAGCAGAGAAACGCTGATAGGATATATCAGAGTCTCTAAGATGCTTCCTCCTTCAGTACGAGCAGCTGCAATGGGTTTAGTTATGCACATTGACGAATTAATCTTTTATATCCTTGGATTGAGCGACCAACTCTCGAGGATGTTCCTCATAAATAAAATTGACAAAGCGTTTCCTAAGGAATATATCCCTAAAATCCTTGAAAAATGTGAAACATCAAAAGAAATTCAGGCTTTATTCAACGCAGTTGTTGTTTTTGAAGATAATTCATTAGCAGGACAAGTTCTAGATAAGCTGCTTGAGAAGGATAGTGATATTGAAACAAATGAAGGTTTAATTAATTTTTATTTTGTAAATATCATTAATACTATATACGGCGCGAGCGAGGAAAGGCTTCCTGTAAGCCAAACAACGATAGAGGCCATATTCCAACACGTCCTAAACGCTGTAAAAACTGCAATTGAGTTTCCTTTCCCATTAACAACGCCAAAGAAGATGAAACACTGGAAGAAGATTGTTTCATATGGCCCGAAGATAGATAATCTTTATTTTATTCATCCAAAAATCACAGAAATTATTGAATTAATTGAAAAATTAACTTCACTATAACAATATTATTTGAAAAATATATATATTTTATACTTTTATGTTTAAATGTTTGTTCTTTAGTTCTTCATCTAGTACTATTTTTTTAACACCAACATATTTTTATTCATAACGTTAAATTACAGAAATGAGTATGCATTTGAATGATCATGTATTGCCCTAAATAAGTACGTATTCATATCATTCCCAAATAACTGCTTTTTCACTTTCGCGTTTCAAAAATAATCATAAAACTGAGATTCTTTCGGAATCCTGTTATACTCAACCAAGATCTTCATATTCTTATGCATCCTTTCATCTGAGTTAGATTCCAAGAACATATTGGCAACCTTAGAACAAAGGTTTTACATACTAAAGAATCTTGTCAGAAAGTCTTCTCCTTTATTGTGGACAATATATGCCATAATCGCTTCTTCTAATATGAATTCTGAATAGTATGTCACAGATACAGTTGGTGCAAAGAAGAATCCTTTCATCTTCATGAAGATACTTGAGATTTATCCATTTCTATGGATTCGCATCCAAAACTTTCATAATTTTTTATACATCCTGAAGTTGTTTTATCTAGATAAATATCGTTTTCATTCCATATTGCTGTTGTCCATAAGTGACTGTTCAATTGTTTATTCATAGTAAGTTTCAATTCAATTTCTAAATTCATTATATAAGATAAGCAAAATAGATTCAAAAGAAATATTTAATGAGCTGTATAAGATAAATAAATATAAAACATTTATTTAAGTGCTCTTTCTCTGAGCTTCTTTGCTGCATCACCTTGAGAAATGGCAACAGCATTGTAAACGAAGGCTGGTATCTTTCCAAGTGGATCACAATGGACAAGGAATGTAAATTTGCATGCATTTTTGTCGGATTCGTCGTGTTCAAGGATATCTGCTTGAAAAGTCATGTATCCACGAACGTTTGGAGGAACAACATCTTTCATCTTCTCGTTTAATGGTGTGCAGTGAAGCCAGACATCTTTTCCTTCAACTTCGTAGTGTCTTCTCAGAGCTAAGAATTCTCTATCAGCAACAAGACTTGTTCCTGATGAATATGAGCAGTACATGTATTCGCTATCATGTCCATCATCAACATGATCGAAGACATACATTGCTTTTGTATCATCGCCTTTTGGTGCTGGATGTTCCTTGTCAACAATTTCTGCTTTCATGAGTAAGCCGCGAACCTTCTCATATGGAGCTTGGATTGTAACAACTGACTTTACCATGCTGAATGAATTGTTTTCATAATTTGCAGTGTAGTATTTTACGCCTTTATCGTCTTTTGAGAGCTTCCACTGATCGCCATTATATAATTTAAGTACTTCTTGAAGGCGCTTCTCGTGAGCTTCAATTTCATTTGCTGGAATTGACATTATCAAAGTGAAATTGTCACCTTTTATCTTAATTTTTTCATCTACAACCGCTTAGGAGTAGGGGTAATTTTAGCTAAAAGTGACACAGTTGTAAAAGTGACACACCCGTGAAGGGTGTGATTACCGATCGGTAATTTCGACAGTTTAGAATTTAAAATTTTTTATGGAACTGTTGCGAGTTTCATAAAGAATTTAAGGAATATAAGCAAAGATTTGAATCAAAATCTTAGACCTAAGCCGCTCGATTCGCTCGCGGCTTCCGCGAATTACAGATCAGCAAAGATTTGAATCAAAATCTTCGAACTAAGCCGATCGCTTCGCTCGCGGCTTTCTTTATTATTTTAAATTTGCATATTTCCATCAAAAGTTCATAAGGTAAAAAATTTCGTTTATTTTTACTAAGAAAAAAAAGGTTTTTGATAATAAATTTATTTTATTTCGAAAAAGTAGCAATAATCGTAAAAGGGTATTGATAGGCTTGCTAAAGTAACTAATTTTAGCTGTCAAATACTTTTGTATTTTGAAGTAAATTAGTATAAATTTGTTTTTACTTTTATTTCGAAAAAGTAGCAATAATCGCAAAAGGATATTGATAGGCTTGCTAAAGTAACTAATTTTAGCTGTCAAATACTTTTGTATTTTGAAGTAAATTAGTATAAATTTGTTTTTACTTTTATTTCGAAAAAGTAGCAATAATCGTAAAAGGATATTGATAGGCTTGCTAAAGTAACTAATTTTAGCTGTCAAATACTTTTGTATTTTGAAGTAAATTAGTATAAATTTGTTTTTACTTTTATTTCGAAAAAGTAGCAATAATCGTAAAAGGATATTGATAGGCTTGCTAAAGTAACTAATTTTAGCTGTCAAATACTTTTGTATTTTGAAGTAAATTAGTATAAATTTGTTTTTACTTTTATTTCGAAAAAGTAGCAATAATCGTAAAAGGGTATTGATAGGCTTGCTAAAGTAACTAATTTTAGCTGTCAAATACTTTTGTATTTTGAAGTAAATTAGTATAAATTTGTTTTTACTTTTATTTCGAAAAAGTAGCAATAATCGCAAAAGGATATTGATAGGCTTGCTAAAGTAACTAATTTTAGCTGTCAAATACTTTTGTATTTTGAAGTAAATTAGTATAAATTTGATATTATTTTAACTCCCTTTGAAAACCTCAATTTTCCATACAGAGGGAACGGGAATAGCATCCAATATTCCCTGAGAATGGTTGCGCATTCTCAGTTCCCTCTATATTTCGAACGAAGCTCTCATCGGTCTTTTTTTTTAATACTAAACGTTTTTTTTTCCTGTCACTTTTAGCTAAAATTTGGGTTTGCCAATCGCAATGCCACTTTTGAAATTCATGAATTTAGGAAAATTTGTATGCATCTCAAGGCTAAATTTAAAGAAAAATTGAATTTGAGATTTTGAATTCACGAATTGAATGGAAGATTAGCCATGTAAATATTACTTGTTCCCATATATTACAAACTTAAAAGCATCCTACATTTTTCCTTTTTCAGATTTTTGTCAATTTATCGATTTTTAATGATTCTTCAAGATTGTCACTGTAAAATTGAAATTCAGAAATACTTTTCTATCAACTGGGCAAACTTGACAAATCATTAAAATGCATACAAACTCGATTCAAGATTGAGAAATGCGAGAAACTACTGTTGGTATAACTATTTTGGCACTAAATCGAAAGTTATTCAAACTAGAGATGGAACATCATTCTCTAATACAATTGGTTCTAGCAATTATTACGTTTTTGTTTGCACTTTTGAAGAATGTAAAGAAAAAGGTGCAATTTATATCCAAAGATCTAACGAAATCTGCGTATTACTTGAAGACAACACATTTACTAGATGCAAATCCACTACAGATGGTGGTTCTGTTTGCTATAACTGTCGTGAGTCCGGTCAGTTTGTCCAGCAACGAAATTCTTATATAGAATCGATATCAGCATATCGATGCATGTCATTTTTTCAATTGTCGAGTCCTTCTTCTACTAGTAAAAACTACGCTTTTCAAGTTTCAGTTACAAAATGCGGAGAAAGTGAATCAAATGGATATTATACATTTCATATTGCATGGGGTGATCTTCGTTTTGAAAATAACAACATCACTTACAACAAATGCATTCAACATTCATCAATGTACAGTCTACCGCAAGGAAATTCAGGTTACTGTAATTTCTCCACATTCAGAGAAAACAACCAAACTGGAAGTGAATCTCTTAGATTTAGCATTAATTTGGGTAACTTGATACAAACAGTTTCTTATTGCAATGTTATTGGAAATAAATGCGGAACTAACAGTGACCAAGTTCTATTTGGCTGTAGTAACAGTGCTAATGTGGATCACTGCGTATTTTTAAATAACACTGCAGGCTGTGTGTTTTATATTCAGTATTCAGGTTACACATTAACTATTTCTGATTCATATTTTGATTCCATTTCAAAATCAGGCTCCGGAACTATTACATTTAAAAACGAAATACATAATTCTGATCTGATACAAAATTCCAATTTTTATTCAGAAATTTGTTTAATGGAACCAAATCAAATCACTCTTATATTACCTTATATGTCTAAATTTGCAGAAACTTCATCTAAAAATTTTTAATAAAATCTAAATTATAGTGTAATTCTTGAGACTCCAATTTTTACAATATCCTAAGGTTGAAAATATAATAATTAAATTTAAGTGTAGCAGCTTAAGGGTTCACTTACGCCCCTATGACCCAGCCTTCAATTCAGATGTTTAAGGTTAATTTTTAATGACGCTTCACGCCAGTTGTCAAAAAAAAATGAATTAAAGTCAGATGGGCGTAAGTGCAGCCTTAAATCCTTATTATATTTAATTATTATATTTCCTAAAACAAAGTGAGATATAATATATTTGAACAACTTCAAATAGTCTCTTCTTTTAATAAAGCATCGCGAAGATATTGTAACAATTTTCTTTTGACTTTAATAATCTTCTATATTTAAAGGGACATTTTGCCGTGAGCATAATAAAAAGATGCCTTATAAGAGAACAATTTTTATAATAACAAACATATAATAAATACAAAATACTAAGATCTATTTTGATTCTTTGTTAAGTGATTTCTCCAATCTGTGTCTTTTATCACCAAATCTCCATGCGCTATCCCAGAACATCTTTCTTTCATCTCTCAATGGCAATGCGTAAATTAAAGGAGAAATCAGCCAATAGAAATAAACTAATAAAGCAATTGATAAAACAATAACAATTCCTTTTGTTTTTGGAGGGAGATAAATATCCAAAAAAGCACCATAACCAACAATACCAATCATCAAAGGAATACAATAATGGTACAAATATAATGTTCTTGGAATTAAATAGAAAGGGAAATAAGAGAAAGAATATCCAACAGCAATGAATAGAGCTTCCCATTTCTGTGGTTTCTTGAATGCAAAACAACATGAAAGATACCCAATGAAAGCGAAGTAATAACAGAAAATATTTCCAAGACAATGAAGTTCTCTTCCGCAATTGTGATAAAAGAAAACTCCAACACCTGTCATTAAGGGCCAATTATCAGGATGACTCTGGGATTCGTGGAAATAGCCAAGTCGCATGTTTCCACGATGTGTAATATATATATATAACAAAGTTCGAATTAATAGATTTGGTGGATCAATTCGGGGTCGAAGTAATGAGCTATTTCCTTTCTTAACAAGAAAAGAAGTCACTTCAATATGAGTAAATGGTGTTGATGGCCCGATAAAAGGTAAAGCAAGGAAATGAAAAATATATGTGGACCAAAACACCAAAAAATTAATTAAAAATAGGGTTGACCCATAAAATAGTACTTGGCGAATGTAATGATCCATTGAAACTTCAGCTTCAGGCCAAAGAAGTTTCAAATAAACAAAAGCATCAAGCATCATCAATCCCCATGCTGTATTTTTGATTGCGCAAGCTAGTCCAAGCGTAATTCCTGTAAGTGCATGCCAAACCCAGAACTTAAAGTCTCTTCTCTTTAAAGAGCGTAAATATAATAAAACAGTAACGTGAAGTATTGAGAAAAAGTGTAGAATTCCATCTGTGAGAATGTGCCTACCTTCAGCAATTAAAGTTGTCTCGAAAGTGGCAGCGATTCCCGATGTAAAAGCGGCAGATTTAGAAAAACCTAAAAATCTTACGCATAAGTAGCATAAAGGAGGAACGAAAGAAGAAAATAATCCTGGTGTTAATCTTAGCATTGTATATTCTGGGCTCGTATATGGTGTCTTTCCACTGAAACTAAGATGCCCATCATATTCTCCTGCTTCTGCGATCTTGTACATAAGTAATTTCGCGAATGGTGGATGTATGTCTTGATAAAATTCGTGTTCTATGTAATCGTTAGTAAAATTTCCGAAATAAGTTTCGTCAAATACAATAGAATTAGGATGATGAACAGATCTAACTCTTACCGATATTGATAATATCGTAATTATCATTATCAATATAATGTCACCCAGAAGGAGTTCGATATTAGAATCCTTGATAGCGAACTCCATCAATAAATATGAATTTAAAGAGCACGTTCAAACTTGAAACAAAGTATTTATCTAAAGTATATCTGAAAGCATCATCAAAAATGAGAATAAAATCAAAATTATATCATATGAAAAGATATTTTAATTACAAATGTGAAAATAAGTATTAGTTGGATTGCATAACATTGCAGAATTCGACAAATGATATTTTTCCATCACGGTCTCTATCTCCTTCGTTAATTAATCTTCTGAGGTTTTCACTGCTTGTATCATAGCCAAGTGTCTGTAATATTGGTCCCAAATCGTTTTTAGTTATAAATCCGTCACCATTCTTGTCAAATAAGGTGAAAGCGGCTCTTAATTCGTCAGTTAAGTCATTTTGTCTAAGTTGGCGCGATAATAAGGCCATAAACTCTGTAAAATCTACTTCGTCATTACCGTCTGCATCTGCATGGCGAATCATATCCTTTAATTCAGCGTGTATTAATTCCTTGCCGAATGACTTCATTAATTCGTGCAAATCATCAATAGTAATAACGCCATCCTTGTTTCTGTCAATAATATCGAATGCTTGTTTGAATTCTGAGACTTGTTCTGGAGATAATGATTCACTCATGATTTTTTTATATACAATAAAAAGTGACAAAATGTAAATCAAAATTTTATCAAAAAAATGGCAGAAAATCTCGAAGATGTTGAAGCACCATCATATTTAGAAGATTACATGATAATCCAAGACATACTTTCATCATTAGATCAGAAAAACATTGATGATTCCGCAGAGCAAATTATAGATTTACCTTTTTCTTCAACATCTGATGGATTAGACTTCTTATGTAAGGAAATTATTAGATTTTCAACTCTGAGACCTAAAATTTCTGATCCATTATCGAAGTTTGTATTAAAAATTAACAGTGATCCAAGATTTTTGAAGTTTAAACCATTGCTTTTGAAGAAGCATACAACTACTAAGAATTTTAATATTCTCAGACACTGCTTGGACTTGGGAATGTACAACGGAAATGATATTAAAGATCTAATTACAATTTATAATCCTTATGCGCGTGATGATAGATTCCTACTATACGCAACTTTCGCTCCTGAAATAGAAAAAGTTGATCCAAATCTAAGTTATGAATTCTTTATCATAATTAGCGCTCAAAATTCATGTCCAGGACTTCATTACGTATTACCACACTTATCCGACTATCTAAAGGACGATGCAAAACGTCTTAAAGCACTTAACAAGTACGGATGCGAGCCAGGTTCTGTTGCTTATGCATTGAAATACGATGACCTTGACGGGCTTATGGATTTCGTCGCAAAACAACATTTCAGCATCAGCGATACAATTACGCCTAACAATTTCGAGCCTGCAATGATGGTAGAAGGCTCTCATTTTATAGATTACGCTGCTTTCTTCGGAAGCGCCGATATATTCAGACATTTATATACTCTAAATGCCAAACATAGTAATTACTCAAGATATGCTTTGGCAGGTGGAAATATCGAGATAATCAGACTTTGCGAAGATCTCATTAAGAAATATCCTACATCGTATGTTACGGCAGTTGAGTTCTTCCAGAGCAAGATTTTTGATTGGATTTTGACTTTTTTGCCATTATCGGAAGAAATTCAAAACCAATGCTTGTTTGAAGCCGCAAAAGTGTGCAACATCAGAGCACTTATCTTTTTTGCCAATAGAGTTCCAGATATCAATGCCTTAGACGTTGATCATAATAATGCTCTTCATTTCGCTGTCAAAGCTGGTTGTATCCCAGTTATTAAGTTCTTATTGGATAAGGGATGCAATCCAACAGTTAAGAACTCTTCTCAAATGCTTCCTAAACAGTTTACAAGAGATATGCAAATCCTCAGGATTCTTGAAGAAGCAGAGGAGAAAATGTAGTCATTTAAAATAGTTTTATGCGTTTAAATCATTATGTATACTTTAATTTAGTTTTTTATTAAGAAAGATATACTTCAAAAGATAGTGATTTAGACTCCTCTTTGAGGATTTTATAAACTAGCTAGAAGCATTTCCAAATATATAGCTTGAAATTAATTTGGGATTAGAATCTCAAAAATAAACAAAATCTAACTGATCCTGTAACTGATTGATTGGAGTTCAATTATTCATTCATGGAGTTAGTGTATTTAATACATGGCACGATGGGCGCTACTTTTTTGGCGCCAGCGGCGCCGCCCGCGCCTCCGGTGGCTCCCACTGGTGGGGAGGAGACGATAGAAAAAGATATAAATTTTACTAAAAAAATTGAATTTTGGAAATTCTTTTGATTTTTTTGAATGATTTACGAAGAGATTGAACACATTTTGTACTATGAAATATCGTTATTAATAAATTTACTTCTTAAACATCTATTAAAATCGCAATTTTGAATATTTTTATGATTTTTTTTGACCCGATCACTTGCGCCCGCGCCCACTGGGAGGGGCGCTTGTAAAGTATTCAAAAATCAATGTAAACATTTCAATTTTTGCTCCCACCTCCCATTGGGAGGGGGGCATATATCTTGTAGCGTTCAAGTTCAAGTGATGAAAGTGCATAAGAAAGCTCCTTAATCATACCGATAGAAACAGCATTAGGGGCGCCAAATGGCGCTCGGTGACGTTTCCCATAAAAGCTTAATTTCAGGTATCCATAATCATAACCTGTCAGACGCAATAATTCATTAGCACACAATCATCGTTTCTCAATCAAGAAACGAAACGCACGATTGATTATGCTGGCCATTAAATTTTCATATCAAATAATTTACTACTTCAAGAAAAATTAAAGACTATCATCAACCAAAGCTTAAAATTCTCAGTGTTTACAACTCTCATACTTCGAATATGCATATTTCCAAAATAGCATGAAATTTTTTTTCATTTGAGCTCATTTTCTTTTGTTCTATTAACTAATACATGCAGTACAAGCTTGTTATACGTATACTTAATAAGTAAGGTCTTAAGGGAAATAATAAAAAAGAATTTTGCTATTAATTATATTAAACAATATTTATTTGTAATTTCGTGATAATTATATTTCTTATTACAAAGTAAAGGTATTTGATATAATGTTTGCCTTACAAAAATGTTTCCTTTGTCTTGCCACCATAGGTATTCTATTTTGTCACTTTTTGCGCCCGCCGTGCCATGTATACTATTGATTATTTTATGTATTTTGTATATTAAAATATCTATGAAATTTTTAAAATATATTCGGTCGCATCTCAATTATGAATATCTCCTATAATTAATAGAAGAATATGTTTCAACACAACCAGACGAAGGAATTAAAAAAAAAAAAAAAAAAAAAAAAAAAAGGTAGTGGGGCTTCCAGGCACTTCGTGCCTTCTAGCCCTGAGGATGAATGAGTATAAATGAAGTCTTGACAAAACATTTATGAAGAAGTCTTAACAAAGTCTTTATGAAGAAATCTCAACAAAACATTTACGATGAAGTCTTGACAAAGTCTTTATGAAGAAATCTCAACAAAACATTTACGATGAAGTCTTGACAAAGTCTTTACGAAGAAGTCTTGACAAAGTCTTTACGAAGAAGTCTTGACAAAGTCTTTACGAAGAAATCTCAACAAAGTCTTTACGATGAAATCTTAACAAAACATAGACAAGAAAGTTCATGAGTGTAAATGACCCAAAAATATATTTTAGGGTAGAAGGGTATATCTACCCCGTTTTCTACCCTCTTTTCTACCCTCTTGAATTTTCATGAAATTTACACCAAAAATATATTTTAGGGTAGAAGGGTATATCTACCCCGTTTTCTACCCTCTTTTCTACCCTCTTGAATTTTCATGAAATTTACACCAAAAATATACTACTAGGGTCATTTACGAAGAAATCTCAACAAAGTCTTTACGATGAAGTCTCAACAAAGTCTTTACGAAGAAATCTCAACAAAGTCTTTACGATGAAGTCTCAACAAAGTCTTTACGATGAAGTCTTGACAAAGTCTTTACGAAGAAGTCTCAACAAAGTCTTTACGAAGAAGTCTTGACAAAGTCTTTACGAAGAAATTCATGAAAATTCAAGAGGGTAGAAAAGAGGGTAGAAAACGGGGTAGATATACCCTTCTACCCTAAAATATATTTTTGGGTCATTTACACTCATTTACGAAGAAATCTCAACAAAGTCTTTACGAAGAAGTCACAATAAAACATCTGTCAAAAACCGCTTTTCTGTCACTTTTCAGGGTAAAAACATTTTTATTGTATATAAAATGAATTTTACAAAACCACCGTTACCCTTCTTTGGAAATAAGAGTAGATGTAAAGATATTCTATTGAGAGAACTTAAGAAACTACCGAATGGTCTAACATTTGTAGACTTGTTCGGTGGAAGTTTCTATATATCTCATTTGTGCCATACAATATTTCCTGACTCAAAGATTATATGCAATGACTTCGACAACTATATGAACCGTCTCAAACATATACCAGACACAAACAAAATATTGAAAGAGTTAAAAGAAAAGATACCTATAGGTAAGATGGAACGTATACCATTAGATAAGAAAAATACTGTCAGAGAGGTTTTGAAAAAGGCAGAGTATTGACTGGGATAGTATATCTGCTAGACTATTATATAGTGGTGCTATAAGAGTTCATGACATTGAAACACTTATGTCAAAAGTTTTATATCTTAACTATACAAATGTTTTCAAAGAGGACATAGAAAAATATATTGAGGGTATAGAGTTTGTGAGATGTCATTGGACAGAGTTGTATGAAAAATATAAAGACAAGGAAAATGTTTTCTTTATAGTGGACCCGCCGTTCTATAACACATGGGATTTTCAATACCAAGTAGACTGGACTTTGAGAGACTCTTTAGAAACTTTAGACGTTTTACATAACCATCCATGCTTTTACTTTACATCCGATAAAAGTGGTTTGGAAAGTGTCATGAGATGGTTAGAGGACATACATGACTATGAGTTTAGATACGATAAGATAGAATATGAGAGAGGTCCTATAAACTGGAGAAAGTGTCATAACAAAGAAATTTTACTAGTAAGTAAATGTGGTTTGAAATAGGACTACTTGTTTTAGGTTTTTTCCATTGTGTCATTTACTTATTTGACGTGGCAGAAAGATATAGAGAATATGAAGATGAACCAATGCCTGCAAATGTTCAGCATATGTACTCGTAAGAGATATTTTTATCTAATATTAAATGGACGCACAGAACTTAGCGAATGCACAGCAACCTGGACAACCAAACCCAGAGAATATTCCAAATGAAGTTAGAATACAAACTGCAATGGCAAACTATGGTCAAGTGCCAACAGATGTACAAATGCAAACTGCCATGTCAAATGACGCTGCGTTAGGTTTGCCACCATGGTATGCAAATATGAGATGGAAAGAGTTTTATACAAACCCCGAAGTGGGATATAAACAACTCTATGCAGATGACGCGAACACAGGAGTTGACCCAGAGTATGTTTTCTACCAGAGGAGAAATAGAATGTATGAGCTCCAGTTAAAGAATGCTATGGAACTCAGAAGGAAACGTAAGAGACTAGGTGGACATTAGATTTTTACATATAGTAAAATGGGTTTCTTTGGAAGAATAGGAAACTTCTTTCGAAATGTTGGAAGAGGTATATGGAATGGAATAAAAACCGTCGGAAGAGGAATTTGGAACGGAGTCAAAAATATTGGCAAAAGAGTAGGTCAGTTCGTTGGTATTATACCTAAAGACCCTGAACCAGAAGAGCAAGCTCCTGTTATACAACAGCCTGAACCTGCACCACAGTCTAGTTGGCAACCAAATCCAACACCTCAACCGTATTAAAAAATCATATTTTTACCGTTCGATAGTAGTTGTATATGAAACTAAGTTCTAAGTAAAACGCGTGGTATAATGGAATTATTCTCTTTCTTCCATCTGTAGTAAACCATACTTGAAAGTCTGAAATACTTCCACTTGGTGGTTCGTATAGCTTTGTAGGTTTTTCGTAAAAGTCATTTGCCAAGCATAAAAAAGAGTTTTGTGCGCCAGAAAATGAAGCATGAACAATAATAGCATCTGAGTCGAAAACATTTTCATATGTTCCATTAGGGTTTTCGACTTCATAATAGTCCGGGTGTACTGGATACCATGCAGGCTGATTTAACATCCTCATAAATCTATACCATGCCAAGTTGTTATATTTTGTAGAAATATAAACGTCTTCTCCAAGGTCTTCTATTCTATTGATTTTAACAGTTGCATTTTTCCTGTCATATATAATATCGAGATGGTACTCTCCTTCGTCAATGTTGTACTGTTTTGCATATTCGAGATAGATATCGTTTATTTTTTCTTGAAAAGCTTGAAGAGTTGTTTCTAAGTTTACAAGCAAACTAACTTGTAAAAGTTTTCCCTGTTCAAATTTCTCATACGTATGTTTTTCTTTGTTATAGTATCGAACTTCAAAAGCGACCGTAAATGGGAAACCATGTATGGCTTCTGAAATGAACTTCATTCTACGAAAGCCAATAGCTTTTGTGACGGATGGGTCTCTTAACCATCTAAGTGGGTAGTCAAAACGATAGCCTTCATGCTTTACGGTCTCTGTCTCAAACTTTTGACCGACATTCGTAAAAAGTTCATCTAATGGTTTAGTTGTAGCAACTCTTGAATTTTCTTTTTCTATTGAAAGCATATTTTATCTAGAATAAAAATGTCGAAAGAAACAGCGTCTATGAGAGAAATACAACACAACCGACAACTCATTATGCAAGCTCTAAATAAGAACACAACAAACTTTTCAAACTATTCTAAGATATCTGAGTCATTGAAAGAAGGAAACTTAAAACTGACGATAAACCCAATGACAGATGAGTTTCTGTTTCAAGACAGTAAGAACCATACTGTTTGTATAAATCCAACAAAAAGAACTTTAAACGAGAAACCTATAGATGAACTTCTTTTGAAAGCAGATATTGACAACAAAGCTGACAAAGAGTATGTAGACGATGCAATAGCAAAAGAAGAAGAAAGAGCTAACAAAGCTTATGCAACGAAAGAGGATGTTGAAAAGAAAGCTGACAAAACATATGTTAACGATGAGTTAGCATGCGTGGCTAGTGCGTTAGTGAAGAAGGCAGATAAGGAATATGTGGATGAAAAAGACAATGAAATTAAAGAAAGGGTTGACTGGTACCATGAACGGACAACAAAGATTTTAAAAACGAAAGCCGATACAGGATGGGTTTCAGGATGTTTAGACCTTAAAGCCGACAAGAACCATACACATACCATTGCAAATATTACAAACTTACAAGAAACCTTAAACAGGAAAAGTGACGTTGGACATACACATACCATTGCAAATATTGCAAACTTACAAGAAAAGTTAGATGACAAAGCTGACAAGAACCATACACATACAAGTTTTACAACTGTTGCTATAGAAAATATTGAAGGAACGGTTGAAGAAACTGGTGGGGATGTATTAAATTGGAAACCTCCTAACTTTCCACAAGGTTTAACATCGGATGACGACATAACGACGATGAGAAACATTAGATGTAAAGATGTTTATGTCATGAAGGATGAACATAATATTAAATTCACTGCTCAAGATTTATATGACAAGAAAGCAGACAAAACAGAGCTTCAAACATTAAAGACAGAAATACTTCAAACCATTTACCCGGTTGGTTCTATTTATACGTCAATGAACTCTACCAGACCAGAAGTAGTACTTGGTTTTGGAACTTGGACTCAAATACTCGAAAGTTTTTTGTATTGTGCACACACTCCAAAGAAAACAGGTGGAAGTAAAACGATATCTGTCGACAACTTGCCACCACATAGTCATTCTGGTACAACAAACTTTTCTGGCGACCATAGCCACTCATTAAGAGACCACCCATTATACAACTCAGAGTATGAAGCTGGCTATGACGTTTTATCTCCAGATTATAACCATTCAGCAAAAAAGACTTTTCGACAAACTGAACCAGGAGGAAACCACCAACATACTTTTACAACAACATCTACAGGACTAGGTAAAAAATACATGCCACCTTACATGACAGTTTGTGCATGGTATAGAATTGCTTAGTCGTCATTTTCAACTTCTTTAGCATATTCGTCAGGAGTTGTCTTATATTTGTTAGGAACTGTCTTTGAAAGTATACCACCTTGAACCTTAACAAGTTTGAAACGAGGTCTGACAATAGTAGTTTTATCTTCTGCTTGCAGTCTGTACATTTTGCCATGTTTGCCTAAAACTTCATAATATTCTCTTGTATACTTTCTTCTATTTTTACGAACACGAATGCGAGTACCTGTCGAGTTCCCATTGTTGTCATAGTCAATAGTATTTTCATATGGGTCGCGTTTAGGTATTTCTATTTTTACTTTGTCACCTTTCTTAAGTTTGAAGCCTGGCATTCTTTCTTGTTTGTCTCTTTTGACTAAACTATTAAATATATAGTCTTTCTCTAAGTCAGGGTTGTTTTTCATTTCTTCAGGGGAGTGGTTTCCCAAACCTTTTTGTTTACGGCTATTGTAAATATTTAAAACTTGTCTCATCTTTGCCATGGAGAAGTGCCTATATTTGTCGTCATATGACATTTCATCTACCTCACCACCTTGTGGTTGATTTAAGTCTCTTAAGATTTTTATACAACTGTCAATGACACAAGAGCAGAATGGTTTTGGTCGACAATGAAATATTGGTTTACATTTTTTGAACGCAGATAGTTTTTTACATCATCTGATTTGAAAGAACTTTCACAGTCAGATGTCAGTTTTGTTGGATGGTATTTGTCAACGAATATTGTCAAAGCTGCTAAGATATCTAAAATATTTTTGGACTGTAATGGTATGGCTTCACAGTATCTTGTGTTTTGACCGACAAATATTAGCCAGTATGGTGGTCCATCTTCTCTATACCTCGGAATGTTTTCCAAGATATCCATAAACCAAGCATTTGGTGTTGAACTAAAGATTTTTATCATGAGTGCTTTCTTTGTTGCCTTAGAAACATAGGGGTCCTTGTTTGGATTCGTCATTTTTTAACCCATAAGAAATGGGTTTATTTGGCGCATTAGCAGGAGTTGCATCTAGATTTTTACCCGCAGTGGGAACAATAGCCAGAGGTGCATTTGGAATTGGAAGGAAGATTTTGAGTACATTAGGTATACTTAAAGAGAAAGCACAACCTATTATACAAACTGTACAGAAAGGTTGGGAGGTAGCACGAGATGCAGCAAATCTTATTCCAAATCCTGAAACAAGAGGAAAAGTTCAAGGATGGATGGACAATGTAGGAAGACAAGCAGGAAACTATTATAACAAAGCAAATGACTACTATAACCAAGCAGGACACTATATGGACCAAGGTGAAAGATTCTTTAACAGAGGATATAACCATGCACAACAGTGGGTAAACAATAACCAACCTCAACCGCCTCAAACGTGGGGAATGTAAATTTTTTTACTGAGATGAAATGAACAATACAGCATTGAGACAAATGGGTTCAAGATGGATTTGTCGACTTCCAGCAGTTACACAACCACGTGTTTGTCAAGTTCTTCCTATACCTCAGGAAGTTTTAGACCGACTTAAAAAACAACAACAACCAGTTGAAAACAAACCAAACTAAAATTTTTTACTGAGATGAAATGACCGAAGAAGTTGAAACGGTAGATTTGACACCACAAACAAAAAGTTCAGAACCATTGTCAAAACCTGTCAAAGAACTTACAGATGAAGAGAAAATTCAATAATAGAAAGTGCCAGGTCTGGAAATACAAACCCTAACTATAAAGTCACTTTTCATAGAAATGGAACGGCTAGTATCTCAAAAAAGAAACAGACTCTCACAAATAAAATATTGAAGTCTGAAGGAGCTTTCGAGACAACAGATGGAAAAGTTTACTTCACCGATCAACAGTTCATTATAGAACATCTCATTGACTTAGAGTCGAAATATTCTAAACTTTACAACAAACACAAAAAGTTGAAAGGAAAACAAAAACAGATGGCATATGATATTTATGAAGATGTTGACGACACTACTGTTCCAGCAAGTGAGGTAAAGTCAAATGAACCGAAAAGTGACGAAAAACCAATAGAAGAAGGGAAGCCAAAAACTGAAGATAAACCAAAACCAAAGTTTAGTCTGGAGACTAAACCAAGCCAACCTTCATTAGCTGGTATGGGTTGGCGTCAAAGACTTATGGCAGCCGGTGGTTATGTTAAGTAAAGGAAAACAGTATATTTTTCAAAAAAATATTTTTTTTATTTTATTTGAAATGTACGCTGAGTTTGTTGGAACAGACCGTTGGGTTTGTTTCGATGAAAATATGAAATTCACTGTTGTGAGTCATTTGAAGTCAGAAACAAAAAGACAAAAAGAGTTTTAAGCGAATGGGAGCAAAATGACGGATATGCTAGGATGAGGATTGGTGGAAAACACTATTTTAAACATGTTGTCATTGCAACTCATTTTATACCGAATCCTAACAATCTACCTTTTGTAGACCACATAAACCATATAAGAAACGACAATAGACTTGAAAACTTACGCTGGGTCACTTGTTCTGAAAACAGTAAGAACATAGGCAAATTTAGAGATATTGTATTCGAATTTGTCGACGAACTAGAAGATGAAGCAATTGAAATTACAGACTATGGCAAGCATACGTTTGAGTTTTACTACTACAGCGAAGAACAGGACTCTTTCTACCTTTATACCGGCGTAAACTATAGAAAATTACAAGTATGTTTTACTAAGGCGGGCTATGCTTATGTAAACACTAGAGATACAGATGGAAAACACGTTCATATATTTCTCAACAAATTCAAGAAGCTATATGGCATACCATTTTAAAAAAAACATTTTTTTATTTTTATAAAAATGCCCCCATATAGAATGGATAGAAAATCTGCTAGAATAAAAGCAGAGTTGCAAAGATATGGTTGGAAAGTTTCAAAGAATTTTAAATATAGGAAGGGAAGACCCATAAAAGTCTATGACAAATTGTCTGGTCTTCGCTACGAAATGGATTTGGAAACAGCACGCGCAAATTATCCAAACAGACTAGAGAGGTTAGAAGAAGAACGTCTTATGGACATGCCTTTCGATGTTTCTGAGCCTCAAGTTGAAGGACACGACGGCTTTGCCAGATTCTACTGGAAACATGACGAACAATTGCATCCTTTGAGAAGGAAAAAAGGAAAAGGTGAAGACACACATGCTCCCATGGAAAGAACAAGATATGCATATGAGAAGTATCGTGAAGTTAGAAGTAAAATTACATCTGGTCGAACCTTTACAGTAAACTTTGACGAAGGAAAGAACAAAGAAGGCTTCATGGGTGTACTTGCTGCCATTCAAGACGGAAATAAGAAAGGACACAATCTCAGACTAACCGTAACAGATTTAGATGGTCATATATACTATGCGCATGGCAATGAACAAACAGCCGCACAACTTCTTGACGCTTTCAAGACTACAAAGAGAGAACAAATGGTTGACTCCGACTCCGATATTTTGAATGGAATTGAAGGAATTGTAAGCGTGAAGTTCGAATGGCACAAAAATAACCCTCAAGCAGTCAGACAACTTGTTTGTTAGATGAGAAATATGAAATGGCATACCATTTTAAAACATTTTTTTTAAAACAGTATATTTTTACATATATTAAATGTTTCAGGTTGAAAAACAAAGAACAAAAGTAGCAGATACAAAACCGTTAGACTATATCTTTACAAATGCCGGTAGGACTATATCAGATGAAGAAATTTCATCCGGCTCCTACCGCTTTGACTTTCCAATTCGTTGGCTTCAAAGTCCTTCAGATGCAAAGGCAATAGGATTTAGAAGAGTTTTGTTTTCAAAAAGAACTAACGCGTTTATGTTTGCAGTATATTTTCATGGTCAGTATAGAGGTTCTGATGGTCTACTAGACAAATTGATGAAATGAGAATCTTTACAGTTCGTTCAGACGAAAGTCTTGAGAAGACTCTAAATGACTTTCAAACTCAATAAAAACAAATACTACTGGGAATTTCAAGAAAAATACGATTCTTTACTAAATGGAACATACTATCTGAAACTAGAATATGACAAGATGAACTCCACAGTTTCATTTCAAAGGATTGAAAATAACCCTCCAAGAGATACACAGTTTTTATTTTGGCAAGTAGACAAACGTTCTTGGGCACAATTTCTTCGGTTACTAAACCAGAACGAACCATTACCACCTGACGGTCCGTTCTGGTTTATACGCCCACCAACAGATTTGACAGTTTATAGAAACGTGTTTGACCCTCAAAATGTCATGTGTCATGCAAGTTTCAGTTCAAGCAACAATAGTTTTCTTTGTATTGGTAAGGACTTTTATGACTTTGCTTCTAAATTCTACGAACCACCTAGTAACAGTTTCTCTGACTTTCAAGTTTGGTTCACAACAAATGGTGTGCAACATATTGTTCCATTGTACTACGACTTTTATCTCGAATTGTCTTTCATATATAACTACGGAGAAGTGCTGAAAAAGTATTGAAAAATATATTTTAGGGTAGAAGGGTATATCTACCCCGTTTTCTACCCTCTTTTCTACCCTCTTGAATTTTCATGAATTTCCTTAAGATAGAAAAAAATATATTTTAGTTTTATTTTTTTTAAGTTTGGTCATCCTTCACTGTATGACAAAATATACTATATTTTACTTAAAAATATGCAAGCGGCTCATAGCTCAGTGGTATGGGCTACCTCGCTACAGACGTCGAAGACCTCGGTTCAAATCCCGATTCGCGCAGGTTTTTTCCTTTTATGCAGTGAAATTTCATGTACATAGGTTACTTTGGTGTTAGACCCTAGTGAAGAAAATAGAACGATATAAGTTTACATTTGTAAGGTTACTTTGGTGTTAGACCCTAGTGAAGAAAATAGAACGATAGGAGTTTACATTTGTAAAGTTGGACGATAAAAATCTTGCTACTAGCAGTACTGCTACTGTCAGTAAAAGTCCTTCCATCAGACAGGAAAAGTTCTTCCATCAGACAGGAAAAGTCCTTCCATCAGACAGGAAAGTTCTTCCTTCCGACAGGAAAAGTTCTTCCTTCCGACAGGAAAAGTTCTTCCAGTTGTCCGTCCGTAAACCATTCAAATTTTCGAAAATTGAGAACTTTTCCTGTCGAACTTCAGGAAAAGTTCTTCCTTCCGACAGAAAAAGTTCTTCCTTCCGACAGGACACAAACGGATGTCCGACAGGAAAAGTTCTTCCTTCCGACAGGACACAAACGGATGTCCGACAGGAAAAGTTCTTCCTTCCGAGTCCATTCCCAAGCCAGTTCACGAACAAATCTAATGGCGAAACATTCACAAAAGGCACTTACAACGGTATTGAAGTCTTACGTAGAGACAAGGATGGTTATATAAATGCAACAAATATGTGTCAGCAGTTTAGGAAAGACTTTAGAAGGTTGTTGGAAAATAAGTCCTGGGAAGAGTATTTTGAGGCATTTTGTGAAGAATATACCAACCCGCGGAAAACAGCGGGTTGCTTTTTATACAAAATTCATGCAGGAATTCCTGATGAAATCAAACAGGTTAGAGGAACGTATGTAGACCCAAGACTCGTAAACTATATTGCAATGTGGGCTTCTCCAAAATATTGTATAGCAGTTGGAAAAATTCTGGACTCCATAGACAAGAAAGTTCATGAGAAGTTAGATGAAGAAGAACTTGAAGATACAGTAGAGAATGCAAAACCTTTGTTTGAAGAAGAAGTTAGAAAAATGCATGAAAAACAAATAGAACATGAACGTGAGATATGTTCTGGTTATAGAGACCCGCCATACGAACTAAACCAATGGGAACAAGAAGATTTAAAGAGAGAATTTAGAGAATATGAACTCGCTAAGATAGCATTAGAAGCTGCAGAAAAGAAGTTAAAAGCTTGGGGTTGTTTTGTACAAAAATATTGTGAGTAAATGAACCATTTTTTTCGACAAAAATATATTTTAGGGTAGAAGGGTATATCTACCCCGTTTTCTACCCTCTTTTCTACCCTCATGAATTTTCATGAAATTTATACAGAAAATGCTTGTTTTGAGGTCGAGCCACTTTTGGCTCCACCGTATTCTTTCAACCAAAACTCATGAATTCAATAAAAATATATTTTAGGGTAGAAGGGTATATCTACCCCGTTTTCTACCCTCTTTTCTACCATCGTAGAAAACACACAAAACTCTTGAATTTTGTTGCTGAATTCAATAAAAAAATATTTTTTATTTTTATTGTAAGAACATGTTAGCAACAACAGCACCAAACTCGTTAGTCATGAACCCAACTTCAATGTTAGTAGAGATGAAAAGCTTCATTCCTTCTTCATATACTTTCGAAACAGAAATCCAGAAGATAAAGCAGGAACTTCTCCAAGGAGATTTAGACTGTAGTGCAAAAGATGAAACAAATGAACAGTATCTTTATGAAATGCAAGATATTATAGACCATTTGCCTAAACTACCTGAAATACAACAACAAAAACTCACTATTCCAGAATTCGATGAAATAGAAGTGAAACCATCTGACTCAGTTGAAATAAAGAAGTTCATACGTAATGTAAACTATGAGTTTCTTGGATTTCATTACAACCACAAAGACTGCGATATGGTATATTTCATTGACATATATAAATCTGAAGAATTTAAGACCTACGACAACTTTGTTTCGTTAGTTGCTGAGTGTGTCTTGCAGATAAGAGATAAAGATAGAAGAGGTAAGGTATGGAACCAACAGATAAAACCAGCAGCCTTTGAGTTAAAGAAGACCATCTACGCCTTACTTGTTTTAGCAGGACAAATTTCAGAATATAACGCAAAAATGAACTCACAATGTTCAAAATGTAAAGCAGCAACAAGGAAATATAACTACTCCGTCAAAGAGATAGAAAGAATGAGAAACGACTATGCTGATTTAAAGAAAGAAGTAGAGAAACCAGCAGAAGATAAAATGGACATGTTGACATTTCTGAACAAAAACTATCCAACAGCTGACGATTTCCTTCTATCTGATGTCAAGAAGAAGTATAAAGAAACTTTCGGCATTGTTAAAATTTTTGATATCCTTCGTGAAGAAATAGAAGCTACAAAACTGTTTAAAGTCATGAACCATCACAACATATACCATGTAAAACGCTTGTAAATAGTTATGGTAGAAATGAGGGTAGAAAACGGGGTAGATATACCCTTCTACCCTAAAATATATTTTTATTGAATTCTGTATAAAATTCTGAGTAAAATGACATATGGAACACATACTTTTTCAGTAAGGACATATGGGGTAGAAATGAGGTAGAAAACGGGGTAGATATACCCTTCTACCCTAAAATATATTTTTGTCTGATTTACGCTCATTACGAAGAAGTCTTGACAAAACATTTACGAAGAAGTATATTTCCTGTGTTGTTGTCAAAATGTCATGTTGTCACACTTTTTCAGAGAAGTTCATTTAACCGAGTGACCTGGTCGCCTAAAATATATTTTATTGAATTCTGAGTAAAATGACCAAATTTCATGAATTTCCTTAAGATAGAAAATAAAAGCTAGTTTTTTTAAAATATTTTTTTTTATTTTGTATGTAAGAACAGGAAATGACAAACACTGAGTTTGAAACAGTTAGAAAGATAGACAATGACACCAAAATGGTTAGAATTGGTGATTTAAACGTAAGATACTCAAAGAAATACAACAAATATTCTTTGTCAGACATTCTAACACTATCTGGAAAGAGAGCAAAGGACTGGGTTAAAATTGCTTCAACTCAGAAAATTTTGACAAGAAATCCTGAGCTTATGATATCGGTAAGATTTCATGGAACTACAGCATATCTTATAGACAAAAGTCTTATACCACTAGTTTTGTTCTGGATTGACCCAGTTGTTGGATATAATTTCATAACATATGGTTCATTCGATACTGAACGTTGCAGTGAAGGCTTACTTTACATCGTTCAGAAACCGAAGGACTTCAATACAAAGAGATATAAGATAGGAAGAACATTTAATATAACTAAAAGATATGACTCTGCAGTCAATAGAGTTAAGGTTGTGTTTGTTAACGATATGAGAGCTGCAGAAACAGAACTGCTTGAAAAGTTTGAGAAAATGTATGGTGCTCCCACGAAAGGTAAAGAAACGTTTGAAGTAGATGAGATAGAGAAAGCTATAAAATTATTTGACGAAGTTGCTGAAAAATACATGTAAAGCGTTTATTTTTGGTCTTTTATACAAGATAGAAAATAACGCTAATTTTATTTTTTTTTATTTTTTTATCCTGTATGTAAGAACAGTAATGTCAACATCAGAGAACACAACAACAGTTATAGTCCATGAAGCTATAAATGAAGAATATGAGTACATACAGTTTAACAAACAACTCCGTCTCATTCGTTCGGTCAAAGATGACATGTACCAAATGCAAAGTATTTTGACAGCATGTTTTGCTCCAGATACTAAGAAACCACAAGACTGGTTTAGGAACCAAAGCACACAAGAACTTTTGAGCGAAGCACAGCGAGACATACTTTTTTCTGAAAACAGTGAAGAACAGCGAGTAAGTAAAAAACCGCAGTCGCCAAAACTCTATGAAAACAGTGAAGAACAGCGAGTAAGTAAAAAACCCCAGTCGCCAAAACTCTATGAAAATCGTGAAAAATTGCCAAACGGTTTGAGAGGATATTATGTACATAGACTTCTTGTAAATGCTGTTGCAATGTGGGCGTCACCTCGCTATGCTTGGAATATATACAGACTTCTTGACGAAATTCATAGACAAGAACGTGAAGAGCTAGAGAACAAGCTTGAAGCAAAAGACAAAAGCATTCAGAAAAGAATACCACGTTCGGTACCAAAAGGAAAGGAAAAGAACTATAAGTATATGATTTATACTGAAGAGATGGAAAATGAAGAAGATAAAGATATGGTTATATTGCATTTAGTCAGAAGAAACAACAAAAGCTTTTACGACCTTGCTAAGATTTACAAATCTGACAGAAATTGGTTCTATCGCGAAAACTTACCGATTTCAATGACACCGAATGAAGATGTGAAACAAATAGTTCAAGATACGTTACCTCAAACACACTATGATATTAAAGGTTGTACAATTCTTACATTCAAAGAAGATTTGCCATTGTTAAAGGAAAAAATAACAGAGTATTTTGACAACTTCAAACAAGTAGAGTAGATGAACCATTTATTTTTACGCTTGACTTCAGATGGCTCAGGTAGCTCTATAAAGTAAATTGCCTCGTCAAATCCTTCTGGCATTCCGAGTCCTTCCATCCGACAGAAAAAAATTTCCCGACAACTGGAAAAAAATTTCCCGACAACTGGAAAAAAATTTCCCGACAACTGGAAAAAAATTTCCCGACAACTGGAAAAATTTTTCCTGTTGTTCGTCCGTAAACCATTCAAATTTTCGAAAATTGAGAACTTTTTTCCCGACAACTGGAAAAATTTTTCCCGACAACTGGAAAAGTTCTTCCATCCGACAGGACACAAACGAATGTCCGACGTTCCTCTTCCTGAATGTCTTCCAAAGCCAGAAGAACCGACAGCCCCAGCACCACAACAGACTAAGACTAAACACTTACATTTTTCAAGCTTGACTTTTTACAATTTGAACTTTGTTCGCGTAGATATGAATTCTGAAAGAAGTATGAGGGTCTTGTATGACTTTGTACTTCTCCCATAGTTCATGTCTGTCAAACTTACCTGCCATGGACTCTTTCATAAGTTCATGAAATCGTCTTCGGACAATCCAGGGAAAAGTATGATATCAGTAAGTATTCTTTTAACATCCTTACTTAAACTCTTGGCTGTCTGTACACAAATGACAACTGAGATGTTAAAGTGTCTGAGCTTCTTAAGAATTCGACACATGTCTTGTTCTCTGTTCTTTAACAAAGGATGAGAAGCAAAGTCATCTAAGATAAGAAGACATCTGTGAGGGTAAGTCTTCCAATCGTAAGATTGCAATTTCTTCGAAATGTATTCTATCTCTTTCTGTTTGTTTCTGAAGTGTTTCTTCTCTAATATTCTCTGCATTTCCTCATTTGGGTCTTTAACCTCGAATTGACATACTCATTTATAGCATTGTACTTCAAAACTCTTCTTTGGTACTTCTTTATCCAATCTAACAACTCAGAGTCTTTTATACATACTAACTTAGACTTTTTTATAATATCTTTGAACGAATTTACGGTTTTGATCGAATTGACCAGAAGTACTACAAATAACAACTAACTCATAGAATGGGTTCTTCTCATCTAGTTCTTGTTGTTGTGCAGCCATTTTAAGATAAGTGAAAGTCTTACCCGACCCAGGTGTGCGATTAGACCTGTATACCATTCTGAGCAAATAAGAACTTGCATGTATGGGTTTTATCTGAGCATTTTCTAACTTCCTCTTGTTCTTGTTTAAAACATTCTCAAATTTTTTGTCAATGTCAGCAAACTTTTTTTCTAACATATTTTTAGAAAAATTAAAATTTTTATCTTTTTGAAAATGTCTAGCGATTTCGCTATCTATATTCGAGACAAACTTTTTGACAGCAAAACATCTGTCGACCATAAAATCTTACATAGTGTAAACAAGAAAGGTGAATTTGTTCTAAAGTTCTGTTTCTGGGAATATGACAAGAACCATAAAACCTTAAGCAGAGAAGTCTTAAAATTTGTCAATGACAGACTTGTTGACAGAGATGACGCCGATTGGAAAGATGAAGTCCAACAAAAGTTCTTAGAATGCAAAGAAGACACATGCGCTGTTCTTGAAGATGAAATAGAAAACAGAATAGAAGAGCTATTAAAGGACAAAGACCTTTTACATAAATATGGTTGCGCCAAATTTGACATAACTCCACCAGAGAAGAAGAAGAAGAGAGAAAAGAAAGAAAAGAAAGTAGAAGAAAAGAAAGTAGAAGAAGAGAAGAAAGAACCAGAGCCAGTTCCAGAGAAGGTGAGATATGACATGTAAAAATAAAATTTTATTTTTAGAACATTTCTGGGTCAATGTCAATGTTCTCTTCCTCTTTAGGAGTAAACACTGGCTTAGACTCTAAAATCTTTTTACCCAATTTACCTTGAACTTCAACTATCTTAGACTCATAATATTCATAGTCGTCTGCTTTCTTTGGTTCATAAGGTATAACAAGTTTGTATGCTTTGCCTTCTTCGAGTTTTGAGAACCTTCTGTCAAAATTTTCTTTGACTGCTAACAAACCTTCTATGTCTAAGTCTTCAAATTTCGCACCATTTTTAGTCACAATAGCAAACTTAACTGGTTCGATGTTCCAAACTTTGTCAAATGTAGACTTTTCAAAATGGTAGAAGTAAACATTCAAATATATGAATGGGTCTAGTTCTTCTTTGACTTCTGTCATGTACTTATTTACTGAAATATATTTCGTCATCTTTTCTATCGGATAAAAAAATATTTTTTTAAAATTTACTCAGAAAAATTTTTCTTTGTATATACGCCGTTCTGAACATCTAAAAGACTTTTGACATTTGCCAAGAATGTACGTTTAGAAGCTGCCATATAACCATACTCTTGACAATATTGTTTATATGAATCGTACAATGACCTTTCATCTAAACACTCAAAGTTAGTCTCATCTATAAACAGTTCATATACACTCTTGTTTGCTTCTAACAATGTTTGTCTCTCTTCGTATATGGAATTTGTCTTGGATTGAACTTAGAAATATCTAATGTCATGAAATATGAGAACAAGTGGTTGTAAAAGTTAGGTGTCAAAGTTTCTGCTAAGTCGTCAAAATATTCTGTATCTTGCATATGAGCTTCTGACGTTCTGACAACTACATATCTTCTGTCAGAACTTTCTAACTTCATCGGAACGGCGTTGTTTGAAACCATGATGAAATTTGCAACATTTTCACAAACTCTTTGTCTTTATATTTTCTTTCAACAACTCCAACTTTGTCTGTTATAAGACTCTTCAAAGCATCTGAGTTTAAAACCTTTGTTGTATCTATACTTTGAAGTTCGTTACATACTATAAGTTTCATATTCTCTATTGAAGAGTTAATTTACCGCGCAGATGTTTTCTAAGTTTGTCATATTCGGGTTCGAATAACCTTCTAACAGTTTGCATAAGATATCTGTTAAAGAAAGTGTTCTTACCAGTTTCCTTTGTTTTCCAATTATGATGAGAGCAGTTTTCATTTTTAGCACTTGGATATTGTAAGATGTTTGCAAACCAACATAAGATATACTCATAAACCTTTTCGTTTCCATTGCATATAATTTCTTTGACATGGTCTAAACCAAGCTTCTATAATATTTTCTTTCCATTCTACTTGTTCGTATTTATATCCAGTGAAGATAGAATAGAAGTTTGGAGAAGGTGTATAGAACTTTATACCTCGAACTGAAAAATCTTCTAACTTTGACAATAAGATATCCCAAGCATCTAACATCTTCATTCCAACTTGTACAACTTTTATTTTCTTAAGTTTCTGTCTACATTCTTGTTCAGACACTATTGTTGCTCTTGGTTTGTTAAAGACAACATCCCATTCTTTCATGACATAACATTCTGGGCAGAGTCAACATAAATGACTAAACGTTTCAAATTCTCGACTGCTTTGTTATAGTCTCTAAATGGACACATATTTTCTGAAGGCTTGGAAGTCATAAAAATCTGAAACATCTATTCTGTACATTTTTTATAAAAATAAAAAAAATATTTTTTTTATTCTTGACTTTGTTGTTGCATTTGTTCCATTTGTTGCATTTGTTGTTCTTGAGCTATTTTTGTTGAAGTTGTTCTTGTAATACAATACTTTCACCAGTTGCATCTTCCAATTCGAAACTTTCTGCCGTCATTGACAAATACATAGGACATAAAAGTTTACAGGAACAAAGTTTGCGTCGACTAAGGTTAAGTTTATGTTTGCTAAAGTGTTTGAGTTTACTAAAGCTGAAAACTCTGCATTCGAATGAACAATAGGCAAACCAGCAGAAAAGTGTTGTTTATACGCATGAGTATCTTTTGGTCATAGTAGTTTCTGTCGACATTCGAATAGCACTTTGAACCTAAGTTTGAAACAATATATAAAATAGGTGTACTTAAAGTCAATGGAACAGACAAACCTTGTATGACACCTTTTCCTGTATATAGGAAACTGTTGGTAGTAAAAACCAGATATAAGTTTTGTATTATAGCTCATATCGTTTATACTAAACTCAGTCGGACATCCAAACATAATGAAACCTGCTCTAGTTGCAGCACATGTTACATCCGTCCTTAAAGTATTAAATAAGTCAACAAAACCTGTGGTGGTATATCTGAGTAAGTATCTTCAAAGAAGTATTTTTACCATTCACAACAACAAAGTCTTCTGGTGTCAAAAGAGCAAAACAGGCTTTAGTCGTCATCGTGTTTAAGGTCAGTTTACAATATCGTCCTTGAGGACTTTGTAAGTTTGTTGTTATAGAATTATATGACTCATTTTTAGTCGTAATAGTATAAACCACTATGTCTTCTGCCATTTACTTAGCAAGTAAATTTTAATGAAATGTGTGGTCGTCAAATATTTTTATGACGTCTGGGAAACTATATTTTAAGTTCAACGTTTCACCTCCTTTCATAACGTATATCTTGTCAATGACATTGTATGAAACACCACAGCAAGCAATGTCGGGTTCTATTTCTTTGATGTTTTATATCGTCTGCCTCTGTCAAAAGTTTCAATAGTTCTTTCAAAACTTCATGAGGTGCAATGACATATGAGTTCACTTTTACAGGGTTGTGTTCGACCAAGTTTAACATTATACCAAAGCTTGACAAATCTTCCCTGAGTTTTAAGTTTGTCTTTAAGTTGTTGGTAGTCGTTTCGAATATCTGCAACAGAACTTAAGTCTCTGGCTAACTTCAGGGTATGTTGGTTGTTCTTTTACAGGAACTATTGTTATACCATCTTCGTCTTCGTATGGTTTCCCCACTTCAACATCTCTTTCTTTGACATTGACAACAACACTTTGACTGTTTGTTTGAGTTTGGTGAATTTAACTTCACATCTGCCACCGCCATTAAACCTTTTGAAACACTTACGCTTCTATTTTTCGGAAATGACATTTTACTAAGAATAAAAAGATGGACGTATTTGAGTATCTCTTTGAATTGAAGCAAAACAAAGTTTACACACACAAACAGTACAAGTTCATTGACAGAATAGTTCTTTACACAAACAATGGAAAATGTTATAGAATAGCAATATTTGCTGAACCAAAATATTTTCATAAAGCAAAGAAAGTTGGTATAACCGAGATGGTGAAAGTTCTTGACGTTGACAAAAATATAACTTCAAAACTTACAGATATTTCTAAAGGTAAGTTTATCTTACAATATTATGTCAAAACTGGCGTACTGTCAATATTTGACGGAGAGAAGTCAGTTCAAGAACAACTTACTGACCTGCTGCCAAAATCTGCTCGATGGAAGCTGTCGTTATGCCAATCTGAGGAGCCCAGCAGGTTTCATCGAACGAATCTTCAAAAGAGCATCTTCCGTGAAAAGTGCTATTGGTTTTGTAAACTTCTTTGCTCTCAATTCATCTGGACCGTCTCTGTCACCAGTATATTGTATTTGAACTGTACCAACAGTTGAAATACCACCCATAAAGTCTTCTGAGTCAGCAAATGGAATGCCAAGCCAAAAGTTTGAACGGTCTCCATTTGTATATTGAGTTTTTTGACTTCCTGTATGAGTCCATACTTTCACATTATGGCATAAATAGAACTTTGCATTTCAGGGTTAATGGTTGTTGTGAAGTTGTTGTTAAAGTTCATAGCATCTAATGTCAAGTTGTATGACCTCATATCCTCAACTGTAGAATATTCTTCTCTTGGATAATATTTGCCATCTATGTTTATATGATATTTAATACCGGGGTTGTAGAAACAAGAATAGTCATTTATAGTTCGTCTCTGAACAGTACAAACATAGTATCTGCATGTTTCATTGCAGTTGTTAAAGCAATATCTGTTCTTGCACCTGGGTCAGCACTTTGGTTTCCAACTTCACCTGCAAAGTCTTTGACAGATATTTGGTGTATTAGGGAACATAAGTGGAACTGCAATATATTTGGCAGCTAAAGCATTTGAAATATCTGGGTCCAACATATAGACTGCAAGTCTGCTTTCTATTCTCTTGCATTCAAACTTTTCGCATGTGAACTTAACTGGGTCCCAAGCATCTCCAGCAGCATTGAAATAATAGTTTACTTCAGTGTTGAGGTTTGAGAAACCAAAGTCTAAGTCAACTTTGTTTTTGCAAAAGTCGGCGAATGACATTTTATTTGTTCCCACTACTTCTGTAAGAGTGAATGGGTCTTGTGTTGGTGCAATGACTAAGTTATTTTTGCTTGGAGTAAGTTCGATAGAAATTTTTCCTGCCCAGTTTGGCAAGTATCTTAAAAACCTGAAGATGAGGAAAGATGACAAAGGAACTCTAAGTTTCAGTTTTACTTTGGTTACTGCTGCTGCAGTTTGTCCAGAAAGGTTAACATAAACTCCTGGAACGTTAGGGTCAAGTCTTCTTATTTTCTCAATAGTTGCATACTGGTCTGTTTGTTCTCTAGCTTGTGGTTGTACTGAGTTTCTTAAAGCGAACCATTCATAGTTTGCCCATGTTACTGTTTGAACTAAGTCAGAGTTAGAATATATCTTATATCCCATAAAAACTTCTGGAGCATATTGGTATCCGACATAGAAAATTCCATTGCAACCTTTCTTGTCAGACAACTTGGCAGAAGGTTTTATTTCAATGTCTTGTTCCACGTATAAGAATGAGTTGTCAATAGAAATAATATGAAACCTGTCGCATGCAATATCTACTGTTGTTGAAGAACCTTCTCCAAACTCACCTACATTTCCATAAGAAACAGCAGTTGTATATTCGTAAGTTCCAGGAACTATTTCTGACCTTCTAATGGCATTGTCGCATTCGTTATACCATTCGGAAACATTTCCATTCATAGCATCCAAAACTGTTGGCGTTATATTCTGAGCGGCGTACATTTCATATGAGTAAAAATATAGAATAGTTGGATTTATATGTCATAATAGAACCCACGTGGACCAAGCTTTACTTTCTTCCTGACTGAGTTTTTAACTCTTCTTTTTCCTTCATTGCCCTCTGCTTGAAGTTGTTGCATCTTTGCATTATGTTCATCTAGTATGTTGCAAATTTCCCATGTCCTTTTTGCCTTTTGGCTCTGGTCGCCCATCTCAGGTAACCTATATCCTAGAAAGAGTTTGTCATAGTCTGTATTTGAGTCTTCGCGTATTGTTTGCATGACTCTTTCCTGAGTTTCCGGTTCAAGCTCTTCAAACAGTGCCTGTCCATATGGAATATGCTCGTTTCCAAATATATGTTTTTGTAGCCATTCTGGTTTTCTTTCCATGTTACCAACTATATCTTTTGTGAATGGGAAAGCTTCTACCCAATCTTTCAGTCTTGCGTCGTTTATTTCTGTAGTTGGTTTTATTTTGTCAAGGAACATGTTTTTCAATACTAACATTTCATTTGGTACTGTCCATTTGAGTTTTCTTAAATATTCATCCCTTCTCGGTTCATTGTCTGCAAAGTAAGTTTTTATGACATTTTGTAAACTTTCGTTTGCAAGGTCATGTACAATAGGTTCTCTTCCTTCTCTGTCCATAACTTTCTTTCTAAACTCTTCACCAAATATACCATCTCTATGGTTCTGTGTAGTTCTTTGAGATAAATGTTCTAGAACGTCAGGTGTTATATTTCCATCAGCCATGTTCATTTCATACTGGTCCAAAATATCTGCATGTTTCATATCTTTCAATGGCATTAAAGCCGCGCTTAAAATACCAGCTATATCTGGTTCACCATTGACTTCCATTGCGTCTACAACTTCTTGGAATTGTGGTTGTAAGTTTATGAACCACCTATCTGGATTAGCTTTATGACCCCATCTCATTGTAGTTCCATCGTCTGCAGAAACAAAAGTAGGTTTGTTTCCATCTTGGTTAGGTTCTGAATGAACTTTAAACAATGTTTCATTTCTATATGTTTTCTTGAAATTTAACCTTTTATTTTCACCGAGTTCATCCGAAGATTGAACGTTAAATGCTCGTAAGTAAAAAGGGTTGTTGTATTTGTGTACATTTTCTTTCAGTACTTCCATTCTATGCTGGATATTTTCATCTGATGTTGGAGTCTTTTGTATGTCGGCAAACATTTTTCGATATTCTTCTACTATGTCAGCCGAATTTTTCTTAGACTCTTGGAAAGATTCCATATTCTCCGCATACTCTTGTTGAGGGTCAAGATTTTTCGGCTGTTCCAAATCTTCATCTAGTTCTGTGAAGTTAGTTTCCAAAGGAAGGACTTGTTCGTTTCCTTCAGGCTCTTCTAGCTGTTGTTGCTGAACTATTTCTTCCATGTCTGGTTGTATCTGAACTTCTTCCTGTGGAGTTTCTTGTACCTCATCTGCTGGCATTTCATATATTCCGAGACCGTTTTTAAAAAGTTCCCTATCTAAGTCATCCGGACTCATAAACCTTTCTTCTTTCGTTCCGTCTCTATTTTTTACGCGTTTCATGAAGAGAGTTGAATTGTCATTTAGCTCTGACATCAAATATCTCGGAGTAAATTCATCCATGTCATTTGGATGATATGCTATTAAATCATATCCCTTAGCGAGCTTGTATTTTCCAGGTTTGAAATTATATCCCATTTGGTGCTGAACCATAAAGCTAAATAGGTTCGGGTCAGTATTTCCTTCCTTGAACTTTCTAATAGCTTCTTTATATCTGTCACTAAAGTCAAGAGTATCTGGGTAACCATAGTCTTCCTTAAGCATTTTTAAGAATTCTTGGTTTCCTTGTTCTCTACTTCTTTTATGTCCTTGCTCTGTTTGTGGTGCAGTGTTTTGAACTGTTGGTTGTGGTGCAGTGTTTTGAACTGTTGGTTGTGGTGCAGTGTTTTGAACTGTTGGTTGTGGTGCAGTGTTTTGAACTGTTGGTTGTTGTGTTGGTTGTTGTGTTGGTTTTGGTGCATGCCTGTGTCTGTGTCCATGTGACGATGTAAATGTTTTAGGTAGTCCTGGTGCAGGTGCTTCTCTTGGAGGGTTTGGTGGTATATAAGTTCCACCAGCTGGCACATATGTTCCATCTGCAGCGTAATGTCCTACCTGACTTTTCGTTTTTAAGAAAGCATTTACTAGGTCTGTTTTGGTCTGTTGTAACTCTTTTTCTTGACTTTTCACAACAGTTGCTCTAACGGCGTCATAGGCACTTTGAACTGCCTGTCTCGTTGCTGCATCTGTTATTTTCGTCATATTTTGTGCTACTTCTTTTAACTCTTTGTCGAAACCTTCAGACTTCAGTTTCTTTCCAGATGAGAAGTCGTTCACTTGTTTCACCTTACTATGAAGAGCTTCGAAGGCGTTCTTAAAGTCAGCATTTGTTAAAGCTTCATTTGAACTGTCTTCATCCGCTTGTATTTTTGTCCTTATTGACCCTATGAGTTGGGCTGCTTTAGCGTTGGCTTGGGCATCTAACCAGTCATTGTTAGCTTTTATATATTCTGCGCTTTTCATTGCCTTTTGCATGGCTGCGTCGTTATTTTTTACTTTCTTGTGCTAAGTTTTCATACTGTACGGTTTGGTTTTGCAACTGTAAAAGTTTTTCTGCCTTTACATTTGCTTCAACTTCTTTTTTATACTCATCGCTATCCATATATGTCTTCAGGGCTTTTTTTTTATCTCTTCATCTTTCAGTATTTTATATTGAGTAGTATGGTTTTTCAAATTTATGACATCTTGTTCCATTTTTGCTACTTCTGCTGCTTTTTCTGACACTTTTTTCGCATATTCCTCTGTACTTAGTTCTTTCAGTTGTTCTTCTTTCTTCTTTTTCTCTACGTTTAACTCATTGAGTTTCTTTGTGTGTCTGTCATATTCTAGTTTCTTTTCGTTTTCACCTATTTGCTTCTGTATGTCTATGTTTGACTTTTTGACATCTGTTATTTGATTTTTGAGTGAACTCAAATTCATTTGACTTTGAGGGTTATAGGCTGTTCCGTCTGCAGCTCCACCATAGCCTGCCATTTTCGCTAAAAGTGCCGCTCTTAAACCTCCACTCTGTGCACCAACAACTCGGTTTAAAAGCATAGGATTGCTTGACATTTGTTGCAACATAGTGGGGTCATTCATTATTTGTTGTTGCAACTGTTGTTGTGGTGTCAGTTTTACTATTGGATGTTTCAATGCTCTCTTCCTCTTACGTATATTCTTACGTAGCTTACGTGGCATTTTAAGTGAAGTTAAAAAGCGGTTTTTGACAGATGTTTTATTGTGACTTCTTCGTAAAGACTTTGTTGAGACTTCTTCGTAAATGAGTGTAAATGACCCAAAAATATATTTTAGGGTAGAAGGGTATATCTACCCCGTTTTCTACCCTCTTTTCTACCCTCTTGAATTTTCATGAATTTCTTCGTAAAGACTTTGTTGAGACTTCTTCGTAAAGACTTTGTTGAGACTTCTTCGTAAAGACTTTGTTGAGACTTCTTTCGTAAAGACTTTGTCAAGACTTCATCGTAAAGACTTTGTTGAGATTTCTTCGTAAATGACCCTAGTAGTATATTTTTGGTGTAAATTTCATGAAAATTCAAGAGGGTAGAAAAGAGGGTAGAAAACGGGGTAGATATACCCTTCTACCCTAAAATATATTTTTGGTGTAAATTTCATGAAAATTCAAGAGGGTAGAAAAGAGGGTAGAAAACGGGGTAGATATACCCTTCTACCCTAAAATATATTTTTGGGTCATTTACACTCATGAACTTTCTTGTCTATGTTTTGTTAAGACTTCTTCGTAAAGACTTTGTTGAGATTTCTTCGTAAAGACTTTGTTGAGATTTCTTCGTAAAGACTTTGTCAAGACTTCTTCATAAAGACTTTGTCAAGACTTCTTCATAAAGACTTTGTCAAGACTTCTTCATAAATGTTTTGTTGAGATTTCATCGTAAATATTTTGTTGAGATTTCATCGTAAATATTTTGTCAAGACTTCTTCGTAAAGACTTTGTCAAGATTTCTTCATAAAGACTTTGTCAAGACTTCTTCGTAAATGTTTTGTTAAGACTTCTTCGTAAAGACTTTGTTAAGATTTCTTCGTAAAGACTTTGTCAAGACTTCATTTATACTAAACATCTTCGGGGCTAGAGGGCACGAAGTGCCTGGAAGCCCCACTACCTTTTTTTTTTTTTTTTTTTTTTTTGAATTATGTTCATTAATTATCAATATAATGAAAATGTCTTCTGAGTGTATTATTTGAAACTTCCCTAAAAAAATTTTGGAAGAAGAAACTAAACTACCAACTCAAAATATCATACCAATAGTTATTATATTGGTATGGCAAGCTATATATTTCACATTATTCATCTCACAACATGAAAAAATACTATTTGATCAGCATTATACACAGATAACTAAATACAAATATCCTTTTGCAATCGAAATGAGTCATTATCCAGGTAATCTTACAAACATTACGATCAATGGTGTTAAAGACGGTCTATTTCCCGAATATATAGAAAAGATTCTTACATTTAATTTAACATATCCAACGCCAAGAGATAAATTATTCTACGGATTCTGGAAGAATGCTATGAATCTAAGATATGAAGGCTATTTTGAAAAGCCTAGTATAGTTCCAAAGTATGGAGAAAAAAATTTCATTGATTTTTATACAAATTTCCATGGAAAAATTGCAATTTACAAGAATGCGTATGCATGTGGATCAGGAGAATTTGTTATTAACGAATATGTAATTCGACCACCATTTGATTCAGCTCCTCCATTCTGTCGGTGGTATACTGCAGGTCCACTTGTGTACAGTTGCGACAAAGCTTGTGTATTTGGTCACTATTACTTAGGTAACTATGGACATTTCATTGGTGATTACATGACGCCGCTTATGTTACTTCCTCAGGATTATTTAAAGGATTGCCTTGTTATTGTCAATGCAAGATCTCGTTTCTTTGCTCAAGAATTACTTAATGCCGTCGGAATTTCAAAATTTATCTTTGTAACAGACTATCAATGGGTATTTGCAAAAAGATTAGCTGTTGCAATTGAAGGAAGACCTCATTACATGCATTTTGGACTTCCACTTCAATGGCTTGTTGATAAATTAATTGATTATTACGATCTTCAAGATATTGTTCCAAATAGATATGTTATTAGCAACAGACCGAAATCGCGATTGGGTTTTCGTCATATTAAGAACATGCCTGAGATCATAAAAGCAATAAAACTCAACATTCCAGATTTCAAATTTGAACTTTTCCAAGATCACCTTGGTTCTGTTGCCCAATATGCAAGAGAATATAGTGACATTAAATTCTTATTCGCTCCTGCAGGAAGTAACATCCATAAAGCCATTTTTATGAAACCAGGAACAGTTATTGTCCAAGCTGCTTGCGATATGTTTGATCTTGCAGCATTTATCACTCCTTTGTCCCTTGGAGTTGCTACAACTGTTGTAATGAATCCATTCAATCATTTCGCACACAAATATGAATGCGATGTTCCAACAGCTGTTGAAGCAATCAAAGCTTCATTGTTCTTCTTGGAAAATAAGAGATGGCCTGATCCGATCCCTAATGTAACCTTTATTGACTACGATCTCGAATTTATGAGAAGAAAGAAATAGATTTCTTAGATAAAATTGTTTGTATCGATATAGATTTATTTGTAAAAACTCTCAGATGTAAAAATTTAATTGCTATCAGTGAAATTTTTAGTATTTTTTTGAAATAATGTTATATCCTTTCATTATCAAATGTCCAACATTAAGATATTTAAAGTTCTGGTAATAATTCCAAGCAAATGCTCATGAAACAGATATTATTTCTTGATTTAAAAATTTAAGAGTCATATTAAAACGAAAATCAAGAAATAACGACCATAGTATCATATACTTAAGATGGAAACTAGTGATAGGAATACCTGATGCACTCAGATGATTGAAAAAAAAATTTGAACAATAGTTCTATGGTTATGACTTCAAGATTGATGATTTGAGTACTATTGATCGAAATATATTACTATTCTATTAGCAATAATAAATAATCAAACAATGAAATATTAATCAGAAAGATCGAGTCCTGGATCAGAATCAGATACATTTGTGGGCGTTTGCACTGGTTGAGGTTTAAACTTTGCTTTTGAAGGTTTAATTCGATTCTTGATTAGTTCTTTAATTGGATCGACATTTTCTTGTATCTTCAACTTAATTGGAATCATGCTCTTCTTAGGGATCAATGGATATTTATCTGGGTATTCAGCTGTTATTGAATTTAATGTCAATTTTAGGCCTTTTTGCTTCAAGTACGCTAATATTGCTTCATGCGAAAGCATATATTGATCTTTTCGAAAGGAATTAGCATCTGTGAGTAAAAACGTATTATTAATTAATTTTGGTTTGAATTTGAGTAATGTTTGTAAGGTAAGGTTGATTTCTTTTGTCTTGAGATAGTTCATCGTTCCGTTATTATTCATTTCTGTAAAAACCTCCTGCGGATCAATAGTACTATCATAAGAATCCATTAAATAAAATGCAATATAAAGGACTCATTAACATTGTAAGCTGTTATTATGATGTTTCGCATTGATGATTTCTTACAATTTCAATAAAAGTTAGTTTAATTTTTTTATAAAAAGTCAATGTTATTAGTTAAGTATAAAAAGAAAAAATTTATATTTAGAATAGAAAAAAATAGATTACTGGAGCTGGAACTTGACTAAGTTAGCATAGATTCCACCCTGAGCGACTAACTCATCGTGCTTGCCTGATTCGGCAATTGCACCATTCTGGAAAACTAAAATTCTATCAGCATTCTTAACAGTAGCAAGTCTATGAGCAACAACGATAGCAGTCTTTCCTTTTCTAACTCTTTCAAGGGACTGCTGGACGAATTGTTCAGATTCAGTATCAAGAGCAGCTGTAGCTTCATCCAAAAGAAGAATTGGAGCATCAGCCAAAATAGCACGAGAAATGCAAATTCTTTGCTTCTGGCCACCAGAAAGGGATGTCTGCTGAACTTCTTCCTTATAGTTATTCTTAATTGTCATGATGAAATTGTGTGCATTACCAACTTCTGCAGCCTTAGCAATTTCATCATCTGTAGCCTTTGGACGACCATAGCGGATGTTATCAGCAATTGACATTGTGAAGAGAACTGGTGTCTGTGGAACAATAGAAATCTGGGATCTAAGGAAAACAGGAGATAAAGAAGTGATGTCAACATCATCTAAGAGGATCTGGCCTTCAACGATTTCGTAGAATCTCTGGAGAAGTGATAATGTTGTTGTCTTACCGCAGCCTGATTCACCAACAAGAGCAACTGTCTCACCTGGTTCAATTGTGAAGGAAAGGTGTCTAACAGCCCATTGGTCGCGAGAAGCATACTTGAAGCTAACATCACGGAACTCAATTTTGCCCTTAACTTCCTTGAGTTCGTTACCAGCGTGTCTATCGATATCTGGTTTGAGGTTGATGATCTCAAGAATCTTGGCAGCTGATGTGTTAGCGTTTCTGTAATCTTCAACGGAAGCGAATGCCTGTGTAATACCCATTGTAGCCATCATAAGATACATCATGATTGTCATAGCATCGCCAGATTTGACACCTCTTGTTGGGCGCTTGATAATAAGATATGTAACCATGTAAAGAACGCAAACTGTAACCATATTTGCGATTAATGTGATGATTGCATCCTTTGTACCGTGGGCAATAGCTGTCTTTCTATAAACAGTATCGATACCATCAAGAGACTTTGAGTAGTCTTCGAATTCCTTCATTTCACCATCGAAGGATTTGACGGTTCTGAATTGTGTAATAACTTCTTCAGCCTTGGAAGCAGCTGTTGTAGAGTGTTCGTTGAATTCTGTCCATTAGCTATCGACAAATGTTTCACCGAGCCAGAATGTGATCAAAATGATTGGAATAGCAACTAAAATGATTAATGAAACAAGAGCAGAGTTAACGAAAGCCATGATAACACCCATGACTGCTTGTGTGAGACCTTGGAGAACTGTGCATGTCTTATCGATGTATGTTTCACGGACTAATGTAACATCTTCTGAAAGACGGCTGACTAAAACACCAGCAGATGTCTTGTCGAAGTATTCGATTGGTTGATTCATTAAAGAAGTGAAAAGTGCTCTTCTAAGATCGAGATTGATAGTTGGTGTAGCGAAAGATCTGAAGGCCATAGCTATAGCCATAACAACGACTTGTGCAATATTCCACCATGTCATCTTAAGAATGAATGGGGTCATTAATTCTGGGATTGTTTTTGTTGGATCAGAACCGAATGAGGAGGTTAAGTCACCCATGTAAATCATCATAACGACTGTAATTGCACCCATTAACATTGAGAATAAAAATGTTAAAAAGAGAATCGTTTTGTACCTAAAATACTTGAGTGTTTTGAACATCTCAAAACCGGTGGTTTTAACATTTTTAACATCTTCACCATCTTGAGAACCCTGTGATCTAAAGACTGCCGTGCGTGGTGGCATTTCTTTCTAAAAATGATAGGGCTTATTAAAAAAATTTTTACAGAGATGTTTCTCAGAAATTTCACGATCAAATTTTTAAGATCGGTCGCAAAATTTAAATAGTCATAAACTATTCAAACTGACAGGATTCAAAATATAAAATGATTTCTAGGATGACTATATATAATACATATATACTCTCAGAAAAAAATAGTTGGGCCAAATTTCCAATAAATTTTTGTGAGAAAATTGAAGGACAATTTCTCATCTATGGTGATATTGACTATACATTAATATTTTTAAAATAAAATTTTATCTCAACAGTTTGGTTCAATGAAAAAAATTTTGTTGATTATGCATGCTGTCATGAATGGTATCATAATTGATACTTTATGAATTTCATCATTGAAAATTGAAATAAGCCAATGCATCTTAAAACATATCAAGAATATGTTTTGAATTCCAGATATTTTGATAAAATAAATGTTTCTCGATAATTTCGATCGGAAAATTCTGTGAAAAATAATCGTTTTTTATGAAGGTCAATAAAATCAAAAGAACTTTCGTTTTGTTATTACCTGTGATAAATTACAAGCATAACAGATCAAGTCTATAATGAAACTACTAACATATAGGATGATTTAAACTAGAATTTATCAAGCTATTTGCAGATTCAATTTTATCTAAATTTAATTTCCAAAACTTTTCATTCCTTAATTGATATTATTGCAAGTTACAAGCTTAGAGCATGATTTAATGAATTTTGACATAATTGCTCTGTCAAAATTTCTCGCCAATACCTACTTGCCGCTCAAATACAAAAAACAAATTGCATTATGCATGCATTACTAAAAATGATACATGATTTATCCAGTTTTGTGATACGTTTCAAGGAAATATTACAATATTCAATTACAAGAAAGAATTATTATGGTTTAATTACATATTGTGATATATATCTTATTAACAGAATATAATAAAAATATTTTACATTTTATTTTTCATCAAAATAAGAAAAATTGAAAAATACATATTTTAAAAACTAAAACTATTGAATATGCCATACTAAAATTTACTGAATTCATAAAAAATGCTCATTATATAACCACATCCATATTATTTAAAAATTGGTGAATTATGAAAATAGAGTAATAACTTTCTGTGCCAGGCATACTTGGTTATAATACTATTACCCCCCCATTCATCTCTATATTTTAAATTTTCAAAATACCACTATCTAAAAATGTTATTTTTTATTAGTTTTTCATATAATTCAAAATATAAGAAAAATCATAGAATTATGAATCTTGGGAAAGACGACATTAATTCCGTAGATTTTAAAAATCGTCATAAATCAAGATTTGATGAAACGTTAAAAAATTATAATTTGCCATATCGAGTCGTTTTTCATTTTTGCGACTAATTTCTTAATTCCCTTTTCAATTACAATAATAATATCAGTCCAAAGTCTTGATATTAAATGAGTACTTTGATGCTTCCGTTTATGAATTCAGTTTTCTAGATGAATACTCAGGAGAAGACAGAATTACTAATGAATCTCCAGCGTTTTAGCGCTCACAGAGCCATTGAAAATGCTAACGGCAATCTAGAAAGGCTCAACCTACTCCTAGAAAATTCAATAAAATCATCCGAAATACGTGGACTGATTGCACAAAACATGCGCTATACAGTTGATGATAACCCAAACATCAGATGGAACAATCGATACTAGTGCAAAAAATCATTTTCAAATCCTTTATTTTACCAGGAAACATTGCTATACTTATCTATACTATTGTTTTGTAAAAATTTAATACTAACCATCGTCTATACTATTGTTTTTATATATACACATACAATAAATAACATATTTGTATGTTTTGATCTTATGTTATATTAATAAATGTTTGATATAACTACAGCTTGTATCTAAAAACGGCACATTTCAAATAAATACATAATAATACAAAATACAATTTATAACATACATGATTAACAAATAACATTAATGAATGGGATCAAACGAAGATGAAAGAGTTCTTGTAAAGTTCTTCCAAGTGCAAATATTAGCTAATATTGCGCTAGATCTATGTGACTTTTTCTGTTGATGAACATTGAATGGTTTAATGTATTCGTAAAGCTCACAAATATCTGCTCTTTCGTCAGGATTGCTTACCAAGCATCTCTTGATGATATGTTTGATGCAACTTGGAATTTCATTGTCCATTTCTTTCATCTGCTCATGCATACGCGAAAAGTATTGATCCTTGGACTCATCCGCCTTTGGTAAAGTTAAAGTAACAAATTGCATAATTGTGATACCGAGGGACCAAATATCGGCCTTGTATGGGTTATATGGGGTTTTAGCTAATAGCTCTGGAGCGGCGTAAACAAACGAGCCGCAATAGTTCTTTGTCTGTAAACATTCGTTGATTTGTGAAATTCCGAAATCAGCAAGTTTTAGACGTGCATATTGATCGAAGAAAAAGTTTGAGGGCTTGATATCATGATGTGCTATTTCTCTGGAATGGCAGAAAGCAAGAGACGTTATCATCTGATCAACTATTGATATCTGAAGTGATGGGCGTAAGCTTTTGTTGGTTCTGATGAAATTATCAAGATCACCTCCACTGCAGTACTCCAAAATTACGACAAAATAATTTTCATCATGAAATGTGTCATAAATCTTGATAATATTTGGATGGTCAAGATTCATAAGTGATTTGATTTCATCGTAATATGAATTGATCTTCTGAAGCTTCATATAATCGCCATCGATTTCTATAATTTTTCCTACAAAGTAATCATTGTATTTCTGACTTAACACCTTGTAACAACAGCTGAAACCTCCTTTTCCAATTCTCTCCATGATTGTGTATTCATGTTTCTCAAAGAGAGATGTTTTGATCATAATAATTTTCTGAATGACCGTAGTTCTCAATTAAAAATCTTATCCTAATCGTTTAAAAAATGATTATTGTCTAATATCGGGAATATCAGAAATAATTTTTTTCATGATGTTCTTATTGAATTGATTTAACAAATTTCAATGAGGATCTAAAGTGGGCTGGACAAACATACTTGGCTTTGGATCAATAACAATATTTGAGAATTATTGGTTTAATTATCAATGTGGAAAATTTTCAATGAGTTTTTCAAAAATTTCTTTCAGGTGAATTTTTGGTTGCAATTGCATGTAATAACTGACAGATAGACATTGTCTTTTAATTCTTTTACCCATCCAAAAGACTCAGAATTTTACCCTTGAATTCAAGACCACGCGTTTCTCAAAATACACTCTATCCCCTTATACGTTTTATCCGGAAATTTGAAATATCGTGTAGAATTTAGAGTAATATCCAATGGCACGAAATGAGATATTTACATTTTTCAATGATGCGATGTTTTTTTCAATAAATTCGTGTTCTATGACAGCTGAAGCATTTCTGCATATACTTCCTAAAGACAATAACTCTGAAAACTATGTTCTCTCAGAAAGAAGGTTTTTTTTATATAATTTGTTTCAAATCTTCGTTTTGAATCTATGAAAGCCCATTAAAAGTGTACAACAAAATTTCTATAACTTACCTTAGTATCATTGGCAAGTAATTTCATTAAAATAACAGGTTATTGTAAATTTAATTTATTATTTTTGTTCCATTTTTTAGATAGCGTTTATAATTAAGCTTATCTACTTATCATAAAAGAGATTTTAATCCCATTTGGATTAATTCCAGTTTTGAATTGTCCTCTTCATTAATTTTGTTAAAAATGGATTTGTCAATCATCAAATCCTATTTATTCTTTGCGTATAGTCTATTAGATAGATTAGCTTTATCATATTTTTGTTAATTTGGTATTTTTTTGTTATTTGTACCTAAGTGTTTATATGAATTAAAAAATCTATTATAATTTTCTTCAATTTATCATATCTTTAACTCATATCTTCGTAGCAAAATAATATTCAAGATATTTTGAAATTTCCAGATTACCTTTCTTAGCAATATGACAATTAACTGGACAAATAATACATCATTATATTTAATAAATCTTGAAAAATTAATAATATATTTATGAACTTCAAATTAAACCATTTTTAAACATAAAATACCAATAGAATACAACAATATAGATGATATTCAAACAGTGCAAGGTCTAAATTGATCCAATTTTGAATTTTGAAATTATATTTTTTTGAAAAATGATAAAGAACCCAATAACTCAAAATATGCTATGTAGAAAAAATCTAGAACATTAATACTAAATAAATTTTCAAAATAAATTCGGAACAATAATAACAATAACAAATGATATTAATGTGGATACTGAATATTCATACGCGCCAATCTTTCAATGAAAAAGTGTCTTAATGACTGTAAAGTTTCATTTGTAAGATCGCTCACGTCAATAACAGCTTTATCTTTCGGAATCTGGTAATTTGGTTGATAAAGATTTATAATCGATGCAATTGCCTTTGTATCTTCTTCATTTTTGAAGTATTGGGAGAAACGAACAAATGTATTTAATTCTTCTTCACTAATAGGCTTATCTGCATATGCATCTTTTGTTTTATCTAATGGAGCGTGTGCTATAACTAATGAAGGTGGAAAATTCAGTATCTCTTCAATTTTTTTATCGTAATGAACAACAGCAGCTGTCCATTTCGATGTTCTGCATCTAAGATGAATTTCAACATATTTTTTGAAAAGAGCTTCCATCTCTTCAGCGACAATTCTGTAAAATTGATTATTTGGATGCAATTTTTTAACTAAAACAAATATTGTGTTAACGTCTTTTTCCCACTGGGAAATGGTCGTATATTTATTCATTGCTAATCTGTCTCTTGCGTATTTTAATCCGAGAGATTGCTTTTTAAAATCGTATTCCTTCTCTAACTGAGTACAATTACCCAATTCAATAAACTGTTGTGATATAGGATGATGCATTAATGAATCCATCGCATCAAGACAACATTGACGAGCCAATGGACTAAATCTTGTCATTATGACGATTATTGTAAATAAAAAATAAAAATATCTAAATTCTGGCGATTTCGCTTAGAAATGTATCACACTTACATGATATTAAACAAAAATTACTTAAAAATTGCAAAATTTTCAAGATATTGGTTCAAATCTTCCCGTTTTCTGACATCAAACATTGTGCCAGTATTGGAAAGATCATATTAATATATATTCATTCCGAAATGGACGTATTTAAAAAAGAATAACAACAAAATATCTCTAAGCATTCTTATAAACAAGACCATGACATACTAATTTATTTACATTCATACAATCATGACACCCCTTTAATGACGTCGAAGCGAACATAATTCCAAATTACTTTTGGTTTCAAAGGCTTATCACAGCGATCCTTCATAGAAAATCATGGGCAATAGCAGATTAATAGTTAATATCGAAACTAGAGCCGACATCTTTGAGATTTTTTCAATTGATCGTCGAATTTTTGTTTCTTGAAAAATACTATTTAAAAATAGATATTTACAATTACATATAAGTTTAAGGATAGAATATAATCAACTGAATTATATTTGTGATAACAAACTAAATTAACCTCATTAATTGCAGCTCTGAGGAATGTAAATGTAGGAATTTATATCAATAGGATTTCCATCTACACTTAGAGCATATTGAATCAGGTTGGTGATTGGTGGATATCGAATTGGTTGATTAAAGGCTGAATTATTATTTTCATGAGGAGCTTGCTGAATAGTCATATTATCAGAAGAAAATTCACTGTGTTGTTTTGTATTCCTTCCGCGGTGTACTATATGCACGTTGTATCTGTTTTTCAAAGAATTTGCTGAACGACCATTAAAAAATTGAGAAATAACAGACCATTTTGATCCTAATTCACTAACCTTTTGAAGGAGAAGCTCGTCTTCTTCTCTCGTGAAAGGTGCAACATTAATACCAGGGGCTAAATAAGTTTGGTAACGTTCCCTACATTGGCGCGTAGTCTTTCCAGGTACTTGCTGAGCAATTTCCTTCCAATTAATATCACCATTGTACCTTTGAGCGAGAAACTTAATCATCGCATCTTCGCAAACAGTAAAGGCGCGTTTCTTTTGTAGCTTGCTAATATCTTGAGTTCTGTTTTTCTCAAGAGTGGCGCGCAAGGCCATAAATTCATTGTAGTCAGAAGAGCTTTTGATCGAGAGCATTAGTGTAAACTACGCCGTTGGGTTTTGATAAATGCATAGAATTATTTGAATGTGCTATTTTAATAATAAAGTGACGTTGGTAATTAACAACGTGCAATAAAAAGAGCATATAAACTGGAATACTATGCATTTAGCAATTAAAAAATAAGATTGATGAAACGATCATTTTTTAATCGTATATGAATCTTGCTCTATATTGGATAATAAAGACGGGTACTCCAACACAAGGTTTTACTTCAAATAATTCAATTTAGAGAGATAAGAAATTTGTAAACCAAATCTTATTCTATGTTAGTAACTAATAAAATATTACGATACACTTGATTCTAGTTTTCAAAAAATCTAAACAACGAACGATCTTTTTTCCCAAAGTTTAAGTATGATAAATAAATATTAATCTCCAATATTTAACATTCTTGTTTTATAATAATATTAATGAAAATAACATGATAATAAAATCCATCTTGAAATTTATTGTATTAATCTTACTTTGGTTGGCGCTTTTGGGCTCTATTTCTCTTCATTCGCAATTGGTATTCTTCAAATGGCTCTGATTGGATCACATGATCTTCGTAAAGAAATTTATTTGGAAATACTCGTGCGTTGTTCTCGTAAGTAAAAGATATAGTTACTATGCCGCTGAACATTCTCTGAGAATCTTGAATAGTATGATTTGCAGAGAATTTTTCAATATTTCCAAAATAATTAACTATATATTGACGTAACCTCTCTAAATCGGTATCTAATGGTACATCTGTTAGTCTAACCATCTTTGCTATTTGCTCTTGTTCATTAATATTTACAGGCAATTTTGTTCTAACAGCATTTCCTTCTGTATTAAGTTCTAAATCATTTGATATAACGCAAGCATCATGAATTTCATTAAATGTAACACATAAATTTTTCATTTTATTATATTCGAGAAAAGTATCAAGTGGAACAAATCTATCGATTGATTTTTTGATAAAAGTTCGTAAATTCTTGTTATCTCTTAAACTGGACGCTGAAAGATAATATTCAACTTGATCACGAATTATTTCAAGGCGGTCTTGACTCGAATTGCTCAATAACTTGATTGTTGGCTTTTCTTGAATTTGACGAAGTTGAGATTGAGTGTCATTGCAACCAAGAAATGAAAAAAGCTTCCTGAATAAAGTCATCAATTAATTAAATTGACGTTAAAATCATGCTTATTCTTGAGATAGCCTACATTATCAGGAAATAATACAAAAACCGATAAAAAGGCCATTTTGTCCCAAAAATACCATAAAATTTAATTTTTTATATAAAAAAGATTATTTTGAGGGAGAAGGAAATAGAGACTAAGTAATACTATGAAATTTAATGAATAGTGAACATAGAATATAACTGATTGATATCATTTTTCCCAAAGATTTCAAAATGAGACACAAATTCTGTAGAAAAGCATGGTATTACATTCAATATAAGAATGAAATCCAACAATTAACTCGATTTACTCTAAGATTTGTATAATGAATCTTTAATCTAAATACAACTCTTCAAATAATCAATTACTTTCCTTAAATTTGGCCAACTTGTTTATTTTCATAAAAAACATCTACATGATCAATGTAGATTCTATTCAAAGAAAATGAACAAAATTCATTGAATTTCATTTTCATGGTTCAAATCTTCATAATTCACGCTTCAAGAGAAAATCGAGATTATCACACTGAAAGAAATGATGTCTGATATTGTGAAAATGTGCGTGTGGATTTTCAAAAGGAAAAAATAGTTTTTATTGATTTGTAATAAAACAAAAAAATATATAAGAAAGTCTTTATTGAGAAATTTCAGCAAATTTGATTTCGATTTTTTCGACAACTTTGTCCAAAGTTTCAACTCCATGAGCAATTGCCATTTGTCTTGGTGACAATTCATGTAATAAACCTTTATCACTTAGATAAATGAACAAGAAATGAGCGTCAATTTCGCACCCCATTTTTGACAAAATATCCAAAACTGGGTGAAATTCACCACTTTTTGCGAACAAAATCAAAGCGATTTGATACGAGAAAGAGTCCAAAAACAAACAAGCCAAGTTAAAGTAGCTTTCTTTCTCTTTCATTACGAACTTGCAGAACAAAGATGAATAATAAATATCTCCGTATTCAATGAACGAATCAAAACCTTTTTTGTCCAAACCAAACAATCTGAACAAACAACAACCTTCAAAGAATTTATGGAAAGACAACAAAGAAATTGCACTTGTTTCAATAAACTGCAATGTTTTGTTATCCATTTCTTTGTCATTTTGTTTCATTGTCAACAACAAACATCCTAAAAGAGAATTCTCGAAATATTTGTCTTCGTAATCTTCATGTTCTGACTGAACAATTGTTGAACAATATTCAAAATCTCCTCTGAACAAATGGTCCAAAAATATGAACTTTTGGCCGTCTTTGTCTTTGATCTCTAAATGGGAAATTAATTCATCGTATACTTTACGATAATCGGAGTTTACAAAACCGATAATTTGTTGTAACCTTAAACATTCGTTATTTGTCAAAATGTTGTAAACATCCTTTGCGTATTCCGACATAAATCCTTTGAAATTCTTCAAAAGTGAAATTTGTCGTTTACAATTGTCACTTTTTGACTCTAATTTCATGAAAGAAGAGAAAAGAGAAATTGGTTTGAAGTCAGATAACCTCAAAAACCGTAAAACTTTATCGTCTGTCAAAACCATGACGATAGAAGTATCAATTTGACAAAAATCTTTGACATTAAATGGACATTCTCTTATTTCTTCTGTCAAAAGTGAAATGACAAAAAATTGGAAGTTCTTTGTCAATCCGAAAATCAAACCCTCGACATATTTTAGTTTAATTATTCCGGAATACTTCGTTTGGAACTGTTTCAAGTTCTTTTCATCAATTAATGTCAAAATCAAACCGTTTTGGAATGAAATAATAAACGTATTTCCATTAAAACAAATTGCTGTTGGTTCGGAGTAGATCATCTTCGCATTCAAGCAGAACTTCGACTTCTTGATTTCATTGTCTTTGCTTTTTGAATACTCGTAAACAAAAATGTCAGAATTTTTATCCAAAACCGCAAATCTTCCGTTTTCTTGGCTCGAAAACAGTTCATCAACAGAAACATCAACTAATTCTGTCTGTAACAATACAGGGACTTCCTTCTGTTTGATGAAAACACCTAACGCAAATTTGTCTCTTGCAACGATAAAAGTGCCAAAGTGAGATGAAAAACATTTTGAATTCATCACTTCACCATACTTTGTTTGGAACTTTTGGATTGTTTTTGATGAGAGGTCGATGACTCCGAGGCTTTCATTCGTCTGGAAATAAACATTTCTCAATGTAGAATTAATTGAAACAAAAATTATTCCTGAATTTTGAGAAATTGTAAATTTTTGAAGATCTTCGACATTATAAACATTTCCACAGATGATTGAGCCTTGATCTGTACCGTAGCAATACACTGTGCCATCGCAATCGAATGAGGTGACATTGGATGGGAAAATTGGACAAGCAGAGCAAATTTGGAAATTATTTATGTCAAATAGTGAAATTCCGATATTATTGTAGTATAAACAGATGTAGTCATCATTAGTAATTGATGAACAGGCTGTAAGTATCGTAGATTTGCAGTGTTTCGGAGAAATTTCGGTTGTTATTTGATATTTGAAGAAAGAATCAGGAGAATCAAAGATTGTCATTCCTCCATTTTTATGTAGTGTAATAAGTCGCTTATGGTTGTTGTAAAATTGTATGAGTTTCGTAAATTGGGCAGATGTTGTTTTTCTGACGAATAAAGAGATTAACGTTTTGGTCTCCATGTGGAAAAACATGATCTCTCTACCAGTGACTATGAAAATGAAACCAGGGGCATGATAAGACCATTGAGAATCTAAAATTTCGTCGGGAGTTGTAAGTTCGATAACTTCGAAGTAAGGTTCAGGCTTAATATGTGGTGCTTTAAGACTGAATATTGAAAATTTCGGAAAAGAACCACTGAATAAAATATAATTATAAGTATTTGGATCAATTGAAAAGTTTGTGCATTGAAATGGTAATGATACAGTCCAGTATTCTTGAAGATTGTGTAAGTTGTCGCTTGTATTGCCTGGCTTATAGGCATAACACGAAAGATGGGATGAAGAATATAAAACGAATAGATATTCACCAAACCATCTGAGTTTGTAAACTTTGTCTGAAAGAAATGACTTACTTGAAGCAATAAATTGATGCTTATCAACATGATAAATAACAACACGGCCTTCCGAATCACCAATTGCAATGAGTCGTTGTTCTGAATGTATAGAAACACTAGTAATTACATTTGGAGCAACATCGATGCTTCCTGCTCTTTGTAATTTTCCGTCAACAATATAACAAAGATGAACAACGCAACCAGATGCATAAGCAATGACATTATCCATGTCCCAATCTATTGCACCTGCATTATCTTTGACTGCTGCAGGCGGAAATTCTGGGATAATTTCAAAACTCATTTTTTGACGATAGTAAAATTTTATCTGAAATGCTTATTATATATTATAAATAAATTTAAAATTAAAATTTTCGTCAGGGTGAATGGTATAATGGTTAGTATTGTTGATTGTGGCTCAATAGATCCGTGTTCGATTCACGGTTCACCCACTTTTTTCCATTTCTTTTTTGGAATTACCAAAGATTTCGAAAACAAAAAGATAACCATGCTAAATGGGTCGAAGAAAAAACTTTATTTCTATGTAATTCTTCCCCCATTGGGGATGATACATAAATATTTTGATCAACCATGGTCGCTTTGCTCTTCACAGCAAATTGTGTTCACAATCACCATCAACCACAAAAAAATTCATTTATTTCAATAGGGACTGGATTTTTTTCTGATTTTAATAGAATTTTTGGGATCTACAGAAGAAATGGAGTATTTCTGTCGTTTTAGAATTTGGAAATATTATAGATATCATGTTAAATTCTAAGATCAATTTGATTTTTTTTTCTTTTTTTAAATGGAAAAAGATCTCAGACTTAAAAGAAGGAGAGGTAAATAAAAAAAAGCAATGTTAGATTTAAGAGAAATAGAAGAGTAGATAAAATGATGAAAGAAAATAATAAATAATGAAAAATGTAAAATGATAAATTGAATAGAAATGGAGTTAAAAAATATTTGAATATTTTTTAATAAAAAATATAAAATTATAAAATATCTCAACATATAAGAGTTTTAGCAGGGACAAACATAGGTGTAGAGTGTAGTATTGGTGCAGGGCAATAGCCCTGCACCGCGCAAAAAGGAAAAAGAAGCAAGCACCGCACGTTCCCGGGAAGTCGCCCAGCCCAGTACTGATGTGGCCCGCGACTGCTTAATTTCCAGGTTCGGAGTGGAGCTGGATGTTGCCAGCCGGGTGTGGCCGCTTCGAAAGGATTGTTCGTCACACACTATTCACACTACCATTACCACTCTCAATTTCCTCCAGCGGAGGGAGTCTCGCTTATGAAAAATTTTCATTTTTTAATAAAAAATATAAAATTATAAAATATCTCAACATATAAGAGTTTTAGCAGGGACAAACATAGGTGTAGAGTGTAGTATTGGTGCAGGGCAATAGCCCTGCACCGCGCAAAAAGGAAAAAGAAGCAAGCACCGCACGTTCCCGGGAAGTCGCCCAGCCCAGTACTGATGTGGCCCGCGACTGCTTAATTTCCAGGTTCGGAGTGGAGCTGGATGTTGCCAGCCGGGTGTGGCCGCTTCGAAAGGATTGTTCGTCACACACTATTCACACTACCATTACCACTCTCAATTTCCTCCAGCGGAGGGAGTCTCGCTTATGAAAAATTTTCATTTTTTAATAAAAAATATAAAATTATAAAATATCTCAACATATAAGAGTTTTAGCAGGGACAAACATAGGTGTAGAGTGTAGTATTGGTGCAGGGCAATAGCCCTGCACCGCGCAAAAAGGAAAAAGAAGCAAGCACCGCACGTTCCCGGGAAGTCGCCCAGCCCAGTACTGATGTGGCCCGCGACTGCTTAATTTCCAGGTTCGGAGTGGAGCTGGATGTTGCCAGCCGGGTGTGGCCGCTTCGAAAGGATTGTTCGTCACACACTATTCACACTACCATTACCACTCTCAATTTCCTCCAGCGGAGGGAGTCTCGCTTATGAAAAATTTTCATTTTTTAATAAAAAATATAAAATTATAAAATATCTCAACATATAAGAGTTTTAGCAGGGACAAACATAGGTGTAGAGTGTAGTATTGGTGCAGGGCAATAGCCCTGCACCGCGCAAAAAGGAAAAAGAAGCAAGCACCGCACGTTCCCGGGAAGTCGCCCAGCCCAGTACTGATGTGGCCCGCGACTGCTTAATTTCCAGGTTCGGAGTGGAGCTGGATGTTGCCAGCCGGGTGTGGCCGCTTCGAAAGGATTGTTCGTCACACACTATTCACACTACCATTACCACTCTCAATTTCCTCCAGCGGAGGGAGTCTCGCTTATGAAAAATTTTCATTTTTTAATAAAAAATATAAAATTATAAAATATCTCAACATATAAGAGTTTTAGCAGGGACAAACATAGGTGTAGAGTGTAGTATTGGTGCAGGGCAATAGCCCTGCACCGCGCAAAAAGGAAAAAGAAGCAAGCACCGCACGTTCCCGGGAAGTCGCCCAGCCCAGTACTGATGTGGCCCGCGACTGCTTAATTTCCAGGTTCGGAGTGGAGCTGGATGTTGCCAGCCGGGTGTGGCCGCTTCGAAAGGATTGTTCGTCACACACTATTCACACTACCATTACCACTCTCAATTTCCTCCAGCGGAGGGAGTCTCGCTTATGAAAAATTTTCATTTTTTAATAAAAAATATAAAATTATAAAATATCTCAACATATAAGAGTTTTAGCAGGGACAAACATAGGTGTAGAGTGTAGTATTGGTGCAGGGCAATAGCCCTGCACCGCGCAAAAAGGAAAAAGAAGCAAGCACCGCACGTTCCCGGGAAGTCGCCCAGCCCAGTACTGATGTGGCCCGCGACTGCTTAATTTCCAGGTTCGGAGTGGAGCTGGATGTTGCCAGCCGGGTGTGGCCGCTTCGAAAGGATTGTTCGTCACACACTATTCACACTACCATTACCACTCTCAATTTCCTCCAGCGGAGGGAGTCTCGCTTATGAAAAATTTTCATTTTTTAATAAAAAATATAAAATTATAAAATATCTCAACATATAAGAGTTTTAGCAGGGACAAACATAGGTGTAGAGTGTAGTATTGGTGCAGGGCAATAGCCCTGCACCGCGCAAAAAGGAAAAAGAAGCAAGCACCGCACGTTCCCGGGAAGTCGCCCAGCCCAGTACTGATGTGGCCCGCGACTGCTTAATTTCCAGGTTCGGAGTGGAGCTGGATGTTGCCAGCCGGGTGTGGCCGCTTCGAAAGGATTGTTCGTCACACACTATTCACACTACCATTACCACTCTCAATTTCCTCCAGCGGAGGGAGTCTCGCTTATGAAAAATTTTCATTTTTTAATAAAAAATATAAAATTATAAAATATCTCAACATATAAGAGTTTTAGCAGGGACAAACATAGGTGTAGAGTGTAGTATTGGTGCAGGGCAATAGCCCTGCACCGCGCAAAAAGGAAAAAGAAGCAAGCACCGCACGTTCCCGGGAAGTCGCCCAGCCCAGTACTGATGTGGCCCGCGACTGCTTAATTTCCAGGTTCGGAGTGGAGCTGGATGTTGCCAGCCGGGTGTGGCCGCTTCGAAAGGATTGTTCGTCACACACTATTCACACTACCATTACCACTCTCAATTTCCTCCAGCGGAGGGAGTCTCGCTTATGAAAAATTTTCATTTTTTAATAAAAAAAAATATAAAATTATAAAATATCTCAACATATAAGAGTTTTAGCAGGGACAAACATAGGTGTAGAGTGTAGTATTGGTGCAGGGCAATAGCCCTGCACCGCGCAAAAAGGAAAAAGAAGCAAGCACCGCACGTTCCCGGGAAGTCGCCCAGCCCAGTACTGATGTGGCCCGCGACTGCTTAATTTCCAGGTTCGGAGTGGAGCTGGATGTTGCCAGCCGGGTGTGGCCGCTTCGAAAGGATTGTTCGTCACACACTATTCACACTACCATTACCACTCTCAATTTCCTCCAGCGGAGGGAGTCTCGCTTATGAAAAATTTTCATTTTTTAATAAAAAATATAAAATTATAAAATATCTCAACATATAAGAGTTTTAGCAGGGACAAACATAGGTGTAGAGTGTAGTATTGGTGCAGGGCAATAGCCCTGCACCGCGCAAAAAGGAAAAAGAAGCAAGCACCGCACGTTCCCGGGAAGTCGCCCAGCCCAGTACTGATGTGGCCCGCGACTGCTTAATTTCCAGGTTCGGAGTGGAGCTGGATGTTGCCAGCCGGGTGTGGCCGCTTCGAAAGGATTGTTCGTCACACACTATTCACACTACCATTACCACTCTCAATTTCCTCCAGCGGAGGGAGTCTCGCTTATGAAAAATTTTCATTTTTTAATAAAAAATATAAAATTATAAAATATCTCAACATATAAGAGTTTTAGCAGGGACAAACATAGGTGTAGAGTGTAGTATTGGTGCAGGGCAATAGCCCTGCACCGCGCAAAAAGGAAAAAGAAGCAAGCACCGCACGTTCCCGGGAAGTCGCCCAGCCCAGTACTGATGTGGCCCGCGACTGCTTAATTTCCAGGTTCGGAGTGGAGCTGGATGTTGCCAGCCGGGTGTGGCCGCTTCGAAAGGATTGTTCGTCACACACTATTCACACTACCATTACCACTCTCAATTTCCTCCAGCGGAGGGAGTCTCGCTTATGAAAAATTTTCATTTTTTAATAAAAAATATAAAATTATAAAATATCTCAACATATAAGAGTTTTAGCAGGGACAAACATAGGTGTAGAGTGTAGTATTGGTGCAGGGCAATAGCCCTGCACCGCGCAAAAAGGAAAAAGAAGCAAGCACCGCACGTTCCCGGGAAGTCGCCCAGCCCAGTACTGATGTGGCCCGCGACTGCTTAATTTCCAGGTTCGGAGTGGAGCTGGATGTTGCCAGCCGGGTGTGGCCGCTTCGAAAGGATTGTTCGTCACACACTATTCACACTACCATTACCACTCTCAATTTCCTCCAGCGGAGGGAGTCTCGCTTATGAAAAATTTTCATTTTTTAATAAAAAATATAAAATTATAAAATATCTCAACATATAAGAGTTTTAGCAGGGACAAACATAGGTGTAGAGTGTAGTATTGGTGCAGGGCAATAGCCCTGCACCGCGCAAAAAGGAAAAAGAAGCAAGCACCGCACGTTCCCGGGAAGTCGCCCAGCCCAGTACTGATGTGGCCCGCGACTGCTTAATTTCCAGGTTCGGAGTGGAGCTGGATGTTGCCAGCCGGGTGTGGCCGCTTCGAAAGGATTGTTCGTCACACACTATTCACACTACCATTACCACTCTCAATTTCCTCCAGCGGAGGGAGTCTCGCTTATGAAAAATTTTCATTTTTTAATAAAAAATATAAAATTATAAAATATCTAACATATAAGAGTTTTAGCAGGGACAAACATAGGTGTAGAGTGTAGTATTGGTGCAGGGCAATAGCCCTGCACCGCGCAAAAAGGAAAAAGAAGCAAGCACCGCACGTTCCCGGGAAGTCGCCCAGCCCAGTACTGATGTGGCCCGCGACTGCTTAATTTCCAGGTTCGGAGTGGAGCTGGATGTTGCCAGCCGGGTGTGGCCGCTTCGAAAGGATTGTTCGTCACACACTATTCACACTACCATTACCACTCTCAATTTCCTCCAGCGGAGGGAGTCTCGCTTATGAAAAATTTTCATTTTTTAATAAAAAATATAAATTATAAAATATCTCAACATATAAGAGTTTTAGCAGGGACAAACATAGTGTAGAGTGTAGTATTGGTGCAGGGCAATAGCCCTGCACCGCGCAAAAGGAAAAAGAAGCAAGCACCGCACGTTCCCGGGAAGTCGCCCAGCCCAGTACTGATGTGGCCCGCGACTGCTTAATTTCCAGGTTCGGAGTGGAGCTGGATGTTGCCAGCCGGGTGTGGCCGCTTCGAAAGGATTGTTCGTCACACACTATTCACACTACCATTACCACTCTCAATTTCTCCAGCGGAGGGAGTCTCGCTTATGAAAAATTTTCATTTTTTAATAAAAAATATAAAATTATAAAATATCTCAACATATAAGAGTTTTAGCAGGGACAAACATAGGTGTAGAGTGTAGTATTGGTGCAGGGCAATAGCCCTGCACCGCGCAAAAAGGAAAAAGAAGCAAGCACCGCACGTTCCCGGGAAGTCGCCCAGCCCAGTACTGATGTGGCCCGCGACTGCTTAATTTCCAGGTTCGGAGTGGAGCTGGATGTTGCCAGCCGGGTGTGGCCGCTTCGAAAGGATTGTTCGTCACACACTATTCACACTACCATTACCACTCTCAATTTCCTCCAGCGGAGGGAGTCTCGCTTATGAAAAATTTTCATTTTTTAATAAAAAATATAAAATTATAAAATATCTCAACATATAAGAGTTTTAGCAGGGACAAACATAGGTGTAGAGTGTAGTATTGGTGCAGGGCAATAGCCCTGCACCGCGCAAAAAGGAAAAAGAAGCAAGCACCGCACGTTCCCGGGAAGTCGCCCAGCCCAGTACTGATGTGGCCCGCGACTGCTTAATTTCCAGGTTCGGAGTGGAGCTGGATGTTGCCAGCCGGGTGTGGCCGCTTCGAAAGGATTGTTCGTCACACACTATTCACACTACCATTACCACTCTCAATTTCCTCCAGCGGAGGGAGTCTCGCTTATGAAAAATTTTCATTTTTTAATAAAAAATATAAAATTATAAAATATCTCAACATATAAGAGTTTTAGCAGGGACAAACATAGGTGTAGAGTGTAGTATTGGTGCAGGGCAATAGCCCTGCACCGCGCAAAAAGGAAAAAGAAGCAAGCACCGCACGTTCCCGGGAAGTCGCCCAGCCCAGTACTGATGTGGCCCGCGACTGCTTAATTTCCAGGTTCGGAGTGGAGCTGGATGTTGCCAGCCGGGTGTGGCCGCTTCGAAAGGATTGTTCGTCACACACTATTCACACTACCATTACCACTCTCAATTTCCTCCAGCGGAGGGAGTCTCGCTTATGAAAAATTTTCATTTTTTAATAAAAAATATAAAATTATAAAATATCTCAACATATAAGAGTTTTAGCAGGGACAAACATAGGTGTAGAGTGTAGTATTGGTGCAGGGCAATAGCCCTGCACCGCGCAAAAAGGAAAAAGAAGCAAGCACCGCACGTTCCCGGGAAGTCGCCCAGCCCAGTACTGATGTGGCCCGCGACTGCTTAATTTCCAGGTTCGGAGTGGAGCTGGATGTTGCCAGCCGGGTGTGGCCGCTTCGAAAGGATTGTTCGTCACACACTATTCACACTACCATTACCACTCTCAATTTCCTCCAGCGGAGGGAGTCTCGCTTATGAAAAATTTTCATTTTTTAATAAAAAATATAAAATTATAAAATATCTCAACATATAAGAGTTTTAGCAGGGACAAACATAGGTGTAGAGTGTAGTATTGGTGCAGGGCAATAGCCCTGCACCGCGCAAAAAGGAAAAAGAAGCAAGCACCGCACGTTCCCGGGAAGTCGCCCAGCCCAGTACTGATGTGGCCCGCGACTGCTTAATTTCCAGGTTCGGAGTGGAGCTGGATGTTGCCAGCCGGGTGTGGCCGCTTCGAAAGGATTGTTCGTCACACACTATTCACACTACCATTACCACTCTCAATTTCCTCCAGCGGAGGGAGTCTCGCTTATGAAAAATTTTCATTTTTTAATAAAAAATATAAAATTATAAAATATCTCAACATATAAGAGTTTTAGCAGGGACAAACATAGGTGTAGAGTGTAGTATTGGTGCAGGGCAATAGCCCTGCACCGCGCAAAAAGGAAAAAGAAGCAAGCACCGCACGTTCCCGGGAAGTCGCCCAGCCCAGTACTGATGTGGCCCGCGACTGCTTAATTTCCAGGTTCGGAGTGGAGCTGGATGTTGCCAGCCGGGTGTGGCCGCTTCGAAAGGATTGTTCGTCACACACTATTCACACTACCATTACCACTCTCAATTTCCTCCAGCGGAGGGAGTCTCGCTTATGAAAAATTTTCATTTTTTAATAAAAAATATAAAATTATAAAATATCTCAACATATAAGAGTTTTAGCAGGGACAAACATAGGTGTAGAGTGTAGTATTGGTGCAGGGCAATAGCCCTGCACCGCGCAAAAAGGAAAAAGAAGCAAGCACCGCACGTTCCCGGGAAGTCGCCCAGCCCAGTACTGATGTGGCCCGCGACTGCTTAATTTCCAGGTTCGGAGTGGAGCTGGATGTTGCCAGCCGGGTGTGGCCGCTTCGAAAGGATTGTTCGTCACACACTATTCACACTACCATTACCACTCTCAATTTCCTCCAGCGGAGGGAGTCTCGCTTATGAAAAATTTTCATTTTTTAATAAAAAATATAAAATTATAAAATATCTCAACATATAAGAGTTTTAGCAGGGACAAACATAGGTGTAGAGTGTAGTATTGGTGCAGGGCAATAGCCCTGCACCGCGCAAAAAGGAAAAAGAAGCAAGCACCGCACGTTCCCGGGAAGTCGCCCAGCCCAGTACTGATGTGGCCCGCGACTGCTTAATTTCCAGGTTCGGAGTGGAGCTGGATGTTGCCAGCCGGGTGTGGCCGCTTCGAAAGGATTGTTCGTCACACACTATTCACACTACCATTACCACTCTCAATTTCCTCCAGCGGAGGGAGTCTCGCTTATGAAAAATTTTCATTTTTTAATAAAAAATATAAAATTATAAAATATCTCAACATATAAGAGTTTTAGCAGGGACAAACATAGGTGTAGAGTGTAGTATTGGTGCAGGGCAATAGCCCTGCACCGCGCAAAAAGGAAAAAGAAGCAAGCACCGCACGTTCCCGGGAAGTCGCCCAGCCCAGTACTGATGTGGCCCGCGACTGCTTAATTTCCAGGTTCGGAGTGGAGCTGGATGTTGCCAGCCGGGTGTGGCCGCTTCGAAAGGATTGTTCGTCACACACTATTCACACTACCATTACCACTCTCAATTTCCTCCAGCGGAGGGAGTCTCGCTTATGAAAAATTTTCATTTTTTAATAAAAAATATAAAATTATAAAATATCTCAACATATAAGAGTTTTAGCAGGGACAAACATAGGTGTAGAGTGTAGTATTGGTGCAGGGCAATAGCCCTGCACCGCGCAAAAAGGAAAAAGAAGCAAGCACCGCACGTTCCCGGGAAGTCGCCCAGCCCAGTACTGATGTGGCCCGCGACTGCTTAATTTCCAGGTTCGGAGTGGAGCTGGATGTTGCCAGCCGGGTGTGGCCGCTTCGAAAGGATTGTTCGTCACACACTATTCACACTACCATTACCACTCTCAATTTCCTCCAGCGGAGGGAGTCTCGCTTATGAAAAATTTTCATTTTTTAATAAAAAATATAAAATTATAAAATATCTCAACATATAAGAGTTTTAGCAGGGACAAACATAGGTGTAGAGTGTAGTATTGGTGCAGGGCAATAGCCCTGCACCGCGCAAAAAGGAAAAAGAAGCAAGCACCGCACGTTCCCGGGAAGTCGCCCAGCCCAGTACTGATGTGGCCCGCGACTGCTTAATTTCCAGGTTCGGAGTGGAGCTGGATGTTGCCAGCCGGGTGTGGCCGCTTCGAAAGGATTGTTCGTCACACACTATTCACACTACCATTACCACTCTCAATTTCCTCCAGCGGAGGGAGTCTCGCTTATGAAAAATTTTCATTTTTTAATAAAAAATATAAAATTATAAAATATCTCAACATATAAGAGTTTTAGCAGGGACAAACATAGGTGTAGAGTGTAGTATTGGTGCAGGGCAATAGCCCTGCACCGCGCAAAAAGGAAAAAGAAGCAAGCACCGCACGTTCCCGGGAAGTCGCCCAGCCCAGTACTGATGTGGCCCGCGACTGCTTAATTTCCAGGTTCGGAGTGGAGCTGGATGTTGCCAGCCGGGTGTGGCCGCTTCGAAAGGATTGTTCGTCACACACTATTCACACTACCATTACCACTCTCAATTTCCTCCAGCGGAGGGAGTCTCGCTTATGAAAAATTTTCATTTTTTAATAAAAAATATAAAATTATAAAATATCTCAACATATAAGAGTTTTAGCAGGGACAAACATAGGTGTAGAGTGTAGTATTGGTGCAGGGCAATAGCCCTGCACCGCGCAAAAAGGAAAAAGAAGCAAGCACCGCACGTTCCCGGGAAGTCGCCCAGCCCAGTACTGATGTGGCCCGCGACTGCTTAATTTCCAGGTTCGGAGTGGAGCTGGATGTTGCCAGCCGGGTGTGGCCGCTTCGAAAGGATTGTTCGTCACACACTATTCACACTACCATTACCACTCTCAATTTCCTCCAGCGGAGGGAGTCTCGCTTATGAAAAATTTTCATTTTTTAATAAAAAATATAAAATTATAAATATCTCAACATATAAGAGTTTTAGCAGGGACAAACATAGGTGTAGAGTGTAGTATTGGTGCAGGGCAATAGCCCTGCACCGCGCAAAAAGGAAAAAGAAGCAAGCACCGCACGTTCCCGGGAAGTCGCCCAGCCCAGTACTGATGTGGCCCGCGACTGCTTAATTTCCAGGTTCGGAGTGGAGCTGGATGTTGCCAGCCGGGTGTGGCCGCTTCGAAAGGATTGTTCGTCACACACTATTCACACTACCATTACCACTCTCAATTTCCTCCAGCGGAGGGAGTCTCGCTTATGAAAAATTTTCATTTTTTAATAAAAAATATAAAATTATAAAATATCTCAACATATAAGAGTTTTAGCAGGGACAAACATAGGTGTAGAGTGTAGTATTGGTGCAGGGCAATAGCCCTGCACCGCGCAAAAAGGAAAAAGAAGCAAGCACCGCACGTTCCCGGGAAGTCGCCCAGCCCAGTACTGATGTGGCCCGCGACTGCTTAATTTCCAGGTTCGGAGTGGAGCTGGATGTTGCCAGCCGGGTGTGGCCGCTTCGAAAGGATTGTTCGTCACACACTATTCACACTACCATTACCACTCTCAATTTCCTCCAGCGGAGGAGTCTCGCTTATGAAAATTTTTCATTTTAATAAAAAATATAAAATTATAAATATCTCACATATAGAGTTTTAGCAGGGACAAACATAGGTGTAGAGTGTAGTATTGGTGCAGGGCAATAGCCCTGCACCGCGCAAAAAGGAAAAAGAAGCAAGCACCGCACGTTCCCGGGAAGTCGCCCAGCCCAGTACTGATGTGGCCCGCGACTGCTTAATTTCCAGGTTCGGAGTGGAGCTGGATGTTTGCCAGCCGGGTGTGGCCGCTTCGAAAGGATTGTTCGTCACACACTATTCACACTACCATTACCACTCTCAATTTCCTCCAGCGGAGGAGTCTCGCTTATGAAAAATTTTCATTTTTTATAAAAAATATAAAATTATAAAATATCTCAACATATAAGAGTTTTAGCAGGGACAAACATAGGTGTAGAGTGTAGTATTGGTGCAGGGCAATAGCCCTGCACCGCGCAAAAAGAAAAAAAGAAGCAAGCACCGCACGTTCCCGGGAAGTCGCCCAGCCAGTACTGATGTGGCCCGCGACTGCTTAATTTCCAGGTTCGGAGTGGAGCTGGATGTTGCCAGCCGGGTGTGGCCGCTTCGAAAGGATTGTTCGTCACACACTATTCACAACTACCATTACACTCTCAATTTCCTCCAGCGGAGGAGTCTCGCTTTATGAAAATTTTCATTTTTTATAAAATATAAAATTATAAAATATCTCAACATATAAGAGTTTTAGCAGGGACAAACATAGGTGTAGAGTGTAGTATTGGTGCAGGGCAATAGCCCTGCACCGCGCAAAAAGGAAAAAGAAGCAAGCACCGCACGTTCCCGGGAAGTCGCCCAGCCCAGTACTGATGTGGCCCGCGACTGCTTAATTTCCAGGTTCGGAGTGGAGCTGGATGTTGCCAGCCGGGTGTGGCCGCTTCGAAAGGATTGTTCGCACACACTATTCACACTACCATTACCACTCTCAATTTCCTCCAGCGGAGGAGTCTCGCTTATGAAAAATTTTTCATTTTTTATAAAAATATAAAAATTATAAAATATCTCAACATATAAGAGTTTAGCAGGGACAAACATAGGTGTAGAGTGTAGTATTGGTGCAGGGCAATAGCCCTGCACCGCGCAAAAAAAAAAGAAGCAAGCACCGCACGTTCCCGGGAAGTCGCCCAGCCCAGTACTGATGTGGCCCGCGACTGCTTAAGTTCGGAGTGGAGCTGGATGTTGCCAGCCGGGTGTGGCCGCTTCGAAAGGATTGTTCGTCACACACTATTCACACTACCATTAACTCTCAATTTCCTCCAGCGAGGGATCTCGCTTATGAAAAATTTTCATTTTTTAATAAAAAATATAAAATTATAAAATATCTCAACATTAAGAGTTTTAGCAGGGACAAACATAGGTGTAGAGTGTAGTATTGGTGCAGGGCAATAGCCCTGCACCGCGCAAAAAGGAAAAAGAAGCAAGCACCGCACGTTCCCGGGAAGCCCAGCCCAGTACTGATGTGGCCCGCGACTGCTTAATTTCCAGGTTCGGAGTGGAGCTGGATGTTGCCAGCCGGGTGTGGCCGCTTCGAAAGGATTGTTCGTCACACACTATTCACACTACCATTACCACTCTCAATTTCCTCCAGCGGAGGAGTCTCGCTTATGAAAAATTTTCATTTTTAATAAAAAATATAAAATTATAAAATATCTCAACATATAAGAGTTTTAGCAGGGACAAACATAGGTGTAGAGTGTAGTATTGGTGCAGGGCAATAGCCCTGCACCGCGCAAAAAGGAAAAAGAAGCAAGCACCGCACGTTCCCGGGAAGTCGCCCAGCCCAGTACTGATGTGGCCCGCGACTGCTTAATTTCCAGGTTCGGAGTGGAGCTGGATGTTGCCAGCCGGGTGTGGCCGCTTCGAAGAATTGTTCGCACACACTATTCACACTACCATTACCACTCTCAATTTCCTACCAGCGGAGGAGTCTCGCTATGAAAATTTTCTTTTTTAAATAAAAAATATAAAATTATAAAATATCTCAACATATAGAGTTTTAGCAGGGACAAACATAGGTGTAGAGTGTAGTATTGGTGCAGGGCAATAGCCCTGCACCGCGCAAAAAGGAAAAAGAAGCAAGCACCGCACGTTCCCGGGAAGTCGCCCAGCCCAGTACTGATGTGGCCCGCGACTGCTATATTTCAGTTCGGAGTGGAGCTGGATGTTGCCAGCCGGGTGTGGCCGCTTCGAAAGGATTGTTCGTCACACACATATTCACACTACCATTACCACTCTCAATTTCCTCCAGCGGAGGAGTCTCGCTTATGAAAAATTTTCATTTTTTAAAAAAAAAATATAAAATTATAAAATATCAACATAAAGAGTTTTAGCAGGGACAAACATAGGTGTAGAGTGTAGTATTGGTGCAGGGCAATAGCCCTGCACCGCGCAAAAAGGAAAAAGAAGCAAGCACCGCACGTTCCCGGGAAGTCGCCCAGCCCAGTACTGATGTGGCCCGCGACTGCTTAATTTCCAGGTTCGGAGTGGAGCTGGATGTTGCCAGCCGGGTGTGGCCGTTCGAAAGGATGTTCGTCACACACTATTCACACTACCATTACCACTCTAATTTCCTCCAGCGGAGGAGTCCTCGCTTATGAAAAATTTTCATTTTTTAATAAAAATATAAAATTATAAAATATCTCAACATATAAGAGTTTTAGCAGGGACAAACATAGGTGTAGAGTGTAGTATTGGTGCAGGGCAATAGCCCTGCACCGCGCAAAAAGGAAAAAAAGCAGCACCGCACGTTCCCGGGAAGTCGCCCAGCCCAGTATGATGTGGCCCGCGACTGCTTAATTTCCAGGTTCGGAGTGGAGCTGGATGTTGCCAGCCGGGTGTGGCCGCTTCGAAAGGATTGTTCGTCACACACTATTCACACTAACCATTACCACTCTCAATTTCCTCCAGGAGGAGTCTCGCTTATGAAAATTTTCATTTTTTAATAAAAATATAAAATTATAAAATATCTCAAAATAAGAGTTTTAGCAGGGACAAACATAGGTGTAGAGTGTAGTATTGGTGCAGGGCAATAGCCCTGCACCGCGCAAAAAGGAAAAAGAAGCAAGCACCGCACGTTCCCGGGAAGTCGCCCAGCCAGTACTGATGTGGCCCGCGACTGCTTAATTTCCAGGTTCGGAGTGGAGCTGGATGTTGCCAGCGGGTGTGGCCGCTCGAAAGGATTGTTCGTCACACACTATTCACACTACCATTACCTACTCTCAATTTCCTCCAGCGGAGGAGTCTCGCTTATGAAAAATTTTATTTTTTTAATAAAATATAAAATTATAAAATATCTCAACATATAAGAGTTTTAGCAGGGACAAACATAGGTGTAGAGTGTAGTATTGGTGCAGGGCAATAGCCCTGCACCGCGCAAAAAGGAAAAAGAAGCAAGCACCGCACGTTCCCGGGAAGTCGCCAGCCCAGTACTGATGTGGCCCGCGACTGCTTAATTTCCAGGTTCGGAGTGGAGCTGGATGTTGCCAGCCGGGTGTGGCCGCTTCGAAAGGATTGTTCGTCACACACTATTCACACTACATTACCACTCTCAATTTCCTCCAGCGGAGGAGTCTCGCTTATGAAAAATTTTCATTTTTTAATAAAAAATATAAAATTATAAAAATTCTCAACATATAAGAGTTTTAGCAGGGACAAACATAGGTGTAGAGTGTAGTATTGGTGCAGGGCAATAGCCCTGCACCGCGCAAAAAGGAAAAAGAAGCAAGCACCGCACGTTCCCGGGAAGTCGCCCACGCCAGTACTGATGTGGCCCGCGACTGCTTAATTTCCAGTTTCGGAGTGGAGCTGGATGTTGCCAGCCGGGTGTGGCGCGCTTCGAAAGGATTGTTCGTCACACACTATTCACACTACCATTACCACTCTCAATTTCCTCCAGCGGAGGGAGTCTCGCTTATGAAAAATTTTCATTTTTTAATAAAAAATATAAAATTATAAAATATCTCAACATATAAGAGTTTTAGCAGGGACAAACATAGGTGTAGAGTGTAGTATTGGTGCAGGCAATAGCCCTGCACCGCGCAAAAAGGAAAAAGAAGCAAGCACCGCACGTTCCCGGGAAGTCGCCCAGCCCAGTACTGATGTGGCCCGCGACTGCTTAATTTCCAGGTTCGGAGTGGAGCTGGATGTTGCCAGCCGGGTGTGGCCGCTTCGAAAGGATTGTTCGTCACACACTATTCACACTACCATTACCACTCTCAATTTCCTCCAGCGGAGGGAGTCTCGCTTATGAAAAATTTTCATTTTTTAATAAAAAATATAAAATTATAAAATATCTCAACATATAAGAGTTTTAGCAGGGACAAACATAGGTGTAGAGTGTAGTATTGGTGCAGGGCAATAGCCCTGCACCGCGCAAAAAGGAAAAAGAAGCAAGCACCGCACGTTCCCGGGAAGTCGCCCAGCCCAGTACTGATGTGGCCCGCGACTGCTTAATTTCCAGGTTCGGAGTGGAGCTGGATGTTGCCAGCCGGGTGTGGCCGCTTCGAAAGGATTGTTCGTCACACACTATTCACACTACCATTACCACTCTCAATTTCCTCCAGCGGAGGGAGTCTCGCTTATGAAAAATTTTCATTTTTTAATAAAAAATATAAAATTATAAAATATCTCAACATATAAGAGTTTTAGCAGGGACAAACATAGGTGTAGAGTGTAGTATTGGTGCAGGGCAATAGCCCTGCACCGCGCAAAAAGGAAAAAGAAGCAAGCACCGCACGTTCCCGGGAAGTCGCCCAGCCCAGTACTGATGTGGCCCGCGACTGCTTAATTTCCAGGTTCGGAGTGGAGCTGGATGTTGCCAGCCGGGTGTGGCCGCTTCGAAAGGATTGTTCGTCACACACTATTCACACTACCATTACCACTCTCAATTTCCTCCAGCGGAGGGAGTCTCGCTTATGAAAAATTTTCATTTTTTAATAAAAAATATAAAATTATAAAATATCTCAACATATAAGAGTTTTAGCAGGGACAAACATAGGTGTAGAGTGTAGTATTGGTGCAGGGCAATAGCCCTGCACCGCGCAAAAAGGAAAAAGAAGCAAGCACCGCACGTTCCCGGGAAGTCGCCCAGCCCAGTACTGATGTGGCCCGCGACTGCTTAATTTCCAGGTTCGGAGTGGAGCTGGATGTTGCCAGCCGGGTGTGGCCGCTTCGAAAGGATTGTTCGTCACACACTATTCACACTACCATTACCACTCTCAATTTCCTCCAGCGGAGGGAGTCTCGCTTATGAAAAATTTTCATTTTTTAATAAAAAATATAAAATTATAAAATATCTCAACATATAAGAGTTTTAGCAGGGACAAACATAGGTGTAGAGTGTAGTATTGGTGCAGGGCAATAGCCCTGCACCGCGCAAAAAGGAAAAAGAAGCAAGCACCGCACGTTCCCGGGAAGTCGCCCAGCCCAGTACTGATGTGGCCCGCGACTGCTTAATTTCCAGGTTCGGAGTGGAGCTGGATGTTGCCAGCCGGGTGTGGCCGCTTCGAAAGGATTGTTCGTCACACACTATTCACACTACCATTACCACTCTCAATTTCCTCCAGCGGAGGGAGTCTCGCTTATGAAAAATTTTCATTTTTTAATAAAAAATATAAAATTATAAAATATCTCAACATATAAGAGTTTTAGCAGGGACAAACATAGGTGTAGAGTGTAGTATTGGTGCAGGGCAATAGCCCTGCACCGCGCAAAAAGGAAAAAGAAGCAAGCACCGCACGTTCCCGGGAAGTCGCCCAGCCCAGTACTGATGTGGCCCGCGACTGCTTAATTTCCAGGTTCGGAGTGGAGCTGGATGTTGCCAGCCGGGTGTGGCCGCTTCGAAAGGATTGTTCGTCACACACTATTCACACTACCATTACCACTCTCAATTTCCTCCAGCGGAGGGAGTCTCGCTTATGAAAAATTTTCATTTTTTAATAAAAAATATAAAATTATAAAATATCTCAACATATAAGAGTTTTAGCAGGGACAAACATAGGTGTAGAGTGTAGTATTGGTGCAGGGCAATAGCCCTGCACCGCGCAAAAAGGAAAAAGAAGCAAGCACCGCACGTTCCCGGGAAGTCGCCCAGCCCAGTACTGATGTGGCCCGCGACTGCTTAATTTCCAGGTTCGGAGTGGAGCTGGATGTTGCCAGCCGGGTGTGGCCGCTTCGAAAGGATTGTTCGTCACACACTATTCACACTACCATTACCACTCTCAATTTCCTCCAGCGGAGGGAGTCTCGCTTATGAAAAATTTTCATTTTTTAATAAAAAATATAAAATTATAAAATATCTCAACATATAAGAGTTTTAGCAGGGACAAACATAGGTGTAGAGTGTAGTATTGGTGCAGGGCAATAGCCCTGCACCGCGCAAAAAGGAAAAAGAAGCAAGCACCGCACGTTCCCGGGAAGTCGCCCAGCCCAGTACTGATGTGGCCCGCGACTGCTTAATTTCCAGGTTCGGAGTGGAGCTGGATGTTGCCAGCCGGGTGTGGCCGCTTCGAAAGGATTGTTCGTCACACACTATTCACACTACCATTACCACTCTCAATTTCCTCCAGCGGAGGGAGTCTCGCTTATGAAAAATTTTCATTTTTTAATAAAAAATATAAAATTATAAAATTCTCAACATATAAGAGTTTTAGCAGGACAAACATAGGTGTAGAGTGTAGTATTGGTGCAGGGCAATAGCCCTGCACCGCGCAAAAAGGAAAAAGAAGCAAGCACCGCACGTTCCCGGGAAGTCGCCCAGCCCAGTACTGATGTGGCCCGCGACTGCTTAATTTCCAGGTTCGGAGTGGAGCTGGATGTTGCCAGCCGGGTGTGGCCGCTTCGAAAGGATTGTTCGTCACACACTATTCACACTACCATTACCACTCTCAATTTCCTCCAGCGGAGGGAGTCTCGCTTATGAAAAATTTTCATTTTTTAATAAAAAATATAAAATTATAAAATATCTCAACATATAAGAGTTTTAGCAGGGACAAACATAGGTGTAGAGTGTAGTATTGGTGCAGGGCAATAGCCCTGCACCGCGCAAAAAGGAAAAAGAAGCAAGCACCGCACGTTCCCGGGAAGTCGCCCAGCCCAGTACTGATGTGGCCCGCGACTGCTTAATTTCCAGGTTCGGAGTGGAGCTGGATGTTGCCAGCCGGGTGTGGCCGCTTCGAAAGGATTGTTCGTCACACACTATTCACACTACCATTACCACTCTCAATTTCCTCCAGCGGAGGGAGTCTCGCTTATGAAAAATTTTCATTTTTTAATAAAAAATATAAAATTATAAAATATCTCAACATATAAGAGTTTTAGCAGGGACAAACATAGGTGTAGAGTGTAGTATTGGTGCAGGGCAATAGCCCTGCACCGCGCAAAAAGGAAAAAGAAGCAAGCACCGCACGTTCCCGGGAAGTCGCCCAGCCCAGTACTGATGTGGCCCGCGACTGCTTAATTTCCAGGTTCGGAGTGGAGCTGGATGTTGCCAGCCGGGTGTGGCCGCTTCGAAAGGATTGTTCGTCACACACTATTCACACTACCATTACCACTCTCAATTTCCTCCAGCGGAGGGAGTCTCGCTTATGAAAAATTTTCATTTTTTAATAAAAAATATAAAATTATAAAATATCTCAACATATAAGAGTTTTAGCAGGGACAAACATAGGTGTAGAGTGTAGTATTGGTGCAGGGCAATAGCCCTGCACCGCGCAAAAAGGAAAAAGAAGCAAGCACCGCACGTTCCCGGGAAGTCGCCCAGCCCAGTACTGATGTGGCCCGCGACTGCTTAATTTCCAGGTTCGGAGTGGAGCTGGATGTTGCCAGCCGGGTGTGGCCGCTTCGAAAGGATTGTTCGTCACACACTATTCACACTACCATTACCACTCTCAATTTCCTCCAGCGGAGGGAGTCTCGCTTATGAAAAATTTTCATTTTTTAATAAAAAATATAAAATTATAAAATATCTCAACATATAAGAGTTTTAGCAGGGACAAACATAGGTGTAGAGTGTAGTATTGGTGCAGGGCAATAGCCCTGCACCGCGCAAAAAGGAAAAAGAAGCAAGCACCGCACGTTCCCGGGAAGTCGCCCAGCCCAGTACTGATGTGGCCCGCGACTGCTTAATTTCCAGGTTCGGAGTGGAGCTGGATGTTGCCAGCCGGGTGTGGCCGCTTCGAAAGGATTGTTCGTCACACACTATTCACACTACCATTACCACTCTCAATTTCCTCCAGCGGAGGGAGTCTCGCTTATGAAAAATTTTCATTTTTTAATAAAAAATATAAAATTATAAAATATCTCAACATATAAGAGTTTTAGCAGGGACAAACATAGGTGTAGAGTGTAGTATTGGTGCAGGGCAATAGCCCTGCACCGCGCAAAAAGGAAAAAGAAGCAAGCACCGCACGTTCCCGGGAAGTCGCCCAGCCCAGTACTGATGTGGCCCGCGACTGCTTAATTTCCAGGTTCGGAGTGGAGCTGGATGTTGCCAGCCGGGTGTGGCCGCTTCGAAAGGATTGTTCGTCACACACTATTCACACTACCATTACCACTCTCAATTTCCTCCAGCGGAGGGAGTCTCGCTTATGAAAAATTTTCATTTTTTAATAAAAAATATAAAATTATAAAATATCTCAACATATAAGAGTTTTAGCAGGGACAAACATAGGTGTAGAGTGTAGTATTGGTGCAGGGCAATAGCCCTGCACCGCGCAAAAAGGAAAAAGAAGCAAGCACCGCACGTTCCCGGGAAGTCGCCCAGCCCAGTACTGATGTGGCCCGCGACTGCTTAATTTCCAGGTTCGGAGTGGAGCTGGATGTTGCCAGCCGGGTGTGGCCGCTTCGAAAGGATTGTTCGTCACACACTATTCACACTACCATTACCACTCTCAATTTCCTCCAGCGGAGGGAGTCTCGCTTATGAAAAATTTTCATTTTTTAATAAAAAATATAAAATTATAAAATATCTCAACATATAAGAGTTTTAGCAGGGACAAACATAGGTGTAGAGTGTAGTATTGGTGCAGGGCAATAGCCCTGCACCGCGCAAAAAGGAAAAAGAAGCAAGCACCGCACGTTCCCGGGAAGTCGCCCAGCCCAGTACTGATGTGGCCCGCGACTGCTTAATTTCCAGGTTCGGAGTGGAGCTGGATGTTGCCAGCCGGGTGTGGCCGCTTCGAAAGGATTGTTCGTCACACACTATTCACACTACCATTACCACTCTCAATTTCCTCCAGCGGAGGGAGTCTCGCTTATGAAAAATTTTCATTTTTTAATAAAAAATATAAAATTATAAAATATCTCAACATATAAGAGTTTTAGCAGGGACAAACATAGGTGTAGAGTGTAGTATTGGTGCAGGGCAATAGCCCTGCACCGCGCAAAAAGGAAAAAGAAGCAAGCACCGCACGTTCCCGGGAAGTCGCCCAGCCCAGTACTGATGTGGCCCGCGACTGCTTAATTTCCAGGTTCGGAGTGGAGCTGGATGTTGCCAGCCGGGTGTGGCCGCTTCGAAAGGATTGTTCGTCACACACTATTCACACTACCATTACCACTCTCAATTTCCTCCAGCGGAGGGAGTCTCGCTTATGAAAAATTTTCATTTTTTAATAAAAAATATAAAATTATAAAATATCTCAACATATAAGAGTTTTAGCAGGGACAAACATAGGTGTAGAGTGTAGTATTGGTGCAGGGCAATAGCCCTGCACCGCGCAAAAAGGAAAAAGAAGCAAGCACCGCACGTTCCCGGGAAGTCGCCCAGCCCAGTACTGATGTGGCCCGCGACTGCTTAATTTCCAGGTTCGGAGTGGAGCTGGATGTTGCCAGCCGGGTGTGGCCGCTTCGAAAGGATTGTTCGTCACACACTATTCACACTACCATTACCACTCTCAATTTCCTCCAGCGGAGGGAGTCTCGCTTATGAAAAATTTTCATTTTTTAATAAAAAATATAAAATTATAAAATATCTCAACATATAAGAGTTTTAGCAGGGACAAACATAGGTGTAGAGTGTAGTATTGGTGCAGGGCAATAGCCCTGCACCGCGCAAAAAGGAAAAAGAAGCAAGCACCGCACGTTCCCGGGAAGTCGCCCAGCCCAGTACTGATGTGGCCCGCGACTGCTTAATTTCCAGGTTCGGAGTGGAGCTGGATGTTGCCAGCCGGGTGTGGCCGCTTCGAAAGGATTGTTCGTCACACACTATTCACACTACCATTACCACTCTCAATTTCCTCCAGCGGAGGGAGTCTCGCTTATGAAAAATTTTCATTTTTTAATAAAAAATATAAAATTATAAAATATCTCAACATATAAGAGTTTTAGCAGGGACAAACATAGGTGTAGAGTGTAGTATTGGTGCAGGGCAATAGCCCTGCACCGCGCAAAAAGGAAAAAGAAGCAAGCACCGCACGTTCCCGGGAAGTCGCCCAGCCCAGTACTGATGTGGCCCGCGACTGCTTAATTTCCAGGTTCGGAGTGGAGCTGGATGTTGCCAGCCGGGTGTGGCCGCTTCGAAAGGATTGTTCGTCACACACTATTCACACTACCATTACCACTCTCAATTTCCTCCAGCGGAGGGAGTCTCGCTTATGAAAAATTTTCATTTTTTAATAAAAAATATAAAATTATAAAATATCTCAACATATAAGAGTTTTAGCAGGGACAAACATAGGTGTAGAGTGTAGTATTGGTGCAGGGCAATAGCCCTGCACCGCGCAAAAAGGAAAAAGAAGCAAGCACCGCACGTTCCCGGGAAGTCGCCCAGCCCAGTACTGATGTGGCCCGCGACTGCTTAATTTCCAGGTTCGGAGTGGAGCTGGATGTTGCCAGCCGGGTGTGGCCGCTTCGAAAGGATTGTTCGTCACACACTATTCACACTACCATTACCACTCTCAATTTCCTCCAGCGGAGGGAGTCTCGCTTATGAAAAATTTTCATTTTTTAATAAAAAATATAAAATTATAAAATATCTCAACATATAAGAGTTTTAGCAGGGACAAACATAGGTGTAGAGTGTAATCACCTCCATCTAATATATTAATCAATTTTATTAAAATTCTTTTTCTCACAACTCATTATCATTTATGAAAACCTTCCTCGTAAACCTTGTAATTTCTACATCAATTAAAACAATTAATAATACTAAAAATAATAACAACATGAAATTGAATGATTCTTTAATAATTTGATCTTGCAATATTTTTATTTTATATATTTCTCCACATATATTTGTTATTATCACATTCTACTTTCTCTTCATTTGTCTAATTTCAACGTCAAACCTTAAAGTTTTTCGAATCAATTTTGTTTATTTGTTATGGCATTCTAATAAACTATTGGGATCCTTCCAAAACTCTATACATATGTATTTTTCCAATTGGTGAAATGTAAGATAATAGAATTAATTTGAATATTTGAAAATATTTCTTAAAAATTTTATGTTTTTCTTTCTACAATACATTACTTGCTGTCAAGTAACTGGTCCTTAATTCTAGGATTTGAACTTGACTATCAACCAAATATATGAGCAATGATATTTTATCACCTGCATTAAGGTCAAGTTGAATATTATACGTATCCTCCAAATGTCTGAAAATTAATAAATAATGTCTAATGTTTACTAGATTTTATCATCAAATTCAGAAATATTCATTTGTATAATAAACAACGTGAAAGTTATTACAACACACGATTTTTTATATTCAGAAATCAAATGTAATTAACAATAGCTCTTCACGATTCACGTCATAATTTCAGCCCAACTAAAAAGAACAATGAAGTACGACAAATGGTATCTATTTAATTTGAAATTATAATGTTCAATTAAAAAACAGATAATTTTGGGAAAAAATCAAAATCCAAAATAAAATTGCCCAATTCTACTTTATTAATGAGAGTTTTATGGCTAAATCTATTGCGAATCAATGAATATATAATTGCACTTGTGGCAAAATCTCCGATGTTCTACCATAGAAGTACAAATGCCTATATTATTGAAAATTCTATGGGCGTGTCGGATGTGTATCATTACAGATAAAAGTATAGATGTAATTCCTTTCATAAAAGCAATGCCCAAAGGAAGTAATGTTTTATGGGTAAAATATAGCACTGCTATTACAAATATTTCTTAATTATCTGACTAAAATTAAGACAAGGCTGTCATGCACCAGTGTGTTATAACAGATCGATTTTATTTGAAATTTCATAAATTAATAATTATAATAAATTTGATATTCAGAGACGGCGCTACGTGCCTTTTAGCATTCTGGGCACTTACGTGCCCAGAATGCAAGATTGAGAAATTTGAAACTTCGTTTCAAATTTCTGCCTTGCTGTTAGGCAAAAAGAAAGTCAGTACAAAAAAAATTTTGAAATTGAGAATAAAAATAATATTGTGAGTTTTTGTGATATATGGATTTTTTAGAAGATTTTAGAGATTGAATTGTTGCATGCTAAGTAGTGTCAACGATAGAAATTGAGAGCCTATTAATCGTCGAGGAAGTACGATTATTTTTTGGGCGAAAAAGTATCTTAAAATATGATTATTAATATGTTTTTAAAATAAAAAATTTGAAAGTTAATTTGAGATTCTCATATAATTTTTTGAATGAAAAAAATAAATATAGTCTATATGAGTTTTTGAATAATCACACTTGAGATATATCTAAAAAATAATTAAAAATAGAGTTTGAGAAGACTTTTCAAGGTGTAATGAAAAGTGTGATATAGAAAATAATTATAGATATTTTAATTTTATATATTGTGCTAAGCATTATATTAAATTTTTAGGAAAAACACTTTTCATAAGTATTCAATATTTGAAAATACGCTCCAAAAAAGAATAGATTCTTTTATATTCGCTTATATAAAAGGAGACTCTCTATCAGATGCGAATGCCTGAATTCAGCACCTCTGATAGAGAGTTTCCTCTTATATAAGCAAATCTTTTTCATTCGTTTTTGTTAATATAAAAACATCAAAATCTACCAATATGAGAAATTAAACCCTGCGAGGCACCAGTCTAGAACTGGCACTTCGCAGGGTTGAATTTCTCTTGACAAAATACAATAATCAAATGCTCCAAAGTTTTCAAATTTTTATTAGGAATAGGAGCCTACAAAGCACTGATTATATATCAGTGCCTGGTAGGCTCCTATTCCTTCTCTAAATGGGAGAAACTTTGTTTGAATAAGATAACATGCGAACAAAGTTTCTCCCATTTAGAGTGGGATTTGGAGGGTGGGAGGTACATAGATAGACTATGTATCTCTCACCCTCCAATTCCCTCGGGAAAGTTCGAAAACTTTGGTGCAATCAGCAACGATTGCACCAAAGTTTTTGCGTTTAATTGAAGGAATTGCTCTTTATGATATATACAGTTACAATGCATATATCATAAGGAGCAATTCCTTCCAGATATCTGGCAAACTTGCTCGCAATGGTTCACAATTGCGAACAAGTTTTGTCATTTGTCAAGAGAAATTAAACCCTGCGAAGCGCCAGTTCTAGACTGGTGCCTCGCAGGGTTTAATTTCTCATATTGGTAGATTTTGATGTTTTTATATTAACAAAAACGAATGAAAAAGATTTGCTTATATAAGAGGAAACTCTCTATCAGAGGTGCTGAATTCAGGCATTCGCATCTGATAGAGAGTCTCCTTTTATATAAGCGAATATAAAAGAATCTATTCTTTTTTGGAGCGTATTCTCAAATATTGAATACTTATGAAAAGTGTTTTTTTCTAAAAATCTCAGAATATATTTACAATAGTAAAATAAATAAGAAATTTAAATTTATTTTTAAATGCTTTTTTTTATATGAGATTCTCAAAAGTTATTGTTATAGACCGAAAATAGATTTTTTTGGTTTTCTCTTCAAATAATTGAAAGAATGATACTATTATAGGTTTATTATATTATATAGCATATAATCGTGCTATAGCCGAAAATTATAAGTTTTGAGAAGATTGAATATAACACAAATAAATTTGAATGTAAGTTAAATTGCTTGTTGTTTTTAATATCTATTTAATGAGAAATCCAATATTGCAAAATTCAAATTGAATGATTGAAAGAACAGAAAACGTCATTCTTTTCAATTTCGAATATGTTTCATTGTATTTATAATTATATGGCAAATAAGATATTTAAACTTGATTTTTGAAGGAAAATTCACAAAATTGAATAAATTCAAATAATTTTTATTCAAAAATAAACTAGTTATTTGAGTTTAATACTAATTATCTATTCAAACTACAAAGTTTGTAATTTAAAATATTTTGTGAGATCAGATTGAATTAATTCAAGGTTCTTTTCAATTAATATTAATGACCATATTACGCATTTTCGAACATTCTAAACCAAATATATAAAAATGGGAGACGAATGTTAAATTTTCTAGACATAAAGAAGTTGTTTACCGAGTTTTAGCTCTTATCTCTAACAAAAAATTAATTTTTAAAAAAAAGACCGAATACGTTTCACAGCGAGAAAAAAATAAAAGGCAAGATAGAATTTTCTAGACATAAAGAAGTTGTTTACCGAGTTTTAGCTCTTATCTCTAACAAAAAATTAATTTTTAAAAAAATGACCGAATACGTTTCACAGCGAGAAAAAAATAAAACTGTACACTGATTTTCATTTTCATTTCCAGTCACTTTACTTATTATTTTTTCTTTTTTTCATTTTAATTATAAATTATTTCATAATACATTTATTTACGTTACCATTTTCTTTATTCTTTTGAATTCCATACTAGACACTTATAGAATATTTTGATTGTTAACGTACTTCATTAGAATGAATCCTTACAAAGGGTATGTCGATCGAATTTACCTAATTGGTATTTCCAATCAGATTGAAGAAGGTAAAATGACATGGGAAGAAGCTTGCACCCATGTTCCCATCGCCCCAACCCTTCAATCAAATGATTTCAAATATTTAGATGTTTCAAAATCTTTTTTACAAAATCAATTTAGCTTACAGAATATCCCATTGCCTAAAGGCAAGAAAGGTCGTAGGGTCAATCCCTACGACCAAATCAAAGCTCTTGCTGTGATACATGACCACTGGGCCTTTCCCTGTGGTCAAACAAAACAATGGAAACGTTTGAAATTACAACAAATTGATGTATCTTATAGAGAAGTACGCAGATACTTCAAAGAAAATCATTTCACCAAGACGCGATTAGAGCATGCCGGGCCAGAAACAGCAGTAAGATATTGGGCGCTTTCACCCAATCTTATCTGGCACGCAGATGTTCATTATTTTAGGGGTGTTCGTGGCCAGTATATTTATGGCATAATCGACGATTTTAGCCGCAAAGTCCTAGCGTGTATACAAATACCAGATATGCTGGCAGCGACGACAGCGAACGTTGCGGCTTCCGCCTTCATTGAATTTGGCGCCCTTTATTGTTTCTGGACCGACAACGGTTCAGAAAATAGGGGCGCCTTTCAAGATCTACTTGATCTTTGGGGCGTCCAATGGCGGCATACAGACTCTCATTCTCCCTACCAAAATGGGAAGATTGAGAGATTCTGGCCGAAATTGGAGCGCTGCCAAAGCATTCAGGCTATTCCTGCCTTTATTTGGGAGTACAATAATAACACACCGCATGAAGATCTCCCAATTAATCCATTAACTGGAACAAATTACACGCCAAATCAAATGTATCAGCTGAAACCGAAATACACAAATGCAGATACAGAAAGGTTGTGGCAAATATGGGATACAGATACAGGCATGACCGCTGTTGACACATTCACAGCGTAATAATAAACATAATTTTTTAATTTCATTTTTAACAAGTTTTTTTAAATGTATGTAATGAATAATTCATTAGAATATGATAATGCACATTGTAACAGAATAGAACAATCACCAAATTTTTTTTGAAATTAAAAAATAAAAGTAAAAAGGATAAAGTAATCTAACCAAAAAAGATATTTAAAAGAATTTTGGAAAAAACAGAATAAGGATAATGATATTATTTTAGATACACAATCGATGTACTGAAGAATAATCCGGTAAAATGATGATATAAAATTAGATTATTTTACAAGTAGCTAAAAGAATAAAACTATAATATAAAATAAATGAAGTTTAATGAAACAATAAAGGTTAAATAAATAATAAAGATTTTTATTTTATATCAGTATTGAGAAGAAGTAACAGCTGACACTTGGTAGACAACTTCTTTATGTCTAGAAAATTCTATCTTGCCTTTTATTTTTTTCTCGCTGTGAAACGTATTCGGTCTTTTTTTTAAAAATTAATTTTTTGTTAGAGATAAGAGCTAAAACTCGGTAAACAACTTCTTTATGTCTAGAAAATTTAACATTCGTCTCCCATTTTTATATATTTGGTTTAGAATGTTCGAAAATGCGTAATATGGTCATTAATATTAATTGAAAAGAACCTTGAATTAATTCAATCTGATCTCACAAAATATTTTAAATTACAAACTTTGTAGTTTGAATAGATAATTAGTATTAAACTCAAATAACTAGTTTATTTTTGAATAAAAATTATTTGAATTTATTCAATTTTGTGAATTTTCCTTCAAAAATCAAGTTTAAATATCTTATTTGCCATATAATTATAAATACAATGAAACATATTCGAAATTGAAAAGAATGACGTTTTCTGTTCTTTCAATCATTCAATTTGAATTTTGCAATATTGGATTTCTCATTAAATAGATATTAAAAACAACAAGCAATTTAACTTACATTCAAATTTATTTGTGTTATATTCAATCTTCTCAAAACTTATAATTTTCGGCTATAGCACGATTATATGCTATATAATATAATAAACCTATAATAGTATCATTCTTTCAATTATTTGAAGAGAAAACCGAAAAAATCTATTTTCGGTCTATAACAATTCTCAAAAGTTATATCAAAAGTCTGTTTTTTCTAAAATCTAATGTCATAATCTATTTCTCATTTTAAGTACATCTTAATTCATTTTATTTTCTATATTTTTTCAATATTTTTGAGGGAATTGTGTTGCTTCCCCGACGATAAAATTGAGAGGTTTACACATTGACACTACTTAGCATGCAACATCATTTCGGGAAATTGAAGTTAAATATCAAAGAGATGGTCTATGCATATGTTAAATCAAATCATTAAAAAGTGTTTTGATGACTTTTTCTAACCGCAAATTGTCACTTTTTGATGTTTTAAAATTATTATATATCCTATATGCATTCAAGATGCAAATTAATATTAAAACTCCAAAATCGATTTTTGAGAGAATCAAATTTATCACATCTCATCGTTGTTCCGAATTAATATTTTATTTGTAATGTCCATATTATCACAATTACATTCATCATATTAAAATTCAAAAATAATTTTTGAGTTTCAGATCTCCCTAATTTCCCATATAAATATATGTTTATTTTATTAAAAATAGAATGTCCAATTATTGATAAAAATCGATCCGCTTTTCTACCGGTCAAGCTGTATATATATAGAACCCATCCATGTAACCCTCGATGTCACTTTTGCGGCCTCGCTCCGCTCGGCCGCAAAAGTAACATCGAGGTTTACATGATGGAAAAAGAATAACGATAACTGCTTCTTTTTACTCAATGAATATATGTAATCAAGTAACATAATAAAATCGTAAGGCGAAACTGAAGTAAAGTTAAAAATGAAGTTTCAATTTTATTGATCTCATCTGAAATTTAGGATAAAAATTAAAAAGTGAAAATTGGATAAAGGAATGATATTTGGAGAAATTTAGGATCTCACGGGTGAAGATGGATTAAGATAAAATATTATCGTTTACTTTTTGAAGAGATCGACTTTTGATTATTTGGTGAATCTGCAAATTTAATATGATATTATATTAAACTATATTTTTTAGTCATTAAAAATGATAAATTATTCAAAAGTAAATGAAAGTTTTATGTACTGTCAGATACATTGAAATATGTAAAATCTATTCACAAATAGCGGTTCGAAAAATAGAAGAAAAATCCTTGAAAGAATGATGTAATATTGGAGTGAAACGTTACGGATTTTGTGGAGTTTATATTTTGAGTAATTAAAATACGGTTATCGTCTCAATTGACTGAAACCAATCACAAATTTTGAGTGAAACGATTGATAGCGGCACGAATAAATATCGTTTAAATATGATGATTAATATTATTTTCCAAATAATCAAATAAAGATTTCTTATTTAAGAAATATTGAATTTAAAGATGATGGCCCGACTGATTTTTATATGATCGATTCTGAAATTTATGAGAAATATATTAGTTGATTATGAAAAATATTTAATAGTACAATCATGTTTTATGAAAATTCAATTAAATGAATATGCATAAATATAATTGATTAATGAATATTACCTTTCTTGGCAGAAACCCCATGTAAAAATTTGAATGTTGTATCAAATATTGAATGGAATAGTTTTTATACATTGAAAAAATAATTTATTCAATATGAAAACTCTGATTTTGTGTGCTAAACTAGAATAAAAATAAGCATAAAAAGATTCGCATTTTGAAGGATAGGTTTTTGATTGTTTATACACTATAAGTTTTGATTTTAATTGATATTTATCATAATAAATATCAAAATTGATTAGAAACAATTTTCAAATGAATCGATTATAATCTATATTGGTTTCTTATTGTAAATCTACTACTTATTTTTATTTTATTTCCTTTAAAAATTATTTATAATTGAAATTTCGTAATTAAGCAAGAAATACGATATAATTATGACTAACATAATTTATATTTACGTTTTTTAACAATAGTTTGAATTTTTATATTTTATAATATTTGGGACTAAATGAGATTTCAATTATCTTAATTATTAGATCATCAGGATATCAATCAATAATACTGCATGATTACTGCTTTATTTGTATACACTGTACTATATTTTCCAAAATTCATGTACAATTAGACAATTATATTAGTGATCTTTAAAAGAAGATACGTGATATATATTCTAGCTTAGTAGAAAATAATTTATTTCATCTAATGATCCATCAATGTTTAGTTGCACAGATGATCATTCATAAATTTTGAGAATAAAAAGAAAATAAGTAAGTTTTTTCACTAATAACTAGTGAATCATAAGACAGACAATATTATATTTGAGAGAAGTTTTTGATATACTTACGTAACGGGGAGAGAGTTCGGAAATTTAAGGGTGCACCCGTATGTACGTTTATTTGAGAGGAGGAGGATTACCCTCTCAATTTTGAGGGATTCGTTAGTTTATTTTCTCGATGAATATGCAATAAAATTTGATTTTTACCTTATCAATATACTTCATATAATATACACATGTTCATGTAAAAACTTTTTTCCAAAATCCTCAGGAATTAAGGGATTTTTGAATTTTAAGAATTTTTTTCGAATTTTTTCGAAAAAAAAATATTTTCAGAACAGCCTTAACGGCTAAGATTTAGGAACAATGTTAAGTATCAAAAAGAAAGGAGGTCTGATATAGACAACATATATCGTTGAAGGTTGAAAAAATCTCTAATATTTGAGCCCAAATTTCAAATTTAATTTTTGAAAAAAGAGGCCACCCGTATGTACGTTTATTTGAGAGGAGGAGGATTATATTTTGAAAGGGTGAAAACATTATGAATATGTGAATTATATAATAATATGTATTATTATAAAAAAGAAAAATAAAGCACGTTAAAATTTTTTTTCTTGATTTTTTACAAAATTACTTAGAATTATGCAAAATATGACTAAATAATTATAAATTTCAAGTTAAATTTTAATTTTGATAAATATTTAAATTTCAAAATATCAAGTTCAGTTCGACTATTATGTAGTAATTCCTCAATAAAGTGCCAAAACCCTATTAAAATATATGAACATTTTCAACATTTTAATGTTTTTATTTAAAAATTTGATGGAAGATGAGCTTCAAACAATTATTATGTAAATAAAAATAATTAAATATATGTATCTATTCGTATTACAACCGTAGTAAGTCGATTCTTCCTTTCTTCTACTAAGATTTGAATTTGATTTCGAATTGTAAAGAGATTCAAAGGGAAAATACTAGCGGATAAAAACTACCTCCATGAAAGGGTCATAATGGAGTCAAGTTGTATTTTTTGATATTTTTTGCTTTTCGAGCCTAAATAGGTAGCCAAGATAATGCCTAAAAATAAGGTTCTAAATTCTGAAGTTTACATGATCCTCTCGTGTGCACCCTTAAGAATTGAATGGGGCCGTCAATCGTTGAAATAAAAATTATTTCAATAATTGGAAATGCAAAATACTTATTAGAACATACACATGTGAAGGAATATTTTGTTTTTTATTGTAAATTTGATAGTGTTCAATAATCTAATTTTTAGTAAACACGTTATTATAAAATTTCATTGAATGTCTCAATTCATTCTCCTCAATTCAAAACTATAATGCTCGAAAGAATCATTTATGTACATTTTATGATGAGACACGAGAGTATTAAAGATAAAATTAATTTTCAAAGTTACACAATTATTTGAAGTAGAAATTGAATCGCCGAACGCCTTTTCTATGAAAAGTACAAGACGATTATATTACCTTATAAACTGTTCTTCATTGTATGATAAAAAATACTGTAGTGTGTTTAAGAGTTTTATTTTTTGAGTTATCAGAAATTCAATATCAAATTTGAAAAATATTGAAAAATTTCTGGAGTTCTTTAACTTTACTTCTTGTAAATATGATTTATAATTGTGCATAGATTCATAATAAACCAATCCTGATAGGTGTATTTTTGTCAGTACATTCAAATATTGAGATTTCTTATTGAATCCAAAATTGGAATAAAATTATTTATATTCTGAATGGATATCAATGGAGACCGCAGTTCCATAAGGCATAGATTTTCCCAGGCAGAAGATCTCCTACTAAAAAACCTTGTGGAGGAAGCCAATGGTGTGGTCAATTGGAAAGATATCGCTAGTAAGATGGGAACCCGATCTGCACGACAGTGCAGAGAGAGGTACAAGAACTATCTCAAGCCAACAATTATTAAAAAGAACTGGACAAAAGACGAAGACGCGTTAATTCTCCAAAAATATCAAGAATTAGGAAATAAATGGGAATCAATTGCAAGATTCCTTAAGGGACGCTCAGGAAGCGATACGCGTAATAGATACCTCTCTCTTATCAGAGTCAAAAAAAATAAAAAATCAAGAAATTCGTCATATCAATCAAAGTCCTCGGTAGTGCATCAGCCTCAACAACCAATAATAAAGGCTAATGAACAATTAGCTCCTCAAATTGACTTTGACAAATTATTCTTCGACCGGACGAGTATATTTTGCACCGGAAATATGAATGATCATGATGTATGTTGTTAAATAATTAATTATGTTTTTTCAAATTTTGGTAATTTGAGTAAAAGATAAATTGATATATGAATAATTAAAGCTAATTTGAGATTGCATCTGAAATGAAACCGCAAAGCATGAAGAACGTTGTATGAGCGGTTCAAGCAATAAAATTATGATAGTCAATGAAACAATCAGAAAAATAATAATTTTTTTTTTGTTCAAATTTTATACTCTCCATCTATGAAGGGTATCTGCATTTGAAAATATTTATTAAAATTCTTTCAAAGAAGTAAGCTTACTCCTGCTGTGGTTGTTCAGCTTGCTCACGGCGTGGGCCACGGAAGCCACCGCGTTGTGGGCGGTCACCACGTGGGCCATTGCCGAAGCGGCGTGGGCCACGGCCCTGTGGGCGGTCGCGGCGTGTTTCGAGAACCTTAGCCTCGGCTTCGCGGAGTGTAGCTGGAGCAGCGTTAGCTGGAAGGCCGAAGTAGTTGCGGAGGTACTCGATGCCCTTATCTGTAAGTGTGTAGTAAGCATGGGACCAAGCGTATGTCTTGATGCAGAAGCCCTTTGTTACGAAGGCGCGGCCGATCTGATATGGGTAGATGTTAAGGCAGTCGAGCTCTTCGTGTGTGGCGGACTGGATATCAGAAACGCAGAGAACACCATTCTCGAAAAGATAGCGGAGAATTCTCCTGCGGATGGCTGTTGGCATGTACATCTTGATGAAAGGTCAAGCCAAAACCGCTGAATTTGAATCGAAAACGATTATTTCTTAGTACTCTAAAAAAAGTTGTTTATCAATAGATTCTAGATATGTTCCTTATGTATTGTAACTTTCACTTAATAATTTGGTTCTAATTGCTAGATTGCAATTTTCGAAATTTCAACTTGAGAATATGAGCCATTCAATAATTGGGGTGTAATGCTATGATATATTTAAATGGTTTTGACTATGTCTTGTTTGGGTCAATGGCACAGATTTACTGCAATGTTCAATTTAAACGAAAAATTCTTTATTATTATATATTGCCAGGAATATAGCATTAAAATCTATTTTCATTCATTATTCTATCTTTATGGCTATCAAAAATAATTAAACAAAAAATATCAAGATCGATAAATTGTACAAAAGGCTAATTTTATGTGAAATCAGAAATAGTGACTATGGTTTGATATAATTCAGTACTACGAGTTTTCCAAAAATAATTCGAAAATAAGAATTTAAATTGTAAAATTATTAAAATCAACATTATTTTTGAAATTTTGAAATTTTCTTTGAAGTTTTAAACAAATTTAAATCTGGAAAGTATGTTTCAAATACACAAGAAATCTTAATTTAATACTAAATACATATAAGTATCTTTTGATTTTCAAATTTATATTTATTTTCACCATATTTGATATATTTTAGTAGTTTTTCATGAAAGAACACCTTGAAATTAGTATAAAACGAGTAATGCAGTACTTTAACCCGATCATTTTTCATTCCTCATTGATATTTTGTTATTCAATTACAAATATGATTCGAAAATTCCAATAACTACACAAAATTTCATAGTGTATTTATATATGGGTTTTAAAGACAAAGTAATCAGGTCATTTTTATGGATGTTATCCACGGTCATATTGTGGCATCAACATAAAAAATCAATTCGATTCAATTTACCAATTTCCATCAGGCTACCATTTGAATAATAGCCTCATTTCATACACCCATTACATTATCTGCCTAAATTATGTCACTACATATTTTTTACTAATTTCATAATTAAAACTCGAATAACAATTCCACGATATCAAGTAAGACATAATTTTACTTCATCTCATCTTAACTCTGATGAGATCAGTATATTATCGACATGAAAGGTTTTTTCCGAGTTTACTTTCTAACGCAAGTGCCCAATTGGAAATAAAATCAGATTACCGTTTCTACTTTTTGAGAGAATCTTGATTAATTTCTATTCGATATTTTATGTTAACATTACTGAAAAATATATCAAAAGAACTTATAAAATATTACACGAATTTAAAGATGATAGAGAAAGAAATTTATTATAAAGATAAAAAACAAATTACTGAGCAAGGTGTTCAAGAGCGATTTCTTTTTCGTGGAAGAGATCGTTCATTGTGAAATCGAGCTTCTCGCGGAGCCAATCGTTGACTTTGAATCCATCTACAACATGGATTTTTCCTTCCTTGTCAACGTTGCAAGGGAATGAGAAGACAACGCCTGGTTTGATACCGTATGGGTTATCCTCTGGAACTGGGATACCCATTGAGAGGACTTCTCCTGGAGCTGTGCCGAAAAGCCAAGCTTTCATGTGCTGAATTGCAGCCTTTGTTGGAGAAGCAGCACTTGTGAAACCACGGTGCTCGAGAATATCCCAAGCACGATGTCCGATCTTCTTGAAGAAAGTACCGAAAACGTAATCGTGATCAAGAACATCGACAACTTTCTGAGTCTTTCCATCCTTTGTGAAAGTAGCTTGTGTAAGGTCAGCAACCATTGATTCACCATGATTACCCCAAACGATGATATCATGGACATCATGAACGTGAACTCCTAATTTGGAGGCAACTTCGTAGTAAGCGCGGTTATGATCGAGCATGCTGAGAAATGAGAAGTTTTCTGGCTTGAGGTTCTTTGCATGTAGCATTGCGATTTCGCAGTTTGTGTTATCTGGGTTACCTATAACGAGAACTTTAACTGTTGGTTTAGCCCACTTTGAGAGGTATTCACCAGTGTTCTTGAAGATAACACTGTTTGAGCTGATGAGGTCAGCACGAACTTGACCTGGTTTGAGTGGCATTGATGCAACTAAGAAAGCGCAGTCAATATCCTTGAATGCAGCTTCTGGTTCAGTTGTAGCAACGTAACCTGCGAGGTGTGGGAATGCGCAGTCCTCTAATTCCATTGTAAGAGCTGTAAGTCTGTTCATGGCTGGTGGAATATCGAAGAGATGTAAAACAACTGGACGGTCACCGTATAATTCGCCTCCAGCAATCCAATGTGAAAGGATATAGCCGATTTGTCCTGCAGCGCCGGTGATAAGAACATGAGCTGGATCACTCATTTCGAAAAATGAGTTTAGGAAACGACCTCTCAATTGGTGACCTACCAAGCTATCAATTTTTGAATACCATCTCAATTCATCACAGCGGTAGGCTATTTTGAAAATTTACATTAACAAATCAATTAAATGCACAAATTTTTGGAAATTTTTATCATATATGAGTTATACAACAATTATCCATCCAAGAGGGAAAATTTTTCATTGAAATTCATTGAAATTTTTGAACGACTTGATTTGTTCGAAATTGAAAGGATCGTTTCATGCATCTGTTATAAACCAGCATTTCTAATACTACACTAGGGTGGAATATTGATCGAGTTAAAATTGGGAAATACAAATTTCTCAATATTTTCACATACGCTTTAACTACTTATTCTTAATATGAAAGTAAAACCTAAAAACATCTTCTATCTTTGATTCTACGAGAATTTTTTATCAGATTTTCAAGTTTTCGGGAAAAAATTCATAAAATTATGGATTTCAGCAAAATAGCTTGATTTTCTCAAGTATTTAATATGTTCTATCAACTTTAAATCCTATATTGATTTGGTTTATATCAACATTTCAAATTTGATATCAAATTATCATAAGTGTTCGATCAAAAATGAATGAGGTTGCAAATCACTGAAAACAGAATCCAAATGATATATTAATGATCACATTTGAATCCTTTTAATTAAGAAATCAATCATTTACAATAAAAAATATAAGTCATTTTTAAAATACAAACACATATTTACTAAATAATGTTAGATTTATCTACTATTGTCAGGGCGATATGTTGAATATGATATTCGACCTTTTCCACGTGTTTTATCGAACTGTGCGTATCTTTCTTTTCTCCTTCTTCTGATGAAATCTATAGTACTATTATATCTCTTACCAGATCTCCAGCCAGCACGCTTCCTTCTCTTAACAAATTGACATTGAATTGCCTTTTTAGAAAGTTGGAATCTTCTTGATAAACCACCTTCACCACCACCAAGGCGTCTTGGTATCCAATTAGGAATTGTACGAGCTCTTTCAAAATCGACAAGGAGTGGCTTCTTAATAAAGAATTTATCTTTGTGATTGAGTGCGTTTCTAAATCCTGCCTCAGTTTCGTATTCAACAAAACAGTATGATCGTTGTTCATTTGTTTTTGGATCTCTGACTAAATTTACAGTTTTAACTCGACCAAATGGATTAAATTCGTATACAATTTCTTGCTCAGTGACTTCTTTTGGAAGTCCTGAAACAAAAAGAGTATTGTTTGCATTACCTGTGCATGCTTTGTTTGCTCTTGGATTATATCTTTGTTTCATTTCTGCGATTTTTTGGTTATTTTCTTCATTTTTTTGCTTTCTACGTACCAAATGTTTTTGGTCAATTGGTAAAAGTGGTTCTGATTCAAGAGGAGGCAAATCTTCTCTTTTAATAAAAGGTAAAACACTCGAAATTCCAGTTAATTGCTGAGGTTGTGGTTTCTCAGGTAATTCAAGAAACTTTAACTTAGGTCTTGCTCGAAATAATTGAATAATTTCTTCGGAAAATTTCGGCGGCATTCTCTGATAAAAAATGAACTCATCATAATATCATACATTGATTAAACTGGGCTAATGCATTTAATTTACTATGTTCAAAAAGACAAATTCTTGAAAACAATAAAATATTTTATTGGAGAATCTGGATGGAAAAACTTAAAAAGCAGATATTTAAATTAGAAACGAAGTAGATTGTTTACTTTAATACTATTTTTGTTCTGCTTCTTCAAAATTCCGATTGAATTTCTTCGCCTGTTTCTTCAGCTCTTCATCGTTCACAGCATTTCTGAAGAACTTTGTAATCTTTTTCTCTCGGAATACAGAATGAAGTTTTGAGTGTTTTGCGAGAGTTGCAGCCACAGCAGCGGCCGTCTTCTTCAACTGCTCATCCTTGAGCATTGGCATCATGTTCTCAATAAGTTTAATGTAGTCTTCGTGGTATCCAGCCTCAGATAAAGTATTGATGAAAAGAATTCCGCTCAATTTTACGTTCGGATCATCACTCTTGAGGAAGAGATCGATGTAGGCACGGATGAATCCAGATTTTCCGAGACGCTTAACGAAATCTTCTGTAACTGGTAATCTTCTCGTAAATGTACAGATAATTGAGCAAATGGCGCTGTCTTCTTGATCAATCATGTTAAGGAACAATTTAATGACGTACGTTGGATTTTCCATCAAAGATTTACGAAGTTCCTTATGAGCGAGAACTACAGCGAAAAGACGGACTGTTTCGATGACTGTTGGCAACTGTTCACTAATCCATTTCGGATTTTCTACGAGAATTTCGGCAACTGATGGATTTGTTGCCATTTCCATCAAAATTAAAGTTGCTTTCTTCTCGGTAGCAGCAACGCGTACAAGATTCTGTATAAGAGGTCTGAGTTGCTCAGGAGGATCGTCCTTGGGCTGTGCGCGAAGAAGTAATGGAATAACGGCGGATTTTGTTTCTTGGTTTTTGAGGAATTTGGCGACTTCGGCGGTAGGATATCCTGCCTTTTGAGCAACCTTTGGGTTGATATCGAAGACTGCGCAAAGTCCACAAAGGCAAGTACGAGCAATATCACTTGATGCATCCTTTAAGCAGGAACTGAAGGCTCTCCATGTCTTCTTGGAGTATGCCTGACGGAATGGTTCGTAGTTTTTGTTGAGATAAATCAAAAGAGCAACATAATTTCCAAAAAGATTTTCGTTATTGAATGGTTTTGGATTTTTAACGAGGACTTCGAATATGGGCCATGGGTCTTCGATTCTATCGAATTTCTGCGCAAGAATTGCAAGCAAAACTAACGTTTTTTCCGGTTGTTGTTCAACGAGTTTTGCAAATTGAGGTGCTATATCAGGAGAAAGAGCATCTGGATCACCACGAACCAAAAAGCAAAGCAAATCAAGTAATTGATCAGTGTATGCGTTATTACCAAATGGAAGATCGACAATATACTTTCCAGAAACAAACGGAGTAATATATTGTTTGTCCTGAACAAGTTTGCAGATTGATAAAAGTACTTCATTTCCAAGTTCCTTTGTTAAATTTCCAGCTTTGAATAATTCTAAAACTGTACCATAGAATTGCTTAACAGTTCTTGGAGTAACAACATGAAGGGAGTGTTTTAGCTCCTTTTGGAATCCAGGGTTTGTTGGGTCGCTCAGAACTTCAAGATCAAGTCCTTTTTTCCCTGACATTGAAAATTTTTGTTACGTCGCATAGAAATCACTAAAAGTGTCAAATCCGAGAAAATCATTAAACTTCATAATTTTACTGCTTTATGTATGTAAAAGATATTTTCTAGATTTGTCAAAAAACACAATGAATTCTCGACTCCATCATTTCCTGCATATTGTATATGGTTAACATAGAGTACAAATGTAGTACAAAGCCTATTTTGCAAGTATACGAAGTTCAAATTCATCAACTATTCATTGATTTGCAAATTTTTCAATTCTCCAGTAACAATTTACATTTTTTATCATAGAACTATGGGATAAAGCATCTATCAAGTAGAAAACTAATTGATTTACTTAAAATATAACTCATGAAACCTATTTTTTTGACAATTTTTTTTATTTGAAATGAAAATTCTCAATAAAAGTATCGCAAAGTATATGAATTATTTAAAACTCTATGCAACAACATTTTTTATATTAACCATAGCAGTGCTTTGTGGTGGATATCTCTCTATATCTGAAATGGATCCTCCAAAATTACCAACAAAATTAGATTCATACCAATACGATTGCAGTAATATCAAATTAGCGAGTTCTTCAAGTTACTCATCTCGTATCTCATTTTGGGCTAATACAACCAATTTTGTTCAATTTCCACGCGAAGCTGCAATGAATATGGTATCAGTAACAGCAAGAACAGGAATTGTCGAATCACATTACAATGTTACGACATTTTGGGATACAATAAGCCAAGTTTCTAACTTTTTCTTTAATGTTTTACATCCATTTTCTGGAGAGGCTCATGTAACGTTTAACTGCGGTCAATACTCAATGAATAGAATATCTGTCAATATTGACGAACCTGTTGTTTATTCAATTGGATGGACAAGAGTTTTACGTCAAAATTTATCAACATTGTATGTTGCAAACTCATGCTACGAACATAAACAAATAACTATGTTTCTAACAGGCGAGAATCACTTTTATCCACTTAGGAGTTCTAAAAATACAACATTAAAGTTAATTCCAAACAATTATGGCGCAAAAGCATACGCACAATTCTACAAGATACCATTTTTGGAGTCAGAAGTTCAAAAACCAAAAGTTATTTTCATAGAAAACGATCCGAAATTATCTTACGAAAAAATTTACGATTTACTGATCCCATTGACATATTTTACGGTTACAAATAGAGATACTGAACAGAAAATAGTATTTTCTAAAAACCAAACGCATTTACAAAGCCTTGTTTCTAAAATATTCAATGGAAGTATTCATGATTACAATAAAAGCATCTGTTACGATTACGGTGTAGTTCTTGGTAATTCAGAAGGCATAAGATATGATCTAAATCAAACTTTACACCATGAATATCCGTATTTAAACCAAGTAAGGCATTTCCAAGAGTTATTTTCCATTGACCCGATATACATCGATTTCATACGTGATACATATACTAAAAACCATATGAAAACCGGCAGAATTGCTGTTGTTGACGATGTAAAGTCTATAATTCCAGTTTTACAGCAATTATATCCAAATTCTGATATAGATATGATCCATGATGACATGGATATTGAAAACATTGCTGAAACAGTATCAAAATGCCAGATTTTAATTGGATCTAATTTATTTAATTTGGCTTACAGTGTTTTTCTGAATCCATATGCATCGATAGTAGAATTACAACCTTTGGGTCTTTCGGGACAACAATTTGCTGAAAATTGGGCAAATTTGACAAAAACTAAATATTATGCTATCAAAAATCACGAAAATCAAGAACCAATAAACAGTTTAATGGAATACTTCGGTAAACTTCCCCATTCTAAGTTACCAGAATTAAATTCTCAATCAATAAAAGAAGTTATTGATTTCATTTTGCAGCATGAATGAGTACCATGCTTTTAATATTATGTTATGTTTAATAAACTTTTTTTTGTTTAAACTTTATTCAATATTTTTTTTTTTAATTGGATTAGTTATGATACTAAGATCAAATAAATACGAATATTAAGGGATAACTGCCTATTGTCACAGAAATGAATCTTCAGAATGAAATTTTGATCTCTTCTTGAAAATTTTATCTTCTTGGTTATGATACTAAGATCAAACAAACAGGATTCTTAAGGGATTACTGTCTATTTTTGCAAAAATCAAGCTTCAGAATTATAGCATTTTCGCTTCAAATAATTCTTCAGATTGAAATTTTGATGTCTTATGCCGAATTGCGCTCATTCTGAAGATTTTAAGAGAGTTTCTGAAATGGCTGTTTTGGTAACTTTCTCTAGGTCGCAAGTTTTCATCTAGGCAAATTTTCAAAATCACAAAAATGTTCTCAAAAATGACTCAACTTATCTTTCCAACAAATAAACCACCAGAGGAGGAGGGGGAGAAGGAAATACGTATAACCAAGACAATGTATGAAGATCTTCTCAAAAGAATATCGGATTAAGAAAGTACAGTTTCACAATTACAATCACAAATTGAAAGTCTTGAGAAAGAGCGGAAATTACCAGAAGAAACTAAACCAGAGAATAGTACACCAAGCACACCGGCAATTATTCCTCAACCAAAACCGAAAAGCGTTTGTTTGTTTACTGGCATTAGGGTTAGTCCAGAAGCTGCCGCAGAACTTGAAAAATTCCGTGATAAAATAAAAGCCAACAAGCAATTTTCACACTGGACTCACGTCAAAGATTTTCATGTAACATTACAATTCTACGGAAACGTCGAAGAATCTAAAATTCCAGAATTAGAAGAAGTTCTCTCCAAAGTTGCAGAAAACAACTCTCCTTTTGATCTTTTTACATCAATTCCACAAACATTTGGAGGAAAAACGAGACCGCATGTTCTTTTCATCGCTCCTGATGGAGACTGTCAAGCATTGCAGAAGCTTGGCAAAGAGATACAAACATCTTGTTCCGAAAAATTTGGATTTAAGAAAGATCAAGTTTATAATCCTCATATTACAATCGGGAAAAACTACAAATCTAGAGCACCTTTTATAGAACCAGTAGAAGCAGATTTCCCACAAAAAATATCATTCAAAGTCACACAATTCGATTTATTGTTATCAGATCCTTCAGCTGAACCAAGATATCATACTGTTAAGACTTTTGAATTATCTGGAAACGAAAATCTCATTGAACAGCCGAAAGAAGAAGTTTCTAATGAAGAATCTCCTAAAAATTAACCATATAACTTAAATTATGAATCAAAGAAAGAAAATTATGTTCCTAAACAGGATAATAAAACATGGAGGCGATGATTTACCACTGTTAGACAATAAAAAATTCATTTTATGTTATTTCGTTTAATAATTCTTTTTAGATCCTTTTTTTATACCATTCTTTTTGGAAAACTCGTTATTTTAAAGTTACAATGCACAATTAAGAGTATTACCTTTATTTAAATTTTGAAAAAGGATTTCCGAAAGATATTTAAGTGCAAATGAAATTAAAATTGTTCACATTTGATATATTTCTCTCATTTGAAGTATTGGATTCCATTTAATCATAGTAAAATGCATTATTAGGTGAAATTTATTAAATCCTATTTTTTGTGTTCTTATTTTCTTATGGTTTGATAGAATGGCGCCTAACGAAAAATGTTAGCACAATCCTTATCAATAAGACCTGAATTTTATTTATACTGGTTCGTAAAACATAATCTCATTAAAAATACTTAAATTAAGCTACTTTGATGCCAGACAAATACTTTTAACATCTTAGGACTTCCCAACGATGAGGCTAGGATTAGATTATATTATAATTCATGTCATATTTATCTAATTACATAATGTTTGCAGGAAATTGATCAATATGCATTTCCTTGCCCTTGAAAAATCATATCAGAAGAACTACTGTGTACCATATCACATCTATTAATGATATTGAGTTCTATTTAAACCTTTAACTTTCATTGAAGTAGGTAATTGATATACTCTCATTACAAGAGAATGCTATTTTGATGAAATATTGAAAGAGAGCTATAAATACTTAAGTCGAATTTAATCAAAATCTCCAAATGAGCAAAAATCCAAAGATTTTACGGGTAGAGAACCATGTAATAATATCTTTCTAATTAAAATCAAGACTAATTCTTGTACAACCACTATAAGCTCACACTCTTTATCGATAGGGGAAAAATTCTGGGATATTTTGAGGAAAATTTCAGATAAAAATTTTATCATTGAAAAATCCTGACCACTTCTCTCAAATTGAAATCCAAAAATTCGATTTTGTTAAGAACACAATCATAGTATAAATTTCAAAATTGGGATAAAAATGTAACAAAAAAGTGACACTAATAAAAAAATGAAGATTAAGCTTGTATTTGTTGGTCCTAGTAATGCTGGCAAGACTTCCATTATAAACAGATTTGTCTATAATGAATTTTCAGTTCATATCCTTCCAAGTACACAGCCAGCTTTTTGCCAGAAAGTCATAAAAGTTAATAATCAAAATATTCAACTTGAAATTTGGGATACTGCTGGCCAAGAAAGGTACCATTCACTTTCTCCACTTTTCTATCGAGATGCTGATATCGGAATTGTGACATTTGATCTCACTTCCACAGATTCTTTTGAAACTGCAAGACAATGGATCGACGAACTTCATCAAAATCGTGGCGATGGAATCATAATTGGGTTAGCAGGAAATAAAAGAGATTTAGCAGATCAAAGACAAATTAGTTTTGCTCAGATGCATAAATTTGCCCAAGATACAAATGTAGTTGCTGTAGAAACAAGCGCTCAAAGCGGAGAGAACATCAACTATATGTTCGATGTTTTACTCAAACAATTTATAGATAGTGGTAATACACCAAGCAAAGGCAATGATACCCCAGTTCCAGATGAAAAATCAGGCTGCTTTTGTTAGATGCTGTTGAAAAATTTCTTTATATCTTTTACCTATAGAATATATTTTTGTTACATATCTTAAACAATTTTACCTATTAACCTGAATCATCATTATTTAATTACATTTTTATTTACAAACTTAAATCTTGAAAAGAATTTACAAGATTTTATTTATTTTGAAAAAGTTAGATATTTTTTTGTTGAATATTTTATAAAACGGCTCAAAAAGAACCAAATCTTTATGCAAGGTTGACTGTACCACGGCGGCGACCTGTACGGCGGGAAGCGATAAGACCAAGCTTCTGACCTGGGCGGGCAGAGCGAGCGACTGTGCCTGGAGCACCCATGTGCTGGTGGGAACCACCACCGTGTCTGTGGTCGACTGGGTTCATCTTGATACCGCAAACGACTGGCCATGTGTGGCGTTTAGCTTTATACTTGTAGTGGACGTTACCGGCCTTAAGGAGTGGCTTTTCTGGACGGCCACCACCAGCGACGATACCTAATGTAGCACGGCAGATGTTGGAAACAAGAGCCTTGCGACCAGATGGGAGCTGGATACGTGTGTAGTTTTCTGTGTGGCCAATAACACGGCAGGAATCGCCGGAGCAGCGGCCATAGCGGCCACCATCACCTGGGCGGTGCTCGACATTGCAGATTTCTGTACCTTCTGGGATCTGAGCAAGTGGGAGAATGTTGCCGATGTGGAGATCAGCTTGGGCACCGCACTTGATGAATTGGCCTGTATGGATACCTTCTGGGGCAATGACGAGAGCAGAATCGAAGCCCTGGCCTTCAGCCTTCTTGTAAATAAGCTTGGCAAGTGGAGCACCACGGCCTGGGTCGTGGATGATCTCCTTGACCATGCCGGAGATAACAGATGTACGCTCGGCAGCATCAAGAGCACGGAATTTAGCTGGACCAACGCGGTGGTGGGTGTGGGCCTGGAAAACAGAGCCGTTACCTCTACGCTGAGCACGAACAATGTGACCCATGTGTAAAAGGAAGAGACATGACGATAGAACGCACTTTTTCTTCACCAAATATTTGACAAGTAAACTGTCAAAAATAAATCGAATGATTGAAATTGACCCAGATGAGGTCGAAGCGCTCAATAGATGGAATTGCGCAATGCTTAATAAACGCAGAAATAGAAAATTAAAATGTCGTACTTTTAATTATTGGAAACAACTTGCTTTCGAAGCAATTAATTCGAAAACTCAAGATGAAGAAATATCAATTTTTAATAGAAATACATCATTCAAAAGCATATCATCAGGACAGTCCCAGAATCAGACTCTTTCAAGAACAAACCGTACAACAGATGCTCTAAAATCAGAACTTGACTCCCTTTTAAGAGAACAATCAGAGCTCGAAAACTCTACTGAGCAAATAAAGGCAACATTACGCAATTTACCTCGTGCTAGTACAACATTTCGAAATTCAACGTATACAACAAGTTTCACAACAACAACTCAGTCCAGAAGATATGGCAATTTCTAACTATACTTTGTTTTGTTTTATAAAATATTTTCTTATATCACTATTTGTTTTATAATATTTTTCAATTTGAATTGACATTTATCATTCTATTGTATGTACCCAACTCATATAGATATCACACGAACTATTCGAGTTAGAAAAATTAATAAGAAAATTCATAAATAATTTTACTTTTTGATAAAATATCAATTTTACTGTCCAATCTCACCTTATGATGAATAAAATGAACAACTATGGCATGACGTATATGGTAAAGTATCGTTATATCGAACAGCCAAAAAGAGAAGAATTGAATTCATAATTTTATTAATCAAAGAAAGCTATATATACATTGAAATGATAAAACGATAGTTTTGTTCATTATCGGACGAGTGAACATACAAATGACCTTTCATGCCATTCATGATGCAGTATGTAGTACATATTTGAAATATACTATGAAAATATCAAGGGTAGCAAGACATAGGCAAGTTATTACTTGTTATCATGAAATCGAAGTAATTTTAAAAACAAAAGATATATCTTGTTATATACTAATGTTATGATTAAAAAACAGTAAAGAGGAATACAATAACGTTATGCACAAGCTAGCATCATATCAATTTCATGAAATGTTTGAACATTTGATGAAAAATCACTGCGCGATTTCCTTTTTCATTATTCTTCATTATTGTATTTCAATTATTTTTCTGTTTTCCATATTAAAATACGATTTTGATATCACGAATAGCTCTTCCGTAATTGAGGCAATTTGTAAAGTTCTATCGTCCGGAGGTTTGGGTTGGCCTTTTGGAATGTCTAAGGTCAGTGTTCACATTCGCAAGTACATCGTCAACAAGCTCCTCGACCGCAAGCAGTTCGTCATTGATATGCAGCACCTCGGCGCTAAGGCCCCAACACGCGACGAAATTAAGGATGAAGTTGCCTCCCGCCTTAAGGCCAACAAAGATCTTGTTGTCATTTTCGGCCTCGAGACAAAGTTTGGTGGTGGCCATACAACTGGCTTTGGATTTGTTTACGATAGCCTTGATGCCCTCAAGAAGACCGAGCCAAAGCACCGCTTAATCAAGGCCGGCCTTGCTGAAAAGGGCAAAATTACACGTCGTATGCGTAAGAACGCCCGCCGCCAAAAAGTTAAGGTATGGGGCTCAGGCAAGCGTGCAGAAGCTCACAAGATCCGCCGCCAGCAGCGCAAGGAAGAACTTGGCTCACACTAAGCTTGATAAATATAGATTACAATGTCAATACGCTCATCAGTGCTTGAGTAAAAAACCATATTTAAAAAATCAATCTCTACTACCTTTTAATGATTTTAACTAGTTTCTTCCTTTGATGTCCTGTTATTTTTCCTCCTTCTTGATATTACTTGAAATATATTTCTAAAACCTTAATTGTTTTTAATTTTCCAAAATTCTTTATTACCAATCAAGTATCAAAACTATGTTGAGTTAGAATCAGTTATTTTGAGCTGTGGTTACAAGAATTTGATAAAGATTTTCGTTCAATATGACATTCAAGAAGGTTGTTATCACTTAAATGAATGTATATAGAGATAATTAAATGAAACCAAAACAAAATATTGAAGAATTTGAAAGAAATGTATTGAATATCAGGGCATTTAAAAAGAAAACTACTGAGACAAAAATGATAAGAGTGTATGAAATAAAAAAACAAGTCAAAATCATTAAAAGGTAGTAGAGATTGATTTTTTAAATATGGTTTTTTACTCAAGCACTGATGAGCGTATTGACATTGTAATCTATATTTATCAAGCTTAGTGTGAGCCAAGTTCTTCCTTGCGCTGCTGGCGGCGGATCTTGTGAGCTTCTGCACGCTTGCCTGAGCCCCATACCTTAACTTTTTGGCGGCGGGCGTTCTTACGCATACGACGTGTAATTTTGCCCTTTTCAGCAAGGCCGGCCTTGATTAAGCGGTGCTTTGGCTCGGTCTTCTTGAGGGCATCAAGGCTATCGTAAACAAATCCAAAGCCAGTTGTATGGCCACCACCAAACTTTGTCTCGAGGCCGAAAATGACAACAAGATCTTTGTTGGCCTTAAGGCGGGAGGCAACTTCATCCTTAATTTCGTCGCGTGTTGGGGCCTTAGCGCCGAGGTGCTGCATATCAATGACGAACTGCTTGCGGTCGAGGAGCTTGTTGACGATGTACTTGCGAATGTGAACACTGACCTTAGACATTCCAAAAGGCCAACCCAAACCTCCGGACGATAGAACTTTACAAATTGCCTCAATTACGGAAGAGCTATTCGTGATATCAAAATCGTATTTTAATATGGAAAACAGAAAACTCAATGAGATGTAATAATGAACAAAACTATGAGAAGCGAAAAATAATGAAAATGTTTAAAAATTTTTGAAGAATTCAATAGCTTTTGTTGAATTGATAAACATGTAAGTACAAGCAAAGCAGGAAAAACACATATCTTGAAAAATAATAGCACTGATCATGTTTAGATCGTAAAATTTGAGTGTGTAACAAACAACACTTCGTTCAGAATTAAATTAGATATTAGATCTGATATAGGGATTTGTATCATAGAATACGTGGTGTTGAACATGTTATTGCATTATTGGCAATCAAACGAGGTGAAAATGGGATAAGAGGAAAGAAAGAGAATATAAATTGTAGTAAAATAATATGTATAATGGAAGTGGAGATGAAGAATAAAAGATGAAAGATTAAAATGAAATAAAAACGAAGAGATAAAAATGAAATTTAATAAAAAATAATGATTAAACAATGAAATACTTGAATTGAATTATTAAAAATTAATTTGTCTTTTATTTTTATCTTTTTGTTAAAGAAAATAGTATTCAAATAAAAATAATAATGTGAAATCTAAAAAAAATTGTGTTGTTCCTCTAAAAAAAAGTGTTATATTGTTATGATTAACAAGATACAAGATTAGAAAATCTTACATCTTGGTCTTCTCTTCAACCCAGTGGTTCAACTTTTCTTGATCGCTGCAAAGTGACTTGGCTTGTTCTTCGGAGATGGAGGAAAGGATAGCCTTAAGCTTGCTGCCGCTGATGTTGCGCTCGGTAAGTTCGTTCTTGAGAAGGTCCTTGGATGTGGCTGGAGCTGAGACTGGAACTTGTGGCATCATCATGGATTGCATCATGATCTGCTGTGTTGGAATGACAGGTCCACCAATGGTGTTTGGAATCATGGCGCCCTTAGGCTGCTGCTTCCTCTGGTTGCTGGCTTTCTCACGCTCGCGCTCTTCTTTCATCTTGAAGAGACCAATGTATGGGGTCTTGCCATTGAGTGGGGTGATGACGGCGTTCTCGAGAGCATTCTGAGCACTTTCCTTTGTCTTGAAAAGAACAAAGCCGAAGCCCTTAGATTCGTGTGGCTCCTGAGCTTCGCGTCTGATGCTGCACTTCTCGACTTCACCGAACTGCTCGAAGTATTCTTTGAATTGTTCGTCGGTGACACTCTGGTCGAAGTTCTTGACGTAAAGGTTACGACCACGTGTCTCTTCGTTAAGGCGGCGGCGGAACTCGGCGGACTGCTTGGCTAAGAAGGCTTGGCGCTCGGCTTTAGTCTGGGCACGGCAGCAGGAAAATGTGACTTTGCCGGATTCGTGCTGCTTGCCGTTGAGGGCGTCGACGGCCTTGACGGCGTCTTCGTGGTGCTTGAAGTTGCAGAAACCAAATTCACAGCTGCTGCCATCTTCCTTGCGCTTAATGGCTGGGTTGGCCTTGCCGGTGACAACAAAGTCACCGAACTCCTTAAAAAAATTAGCAAGGTCATCGTCTGTCTTGAAGATGTCGGCTGGAAGTGGCTTGATGAAGACGTTTGTGAATGTCTCTTCTGGGTTCTTCCTGGTTGGCTTCTGGTAGAACTCGATCTGAATTGGCTTGCCGTTGATGGAAGCATCAGCAAGATCGGTCTTAGCACGCTTGGCATCGTCTTCCTTGTAGAATGTGATGAAGCCGTAGCCACGAGACTTGCCGTTTGTTAACGGGATCTTGCAGGAAACGATTTCACCGAAGTTGGAGAAGGCATCGTGAAGCTGTGAAACTTCAATGTTCTCATCAAGACCACGGATGAAAAGAGCACCAACGTTGTTCTTGATGGCTCTCTTTGTGCCTGGATCGGACCAAAGAATACGGATTGGAACACCATCGAGCTTGGTGTAGTTGACTTCGGAAATAGCACGCTTGGCTAATTCGTGGGATTCGAATGTGACAAAAGCAAAGGACTTGTCAAGAGATTTATGCTTCTTGACTGTGACTGTGCCTGATGGGAAGCTGCCGTAATCCTTGAAAATCTCTTTGATGAAATTCTCATCAACTGAGCCGGGGAGATCACCAACGAATACTTCTTTCCAGTTTGGATCCATATGTCAAAATGTTGGACTACTTCCAAACCGTTTTTCTCACGATCTCACGTTTTTCAAAATTTTATTGATATTTTTATATAAAATCATACAAAGATTAGAAATGCTTGTTTTCGAAAATTGTGGATTGGCACTTTTGGTTCTATTCGACCATCAACCATATGAATCTCCTTTATTTATCGTTAATTTTTGATTCATCCATATTCTATAAATAGCACATTCCGAAAATAATTTATTTATGATTCCATTCACTATCTCTTCTCTTATTTCATACGGAGAAATTCCATAAATATAGTAATTTTCCTTCATTTTCAATAAAATATATTTGTATGTATAATATATTATTAAGTGCAAATATTTTAACTGTTAAAAATTGACCATCAAATGAACAAATTCAGAAAAAGTATAAAACTCATTAGTAAAGGATGAATTAGTTTTTCCAATAGGTTAAATTAGGAAATAACACATAATTATAGAATTGGGATTCATGAAAAATGTAAACGTAGCGATGGTCGAATAGAACCAAAAGTGCCAATCCACAATTTTCGAAAACAAGCATTTCTAATCTTTGTATGATTTTATATAAAAATATCAATAAAATTTTGAAAAACGTGAGATCGTGAGAAAAACGGTTTGGAAGTAGTCCAACATTTTGACATATGGATCCAAACTGGAAAGAAGTATTCGTTGGTGATCTCCCCGGCTCAGTTGATGAGAATTTCATCAAAGAGATTTTCAAGGATTACGGCAGCTTCCCATCAGGCACAGTCACAGTCAAGAAGCATAAATCTCTTGACAAGTCCTTTGCTTTTGTCACATTCGAATCCCACGAATTAGCCAAGCGTGCTATTTCCGAAGTCAACTACACCAAGCTCGATGGTGTTCCAATCCGTATTCTTTGGTCCGATCCAGGCACAAAGAGAGCCATCAAGAACAACGTTGGTGCTCTTTTCATCCGTGGTCTTGATGAGAACATTGAAGTTTCACAGCTTCACGATGCCTTCTCCAACTTCGGTGAAATCGTTTCCTGCAAGATCCCGTTAACAAACGGCAAGTCTCGTGGCTACGGCTTCATCACATTCTACAAGGAAGACGATGCCAAGCGTGCTAAGACCGATCTTGCTGATGCTTCCATCAACGGCAAGCCAATTCAGATCGAGTTCTACCAGAAGCCAACCAGGAAGAACCCAGAAGAGACATTCACAAACGTCTTCATCAAGCCACTTCCAGCCGACATCTTCAAGACAGACGATGACCTTGCTAATTTTTTAAGGAGTTCGTGACTTTGTTGTCACCGGCAAGGCCAACCCAGCCATTAAGCGCAAGGAAGATGGCAGCAGCTGTGAATTTGGTTTCTGCAACTTCAAGCACCACGAAGACGCCGTCAAGGCCGTCGACGCCCTCAACGGCAAGCAGCACGAATCCGGCAAAGTCACATTTTCCTGCTGCCGTGCCCAGACTAAAGCCGAGCGCCAAGCCTTCTTAGCCAAGCAGTCCGCCGAGTTCCGCCGCCGCCTTAACGAAGAGACACGTGGTCGTAACCTTTACGTCAAGAACTTCGACCAGAGTGTCACCGACGAACAATTCAAAGAATACTTCGAGCAGTTCGGTGAAGTCGAGAAGTGCAGCATCAGACGCGAAGCTCAGGAGCCACACGAATCTAAGGGCTTCGGCTTTGTTCTTTTCAAGACAAAGGAAAGTGCTCAGAATGCTCTCGAGAACGCCGTCATCACCCCACTCAATGGCAAGACCCCATACATTGGTCTCTTCAAGATGAAAGAAGAGCGCGAGCGTGAGAAAGCCAGCAACCAGAGGAAGCAGCAGCCTAAGGCGCCATGATTCCAAACACCATTGGTGACTGTCATTCCAACACAGCAATCATGATGCAATCCATGATGATGCCACAAGTTCCAGTCTCAGCTCCAGCCACATCCAAGGACCTTCTCAAGAACGAACTTACCGAGCGCAACATCAGCGGCAGCAAGCTTAAGGCTATCCTTTCCTCCATCTCGAAGAACAAGCCAAGTCACTTTGCAGCGATCAAGAAAAGTTGAACCACTGGGTTGAAGAGAAGACCAAGATGTAAGATTTTCTAATCTTGTATCTTGTTAATCATAACAATATAACACTTTTTTTTAGAGGAACAACACAATTTTTTTTAGATTTCACATTATTATTTTTATTTGAATACTATTTTCTTTAACAAAAAAATAAAAATAAAAGACAAATTAATTTTTAATAATTCAATTCAAGTATTTCATTGTTTAATCATTATTTTTTTTTAATTTCATTTTTATCTCTTCGTTTTTATTTCATTTTAATCTTTCATCTTTTATTCTTCATCTCCACTTCCATTATACATATTATTTTACTACAATTTATATTCTCTTTCTTTCCTCTTATCCCATTTTCACCGCTCTCTTTGAAAAATCCAAACCAATAGTTCATTCAGTACTTACTTTCAGAAAATGGTGAACCCAATAAGTTACCTCTTCTGATATCAAACTATATCCCAAATTAATACTTCAATTGATTAAGTATTCAAATAGGAGCAATTTACCTTTGAGAATCACTAATTGTATTGCAGATAATTCAAAATGGCCAAATTGACTCTATCTCAAGAGAGTTTGATAAAGCAATAAAAGTTTATTCAATACACTTTCATCTGTATTGCTGACCAAATACGAGATTCGACTGAGTTACCAATTTATCAAACAATTAAATATCAGAATTATCGAATTACCCCTGTTCTATCTTATTTATTGTAAATGATATTTTGATGAAAAATATTAAAAAATTCGCTTCAAATTGTTGTAAACAGAAATTCATCAAAAGTGACACCTCAGAAAAGCTAAAATATTGAATTTTTGGAACTTTTGATAGAGCACGTTTTTAAATATTAATTAAAGTAAATGTATATTTTGTAAAGATTCTTTTTAATAAAAAATAAAATTTTGAAGAAGAACACAAAATCTTCTGAAAAATAATATCACATAAACTCATATTATTTTCTAATATATAACTATTTTATATAAAAATCAAATTCAATGATCTTAAAAGCGAATGATAAACCTCAAAATTTACGAATATAATGAGTGGGAATATAATGCTTATCTATCATAAAACCATATGAAATATCAATTTTTGCTTTACGCCTAATTTTTGACGACAATTAGCAAAAAATGTTAAATGTTAACACTCAGTCCATTTGAATATGAAAAATAAAATTGACTTTGATTAAATGTTTTTATTTATCATGCAATTCTTCTTGCGACCAAAGATTTGAATAAAATTTCAAAAAATAAGATAGCTTAAAAAATAATATACGGTAGTGTTTACTAATAGATGAATAGTATATAAATTCTATTAAAATGGATTTGATCCAAAAAAATATATAAAATTTGATCATAAATAAAATTGTTTAGTAGTCATTTAAAATGATGTAATTATTCAAATTTTGCTAAGACCCATTCGTCTTTGATATATAACTCCCATTTTTGCATTTCTGGCTCGTACCAAAATTTTGAAACTTCGAATAATTCGTTAGGAGTGTAATTACTATTCGTTTTTGGATTAATATCGAGAGATAAATGTGGTGTATTGTTGTATTTTTCAATGAACTGCTGAACTGAGTCCTTGATTTGTTGAATATCATCCAACTCGTCTGGCAAAAACTTTTCTAAGCTTGGCCACAGGCGCTCCACCTTGCCGTTCTGTCTTGGCATATACGGCAAGGTGTGCTTCCAAACTATTCCGTTTTCCTGCATAACCTGGCCGAATTCACCGCGGTTTTCACCGCCGTTATCGGTCCAGATGCAGTAAGGAATAAACTCCTCTAAAAGTTTTCTTAAAACCTTCGCTGTTGAGTTGGAAGACTTGTTTTTCAATAATTTAGTTTTGAGAACTTTACGTGTCATATCATCCAATATGGCAAAAAATGGAAAAGAAACATTACCGTGAAGGTAATGAATATCGCAGTGCCATATCAAATTCTTTGATATGGCACGATATTTGGTAGGTGGATCTGCTGGTTTGTAATCTCTTTTTGAAGATAAACCTGATTCCATCATAAATTTTTCCACTTGATGATGCTTTATTTTTTGTAAATTGTCAAAAATTTGATCTTTTGTCAAATCTTCTATATTTTCAAATTCTTTTGCAATTTCTTCTTTTTCTTTCTCACAATCGGGATTTTGAGCAATATTTTGAAACCTTTTAATCAATAAATAAGTTTTTGAAATTCCTCCTTTATATTGTGAAACACAAGAATTAATTAATTGTTTTTGCTCAAATGTTGGTGGATTTGGTTTTCTGCCGCGACTAACTTCTGGTAATTCGATTTCTGGAAGTTGAAATGCTCTTCTTATTGTATTTTCGGCAACATTCAATTTAATTTTACCATTTTCCAATTCAACTTCCTTTCCCACACTTTTGTAAGATTCACCTTCTTCTATTCTTCTTTTAGCTTCAAATAGCCATTCTCTGCTTATAGATTTGGCATTAGTCATAAAAGAGTTAGTATACCTAAGTCGTGTACTGAGGCACTGCGTTCCACCTTACCCATTATATGTGAATTTGACACTTTACAAAACCGTTAACGTATATTTTACAACACAAACACAAACACAAACTTAACCTTAAATATTTATAAAGCCGCCAACCACTTCACCTCACTACTGTAAAAAATAAACGTTCTCACTTACAAAAGTATTGCAACTCTTCCCATTGCTGTGCTTCACACAATAGTTCATATTCTTCAGTATCGCTGCTGTCGCTCCAATCGTCAGAGTCAAAGTCACTGTCAAAATAAATGTTAGTAAGTTTTGACAAAGCTAATGAAACACGTTTACCGTTTGTATCGTATGCTTGTATAAACTTTCCATTCTTCATTCCTTCATAAACGCTCAAACTAACTTTACCCTTTCTCCCTCGTATCTGATAGAATGTATTTTCACGAGGAACGAAGAACAAATTCTTGAACTCATGACCGTTGTAGTTTGTTATCTCAATAGTTTTCGTCATTTATATAAAAATAAACTTAAAAATTAATGATATCACCACCCTCACACGTATGAAAACATAGCACAAAAATAAATTTAGGTGAAGTGGTGAAATCTCACCTCTTTTTTCACCCTGTTGAATTCATTGCTTTATAACTCTCTTCCTTTCTCCAACTCTTCTAACTTCTTCTTAAGTTCAGCAATGTTGTCCTCATGAAGTTTAATCTTTCTCAAAATTCCTTCTTTATCTAATGGTTGCTTTATCTTTCTAAACTGAACTCTACCATCCTTCATAGTATGAATGTAAAAACCTTCTGGAATAGTTCCTGATTTAATGTATTCTACCAAGAACTTTTGTTTCATTGCTTCAGTGACTTTATTTGTCATTTTACTCTAAGGTGAAGCTAGCACAGTGATAATGGATTTCATGACTTTTTAGTATTTCATGCAATCTTAACAAATAGCCTTACAAGTACTTCCAGTGTCCCTAGCTGTCCCTCCTTTTTATATAACTCCATGACATTTATAATCTCGCGAAACTTAACAGGTAGCATAACAGATTAAAATCAGATGAGGTTTTGAACCAAAATTTCTAAGCAACGTTGTCAAGGATTTTGAGGAACTAGGGACAGAGTGTGGCAAAGTCCAAGATTTAATTTATCTTCATCTGTTTCATCAGCTATCTCATCTAATATGCCAATATTTTATTCATAACTCGTGGCAAACTCACTAACTTTCATTATATTCATCTACATGCTTCATCTGATAGAAAGTATGACTTTCATTAACTCTGTGAGATAATGAAAACTACTAGGACAGAGACCATGGCAAAGTTTATGACTTTCATTATTTCCAGAACTTAATGAAAACTACTAGGGACAGAGACCATGGCAAAGTTCATGATTTAATTTATTCTCTCACTAACAACAACCACAAACTCCAACACTAACGACAAGTACTAACCTCAGCACAAATGACAAACACTAACAACAAACACAAACTCCAACACTAACGACAAAAATAAATGTCCTCACTTCTTAACAAAGTAATATGTGCTTCTTACACCACCATAGCTCAAACGTTTCTTTTCAAACATCGATTGAAACTTATTTTGAGCCATTGGCTTTAGTCTCTTTTTCTTCAAATACGCCAAGAAATCTTCTTCACATCTTTTCACTTCATAGCCTTCTTTAAACTCCTCCTTGTTAAGTTCTATGAAATCCTTTATAACATTCTTTGTTGCAATGGCTTCTTCACGAACGACATCGTGAACTATTTCATCACTGTTCTCATGTATGACCTCCTCACTGTTCTCGTGAACTATTTCATTATTGCATGTATGACCTCCTCACTGTCTTTCATAAGCGTTTCAAAGTCTCCTTTACTCATTACTTCAATCTCATGCTGTTCACAGTAGTACTTAAACTCACTGTATATGTCTTTGTTGTATGTTATATTGCTTCCCATGTACTCCATGAATTTTTCAAGCACTTCCTCATAATTCACTGTTTCTTTCTTTCCACGACCTTCTAATATCATACTTGCTTCGTAAATATAACTTCTTGCAGAACCGTCTCGCTTTCTACTTCTCTTCACAAATTCTCTCATCTTACCGCCAAATACATTTGAACTACATGCAAAGAATTCATTCTCCTTCGCAAATTCTTTATATCTTCTGTAGCACTCTGTACAATTCCATCCGGATACAAACTTTTCATAGAACTCCTCGTAAAACATTTGGTAAGGTGTTTTGTTCATTTCGATGAGTTCTTGTTTAGCCCTGGTGAATGGTATCTTCCTTACATCAAATTCACTTAAATCTTTCCTCATGAAGTACGTCAGTAAGTTTGAATAAAACTCTTCATTAAAGCTTTCAATGAGATTTGAGAAATATTCGTAATTTCCTTTGTATCTGCTGCTTACGTCAATGACAACAAATCTTCTGTCGTCTTTGTCAATCTTTACTGAGTTGAAGTTGTTAGATATCATGATGATATTACAAACATTCTGTATCTTTCTTACTGGCTGACACTTCTGATTTAAGTCCAACTGAGTCTCTGTTACTATTGACTTTAGTGCGTCGTGGTTCATGACCTTAGACGTATCGCATGAGCTTAGTTCATTGCATACGATGAGCTTCATGTTCTCAATAGCAGCATTGAATCTACCAACCACATTCTCTATTGCCGTTATATTATTGTTGGCGTACTTGCTAATGAGCTCGCATAGAACATTACTAAGTACATTCTTACCAGTTCCTTGCTTTCCTATTAACAAAAGTACTGTTCCAGTCTTTCCACAAGGATTTTGAACGATGTAGGCGAACCAGTTCAAAACATACTCATAAAGCTCTTCATCCTCATTACATATGACATCGTGAACATGTTTCAAATATCCTTCAATAACGCTTTCATCTACTTCATTCAGTACCTCATACTCATATCCTCTGAAATAGCTGTAAATGTCATCTCTTTCGTCAAAGAATCTCATGCCTGACTTCATAAGATAGTTCTTGTTCTGACCCGCTTCATAAATCATCAGTGCGTTCACATCCTTCTCCTCAATACGTCCTACATAAACACTCTTCATGAGCTTATTGAATTCCTTGCTATCTACTGACACAAGTGTTGTTGTGTCTCGTATTCCATCATAATCTTTCACTAGATATGTCATACGTGCTCCGTCAATAACAACAACACATCTTCTTAAGTCATTTATAACACTAGCTATGTCAATACCTTCTTCACTCATGTACTTATTTCTCCTCAAGTCCTTTAGTGTGAAAGTGTCTCTAAGTTCTATTTCAAGCAATTCATTTACACATCCTTTGCAATACTTCTCTATAAAATATTTCTGTCGTTCTTTACTAAGTTTCTTAACAGCTCTGAAGAACCATGTGTTTTGACTCAAACATCCTTCACAACTTCTCTCATTCATTCCTAGTTCTTTCATGTCATTATCTTCAACCTCTATGGTCTCATTGACTAAGGTCAAAGGGTTCTTAGTCATTGCTGGTCTTATTTGAAACAATGTTTGTGCAACAGGTTTAACTAGTTCAGCAACGTCCTTCCTTAATATGAATAGCTGTTTCCACTCATCTTTGCTAACAGTTCTTTCATAACCACTGACAGTAATGATTTCATTTGCTGACCTTAGACACTTATGTTCTATCATTTGTATTGCTTTTGTGTAAGGCTTTCGTGAGCATAGGTTGTATATGTCATTCCTGCAATGTTCATTCATGCCAATAGTACTAAATCCTTTCTTTGCTGTTGAGTGCATAATATCCATTAGTTCCTGTGTTCGTATTGCTGTCTCATAAAATACAACAAGACCTTTGTCATCTATGACGTACTTACCGAAAACATTGCTTATATTCTTTAACCATGAAATAACATCCTCATTCATGCTGTCAAACATGAAGTAAGGTCTTACATACTCTTCACTTATAAGATACTCCACAAAGTACTTGTTAAGCTCTATGTCCTCGTGAGCGATTTCATTAGGTTTGATATTAGTTCCTTTTGTCATTGCTGTCATGTACTTCACTCTCATAGTTCCTTTCAATAGCGTAAAAGTACTTCATTGTTTCATAACTGCTCTAAATTCTGTTCAAAATTCGTACAACATAACTTTTTAACATTAGTGAAAGAACATGAGCGAAACAACAACATCTAACATTACAGAAGAAGTCAATGACAATGCCGATGAAAACATTACAGAAGGAGCTAGTGAAAATATTGACGAGTTCAGTGAGGAAGAAGATATTGAGGACGTCAATGAGAACGTTAGTGGGGAACAAACTCAATGGGAAACATTGAGAAATCATGAAGATTATGAGATTTGTACGACATATCCTTTTACTATTCGTCGAAAGAAAGACAAACATATTATGAGTGAATGCTTAAATAATTATGGTTATATTGTGCTTAGTTTAAACAACAAAATGTACTTAAAGCATAGAATTATTGCAGAACAGTGGATTGAAAATCCAAACAATTTGAAAGAAATAGACCATATAAATCATGATAGAACGGACAACAGAATCTCAAACCTTCGTTGGTGTTCTAGATCTGAAAACAATAGAAATAAAAGCAAGTATGGCGATATAGTTTATGAGTTCGTTGCTGAAATATCTGACGAAGCTGTTGAAATAACAGATTATGGTAAGCATTCGTTTGAGTTCTACTACTATGTTGAGAATGAGGACGCATTCTATTATTATACAGGTCTTAACTATCGAAAACTTCATATAAACTTTACAAAAACAAGTGCTGCTTATGTTTCTATGATAGATACAGAAAACAAGAGTGTAATTTTATTCATAAACAAATTCAAACGCTTGTACGGCTTCATGTAGGACAAACATTATTTTTCAACACTAACGCCAACACGTAGGACAAACATTCATGACTAACATTACTGTATAACATAAATGTTTTGTCATGACTTCGTCGTAAATGTTTTGTCAAAACTTCATCGTAATGAACGTAAATGTTTTGTCATGATTTCTTCCCTCGGTTTTCAGAGGGAAGCAATCATATGAGGAAATTCTTCTAAAAGTTCTTTTGAACGTAAATGTTTTGTCATGATTTCATCGTAAATGCTTTGTCAAACATGAACGTAAATGTTTTGTCATGATTTCATCGTAATGAACGTAAATGATTTGTCAAAACTTCATCGTAAATGTTTTGTCAAAACTTCATCGTAAATGCTTTGTCAAGACTTCTTCGTAAATGCTTTGTCAAAACTTCATCGTAATGAACGTAAATGCTTTGTCAAACATGAACGTAAATGCTTTGTCATGATTTCATCGAAACTAAACGTATATGCTTTGTCAAAACTTCATCGTAATGAGTGTAAATGACCCAAAAAATAATGTTTATGTTAGAATGTTAGATCTAACACCTTTTCTAACATGTTTTCTAACATGGAGGATTTCATCGTATATGCTTTGTCAAAACTTCTTCGTATATGCTTTGTCAAAACTTCATCGTATATGCTTTGTCATGATTTCATCGTAAATGTTTTGTCATGACTTCATCGAAACTAAACGTATATGTTTTGTCATGACTTCATCGTAATAAGTGTAAATGACCCAAAAATAATGTTTAGGGTAGATGGTTTTTAGGTGTCACTACGTCACCATGTCACCAGGTTAATTAACTTCTCTTAAAATTACTGACAACATGACATTTAGACAACACAGCAGGAAATATATTTTATCGTATATGTTTTGTCAAGTTTCATCGTATATGCTTTGTCATGACCTCATCGTAATGAACGTAAATGTTTTGTCATGATTTCATCGTATATGTTTTGTCATGATTTTATCGTAAATGTTTTGTCATGACTTCATCGTAATGAGCGTAAATGATCCAAAAATAATGTTTACGTTCATGTTTTCAGGTTATTCAATAATTAATTATTTTTGAAGAACTGAAGGTGTCACTATGTCACCATGTCACCAGGTTATTTAACTTCTCTGAAAAAATGTGACAACATGACATTTTGACAACAACACAGGAGGAAGGCATTTATGAATTATTCTTGAAGAACTGAAGGCGTCACTACGTCACCATGTCACCAGGTTATTTAACTTCTCTGAAAAAATGTGACAACATGACATTTTGACAACAACACAGGAGGAAGGCATTTATGAATTATTTTTGAAGAACTGAAGGTGTCACTATGTCACCATGTCACCAGGTTATTTAACTTCTCTGAAAAAATGTGACAACATGACATTTTGACAACAACACAGGAAATAAATGTTTACGTAAATGTTTTGTCAAGATTTCTTCGTATATGTTTTGTCATGACTTCTTCGTATATGTTTTGTCATGATTTCATCGTAATGAGCGTAAATGACCCAAAAATAATGTTTAGGTGAAGAGGTGAGATCTCACCTCTTTTCTCACCTCTTTTCTCACCTCATTGAATTTTCATGATTTCTTCGTATATGTTTTGTCATGATTTCATCGTATATGTTTTGTCATGATTTCATCGTAATGAGCGTAAATCAGACAAAAATAATGTTTAGGTGAAGAGGTGAGATCTCACCTCTTTTCTCACCTCTTTTCTCACCTCATTGAATTTTCATGATTTCTTCATCGTAATGAGTGTATATGCTTTGTCATGACTTCTTCATCGTAATGAACGTATATGCTTTGTCAAACATGAACGTAAATGATTTGTCGAAACTTCATCGTATATGCTTTGTCATGACTTCTTCATCGTAATGAACGTATATGCTTTGTCAAACATGAACGTAAATGATTTGTCGAAACTTCATCGTATATGCTTTGTCATGACTTCTTCATCGTAATGAACGTATATGCTTTGTCAAACATGAACGTAAATGATTTGTCGAAACTTCATCGTATATGTTTTGTCATGACTTCTTCGTACATGTTTTGTCATGACTTCTTCATCGTAATGAACGTATATGCTTTGTCATGACTTCTTCATCGTAATGAACGTATATGCTTTGTCAAACATGAACGTAAATGATTTGTCATGACTTCTTCGTACATGTTTTGTCATGACTTCTTCATCGTAATGAACGTATATGCTTTGTCAAACATGAACGTAAATGATTTGTCGAAACTTCATCGTATATGCTTTGTCAAACATGAACGTAAATGATTTGTCGAAACTTCTTCATCGTAATGAACGTATATGCTTTGTCAAACATGAACGTAAATGATTTGTCGAAACTTCATCGTATATGTTTTGTCATGACTTCTTCGTACATGTTTTGTCATGACTTCTTCATCGTAATGAACGTATATGCTTTGTCAAACATGAACGTAAATGATTTGTCGAAACTTCATCGTATATGCTTTGTCAAACATGAACGTAAATGATTTGTCGAAACTTCTTCATCGTAATGAACGTATATGCTTTGTCAAACATGAACGTAAATGATTTGTCGAAACTTCATCGTATATGCTTTGTCATGACTTCTTCATCGTAATGAGTGTAAATGCTTTGTCATGACTTCTTCATCGTAATGAACGTATATGCTTTGTCAAACATGAACGTAAATGATTTGTCGAAACTTCATCGTATATGCTTTGTCAAACATGAACGTAAATGATTTGTCGAAACTTCATCGTATATGCTTTGTCAAACATGAACGTAAATGATTTGTCAAAACTTCATCGTATATGCTTTGTCATGATTTCATCGTACATGTTTTGTCATGACTTTTTCATCGTAATGAGCGTATATGCTTTGTCAAACATGAACGTATATGCTTTGTCATGACTTCTTCATCGTAATGAACGTATATGCTTTGTCAAACATGAACGTAAATGATTTGTCGAAACTTCATCGTATATGTTTTGTCATGACTTCTTCGTACATGTTTTGTCATGACTTCTTCATCGTAATGAACGTATATGCTTTGTCAAACATGAACGTAAATGATTTGTCGAAACTTCATCGTATATGCTTTGTCAAACATGAACGTAAATGATTTGTCGAAACTTCTTCATCGTAATGAGTGTAAATGCTTTGTCATGACTTCTTCATCGTAATGAACGTATATGCTTTGTCAAACATGAACGTAAATGATTTGTCGAAACTTCATCGTATATGCTTTGTCATGACTTCTTCATCGTAATGAACGTATATGCTTTGTCAAACATGAACGTAAATGATTTGTCGAAACTTCATCGTATATGTTTTGTCATGACTTCTTCGTACATGTTTTGTCATGACTTCTTCATCGTAATGAACGTATATGCTTTGTCATGACTTCTTCATCGTAATGAACGTATATGCTTTGTCAAACATGAACGTAAATGATTTGTCATGACTTCTTCGTACATGTTTTGTCATGACTTCTTCATCGTAATGAACGTATATGCTTTGTCAAACATGAACGTAAATGATTTGTCGAAACTTCATCGTATATGCTTTGTCAAACATGAACGTAAATGATTTGTCGAAACTTCTTCATCGTAATGAACGTATATGCTTTGTCAAACATGAACGTAAATGATTTGTCGAAACTTCATCGTATATGTTTTGTCATGACTTCTTCGTACATGTTTTGTCATGACTTCTTCATCGTAATGAACGTATATGCTTTGTCAAACATGAACGTAAATGATTTGTCGAAACTTCATCGTATATGCTTTGTCAAACATGAACGTAAATGATTTGTCGAAACTTCTTCATCGTAATGAACGTATATGCTTTGTCAAACATGAACGTAAATGATTTGTCGAAACTTCATCGTATATGCTTTGTCAAACATGAACGTAAATGATTTGTCGAAACTTCTTCATCGTAATGAACGTATATGCTTTGTCAAACATGAACGTAAATGATTTGTCGAAACTTCATCGTATATGCTTTGTCAAACATGAACGTATATGCTTTGTCATGACTTCTTCATCGTAATGAACGTATATGCTTTGCCAAACATGAACGTAAATGATTTGTCGAAACTTCATCGTATATGCTTTGTCATGACTTCTTCATCGTAATGAGTGTAAATGCTTTGTCATGACTTCTTCATCGTAATGAACGTATATGCTTTGTCAAACATGAACGTAAATGATTTGTCGAAACTTCATCGTATATGCTTTGTCAAACATGAACGTAAATGATTTGTCGAAACTTCTTCATCGTAATGAACGTATATGCTTTGTCAAACATGAACGTAAATGATTTGTCGAAACTTCATCGTATATGCTTTGTCATGACTTCTTCATCGTAATGAGTGTAAATGCTTTGTCATGACTTCTTCATCGTAATGAACGTATATGCTTTGTCAAACATGAACGTAAATGATTTGTCGAAACTTCATCGTATATGCTTTGTCAAACATGAACGTAAATGATTTGTCGAAACTTCTTCATCGTAATGAACGTATATGCTTTGTCAAACATGAACGTAAATGATTTGTCGAAACTTCATCGTATATGTTTTGTCATGACTTCTTCGTACATGTTTTGTCATGACTTCTTCATCGTAATGAACGTATATGCTTTGTCAAACATGAACGTATATGCTTTGTCATGACTTCATCGTATATGTTTTGTCAAACATGAACGTAAATGATTTGTCGAAACTTCTTCATCGTAATGAGTGTAAATGCTTTGTCATGATTTCATCGTATATGCTTTGTCATGACTTCTTCATCGTAATGAACGTAAATCAGACAAAAATATATTTTAGGTGAAGAGGTGAGATCTCACCTCTTTTCTCACCTCTTTTCTCACCTCATGAATTTTCATGATTTCTTCATCGTAATGAGCGTATATGTTTTGTCATGATTTCATCGTATATGTTTTGTCATGATTTCTTCGTATATGTTTTGTCATGATTTCTTCGTATATGTTTTGTCATGACTTCTTCTTCATATATGCTTTGTCAAAACTTCGTCGTATATGTTTTGTCGAAACTTCATCGTATATGTTTTGTCATGATTTCATCGTACATGTTTTGTCGAAACTTCATCGTATATGTTTTGTCATGATTTCATCGTACATGTTTTGTCGAAACTTCATCGTATATGTTTTGTCATGATTTCATCGTACATGTTTTGTCATGATTTCATCGTAAATGTTTTGTCAAACATGAACGTAAATGATTTGTCAAAACTTCATCGTATATGCTTTGTCATGATTTCATCGTACATGTTTTGTCATGACTTTTTCATCGTAATGAGCGTATATGTTTTGTCATGACTTCTTCGTACATGTTTTGTCATGACTTCTTCATCGTAATGAACGTATATGCTTTGTCAAACATGAACGTAAATGATTTGTCGAAACTTCATCGTATATGCTTTGTCAAACATGAACGTAAATGATTTGTCGAAACTTCTTCATCGTAATGAACGTATATGCTTTGTCAAACATGAACGTAAATGATTTGTCGAAACTTCATCGTATATGCTTTGTCAAACATGAACGTAAATGATTTGTCAAAACTTCATCGTATATGCTTTGTCATGATTTCATCGTACATGTTTTGTCATGACTTTTTCATCGTAATGAGCGTATATGTTTTGTCATGACTTCTTCGTACATGTTTTGTCATGACTTCTTCATCGTAATGAACGTATATGCTTTGTCAAACATGAACGTAAATGATTTGTCGAAACTTCATCGTATATGCTTTGTCAAACATGAACGTAAATGATTTGTCGAAACTTCTTCATCGTAATGAACGTATATGCTTTGTCAAACATGAACGTAAATGATTTGTCGAAACTTCATCGTATATGCTTTGTCAAACATGAACGTAAATGATTTGTCGAAACTTCTTCGTAAATGCTTTGTCATGACTTCTTCATCGTAATGAACGTATATGCTTTGTCAAACATGAACGTAAATGATTTGTCGAAACTTCATCGTATATGCTTTGTCATGAACGTAAATGATTTGTCGAAACTTCTTCATCGTAATGAACGTATATGCTTTGTCAAACATGAACGTAAATGATTTGTCGAAACTTCATCGTATATGTTTTGTCATGACTTCTTCGTACATGTTTTGTCATGACTTCTTCATCGTAATGAACGTATATGCTTTGTCATGACTTCTTCATCGTAATGAACGTATATGCTTTGTCAAACATGAACGTAAATGATTTGTCATGACTTCTTCGTACATGTTTTGTCATGACTTCTTCATCGTAATGAACGTATATGCTTTGTCAAACATGAACGTAAATGATTTGTCGAAACTTCATCGTATATGCTTTGTCAAACATGAACGTAAATGATTTGTCGAAACTTCTTCATCGTAATGAACGTATATGCTTTGTCAAACATGAACGTAAATGATTTGTCGAAACTTCATCGTATATGCTTTGTCATGACTTCTTCATCGTAATGAGTGTAAATGCTTTGTCATGACTTCTTCATCGTAATGAACGTATATGCTTTGTCAAACATGAACGTAAATGATTTGTCGAAACTTCATCGTATATGCTTTGTCAAACATGAACGTAAATGATTTGTCGAAACTTCTTCATCGTAATGAACGTATATGCTTTGTCAAACATGAACGTAAATGATTTGTCGAAACTTCATCGTATATGTTTTGTCATGACTTCTTCGTACATGTTTTGTCATGACTTCTTCATCGTAATGAACGTATATGCTTTGTCAAACATGAACGTAAATGATTTGTCGAAACTTCATCGTATATGCTTTGTCAAACATGAACGTAAATGATTTGTCGAAACTTCTTCATCGTAATGAACGTATATGCTTTGTCATGATTTCATCGTATATGCTTTGTCATGACTTCTTCATCGTAATGAACGTAAATCAGACAAAAATATATTTTAGGTGAAGAGGTGAGATCTCACCTCTTTTCTCACCTCTTTTCTCACCTCATGAATTTTCATGACTTCTTCATCGTAATGAACGTATATGCTTTGTCAAACATAAACGTAAATGATTTGTCGAAACTTCATCGTATATGCTTTGTCAAACATGAACGTAAATGATTTGTCGAAACTTCATCGTATATGTTTTGTCATGCATGATCGTATATGTTTTGTCATGACTTCATCGTAATGAACGTATATGTTTTGTCAAACATGAACGTAAATGATTTGTCAAAACTTCATCGTATATGCTTTGTCATGATTTCATCGTACATGTTTTGTCATGACTTTTTCATCGTATATGCTTTGTCAAGACTTCTTCATCGTAATGAGCGTAAATGATCCAAAAATAATGTTTAGGTGAAGAGGTGAGATCTCACCTCTTTTCTCACCTCATGAATTTTCATGATTTCTTCATCGTAATGAGCGTATATGTTTTGTCATGATTTCATCGTATATGTTTTGTCATGATTTCTTCGTATATGTTTTGTCATGATTTCTTCGTATATGTTTTGTCATGACTTCTTCTTCGTATATGCTTTGTCAAAACTTCGTCGTATATGTTTTGTCGAAACTTCATCGTATATGTTTTGTCATGATTTCATCGTACATGTTTTGTCGAAACTTCATCGTATATGCTTTGTCAAAACTTCGTCGTATATGTTTTGTCGAAACTTCATCGTATATGTTTTGTCATGATTTCATCGTACATGTTTTGTCGAAACTTCATCGTATATGTTTTGTCATGATTTCATCGTACATGTTTTGTCATGATTTCTTCGTATATGTTTTGTCATGACTTCATCGTAAATGTTTTGTCAAACATGAACGTAAATGATTTGTCAAAACTTCATCGTATATGCTTTGTCATGATTTCATCGTACATGTTTTGTCATGACTTTTTCATCGTATATGCTTTGTCAAGACTTCTTCATCGTAATGAGCGTAAATGATCCAAAAATAATGTTTAGGTGAAGAGGTGAGATCTCACCTCTTTTCTCACCTCATGAATTTTCATGATTTCTTCGTATATGCTTTGTCAAACATGAACGTAAATGATTTGTCGAAACTTCTTCATCGTAATGAGTGTAAATGCTTTGTCATGATTTCATCGTATATGCTTTGTCATGACTTCTTCATCGTAATGAACGTAAATCAGACAAAAATATATTTTAGGTGAAGAGGTGAGATCTCACCTCTTTTCTCACCTCATGAATTTTCATGATTTCTTCATCGTAATGAGCGTATATGTTTTGTCATGATTTCATCGTATATGTTTTGTCATGATTTCTTCGTATATGTTTTGTCATGATTTCTTCGTATATGTTTTGTCATGACTTCTTCTTCGTATATGCTTTGTCAAAACTTCGTCGTATATGTTTTGTCGAAACTTCATCGTATATGTTTTGTCATGATTTCATCGTACATGTTTTGTCGAAACTTCATCGTATATGTTTTGTCATGATTTCATCGTACATGTTTTGTCATGATTTCTTCGTATATGTTTTGTCATGACTTCATCGTAAATGTTTTGTCAAACATGAATGTAAATGATTTGTCGAAACTTCATCGTATATGTTTTGTCATGACTTCTTCGTACATGTTTTGTCATGACTTCTTCATCGTAATGAACGTATATGCTTTGTCAAACATGAACGTAAATGATTTGTCGAAACTTCATCGTATATGCTTTGTCAAACATGAACGTATATGCTTTGTCATGACTTCTTCATCGTAATGAACGTATATGCTTTGTCAAACATGAACGTAAATGATTTGTCGAAACTTCTTCGTACATGTTTTGTCATGACTTCTTCATCGTAATGAACGTATATGCTTTGTCAAACATGACCGTAAATGATTTGTCGAAACTTCATCGTATATGCTTTGTCAAACATGAACGTAAATGATTTGTCGAAACTTCTTCATCGTAATGAGTGTTAATGCTTTGTCATGATTTCATCGTATATGCTTTGTCATGACTTCTTCATCGTAATGAACGTAAATCAGACAAAAATATATTTTAGGTGAAGAGGTGAGATCTCACCTCTTTTCTCACCTCATGAATTTTCATGATTTCTTCATCGTAATGAGCGTATATGTTTTGTCATGATTTCATCGTATATGTTTTGTCATGATTTCTTCGTATATGTTTTGTCATGATTTCTTCGTATATGTTTTGTCATGACTTCTTCTTCGTATATGCTTTGTCAAAACTTCGTCGTATATGTTTTGTCGAAACTTCATCGTATATGTTTTGTCATGATTTCATCGTACATGTTTTGTCGAAACTTCATCGTATATGTTTTGTCATGATTTCATCGTACATGTTTTGTCATGATTTCTTCGTATATGTTTTGTCATGACTTCATCGTAAATGTTTTGTCAAACATGAACGTAAATGATTTGTCAAAACTTCATCGTATATGCTTTGTCATGATTTCATCGTACATGTTTTGTCATGACTTTTTCATCGTATATGCTTTGTCAAGACTTCTTCATCGTAATGAGTGTAAATGATCCAAAAATATATTTTAGGTGAAGAGGTGAGATCTCACCTCTTTTCTCACCTCTTTTCTCACCTCATGAATTTTCATGACTTCTTCATCGTATATGCTTTGTCAAACATGAACGTATATGCTTTGTCATGACTTCATCGTAATGAGCGTAAATGATCCAAAAATAATGTTTAGGTGAAGAGGTGAGATCTCACCTCTTTTCTCACCTCATGAATTTTCATGATTTCTTCGTATATGCTTTGTCAAACATGAACGTATATGCTTTGTCAAACATGAACGTAAATGATTTGTCGAAACTTCATCGTATATGTTTTGTCATGACTTCTTCGTACATGTTTTGTCATGACTTCTTCATCGTAATGAACGTATATGCTTTGTCAAACATGAACGTAAATGATTTGTCGAAACTTCATCGTATATGCTTTGTCAAACATGAACGTATATGCTTTGTCATGACTTCTTCATCGTAATGAACGTATATGCTTTGTCAAACATGAACGTAAATGATTTGTCATGACTTCTTCGTACATGTTTTGTCATGACTTCTTCATCGTAATGAACGTATATGCTTTGTCAAACATGACCGTAAATGATTTGTCGAAACTTCATCGTATATGCTTTGTCAAACATGAACGTAAATGATTTGTCGAAACTTCTTCATCGTAATGAGTGTTAATGCTTTGTCATGATTTCATTGCGTATACTGCTTTTGCATGACTTCTTCATCGTAATGAACGTAAATCAGACAAAAATATATTTTAGGTGAAGAGGTGAGATCTCACCTCTTTTCTCACCTCATGAATTTTCATGATTTCTTCATCGTAATGAGCGTATATGTTTTGTCATGATTTCATCGTATATGTTTTGTCATGATTTCTTCGTATATGTTTTGTCATGATTTCTTCGTATATGTTTTGTCATGACTTCTTCTTCGTATATGCTTTGTCAAAACTTCGTCGTATATGTTTTGTCGAAACTTCATCGTATATGTTTTGTCATGATTTCATCGTACATGTTTTGTCGAAACTTCATCGTATATGTTTTGTCATGATTTCATCGTACATGTTTTGTCATGATTTCTTCGTATATGTTTTGTCATGACTTCATCGTAAATGTTTTGTCAAACATGAACGTAAATGATTTGTCAAAACTTCATCGTATATGCTTTGTCATGATTTCATCGTACATGTTTTGTCATGACTTTTTCATCGTATATGCTTTGTCAAGACTTCTTCATCGTAATGAGTGTAAATGATCCAAAAATATATTTTAGGTGAAGAGGTGAGATCTCACCTCTTTTCTCACCTCTTTTCTCACCTCATGAATTTTCATGACTTCTTCATCGTATATGCTTTGTCAAACATGAACGTATATGCTTTGTCAAACATGAACGTATATGCTTTGTCATGACTTCATCGTAATGAGCGTAAATGATCCAAAAATAATGTTTATGTTAGAATGTTAGATCTAACACCTTTTCTAACATGTTTTCTAACATGGAGGATTTCATTAGATATACACATTCTTCCTTCATTTCATTCTATACACAATTTACATCATAGACGATTTAATAGATATAATACTTTACTGTTTCATTAGATATACACATTCTTCCCTAAACATTATTTTAGTTAAAGTCCATCAAATATTTTTAGGATACTTTCACCAAATAATGTGTATATCTAATGAAATCCTCCATGTTAGAAAACATGTTAGAAAAGGTGTTAGATCTAACATTCTAACATAAACATTATTTTTGGATCATTTACGTTCATTACGATGAAATCATGACAAAACATTTACGTTCATGTTTGACAAAGCATATACGTTCATGTTTGACAAAGCATATACGAAGAAATCATGAAAATTCATGAGGTGAGAAAAGAGGTGAGATCTCACCTCTTCACCTAAAATATATTTTTGGATCATTTACACTCATTACGATGAAGAAGTCTTGACAAAGCATATACGATGAAGAAGTCTTGACAAAGCATATACGATGAAATCATGACAAAACATATACGATGAAGTCATGATAAAACATATACGTTCAGGTTTGACAAAGCATATACAATGAAATCATGACAAAACATAAACGAAGAAGTCATGACAAAACATTTACGATGAAGTCATGACAAAACATATACGAAGAAATCATGACAAAACATGTACGATGAAATCATGACAAAACATAAACGAAGAAGTCATGACAAAACATTTACGATGAAGTCATGATAAAACATATACGAAGAAATCATGACAAAACATATACAATGAAATCATGACAAAACATAAACGAAGAAATCATGACAAAACATTTACGATGAAGTCATGACAAAACATATACGAAGAAATCATGACAAAACATGTACGATGAAATCATGACAAAACATATACGATGAAGTTTCGACAAAACATATACGACGAAGTTTTGACAAAACATATACGAAGAAGTCTTGACAAAGCATATACGATGAAATCATGACAAAACATAAACGAAGAAATCATGACAAAACATATACGATGAAGTTTCGACAAAACATATACGACGAAGTTTTGACAAAGCATATACGAAGAAGAAGTCATGACAAAACATATACGAATAAATCATGACAAAACATATACGACGAAGTTTTGACAAAACATATACGAAGAAGTCTTGACAAAGCATATACGATGAAATCATGACAAAACATAAACGAAGAAATCATGACAAAACATTTACACTCATTACGATGAAGAAGTTTCGACAAATCATTTACGTTCATGTTTGACAAAGCATATACGTTCATTACGATGAAGAAGTTTCGACAAATCATTTACGTTCATGTTTGACAAAGCATATACGATGAAGTTTCGACAAATCATTTACGTTCATGTTTGACAAAGCATATACGCTCATTACGATGAAAAAGTCATGACAAAACATTTACGATGAAGTCATGACAAAGCATATACGATGAAGTCATGACAAAGCATTTACGTTCATGTTTGACAAAACATTTACGATGAAGTCATGACAAAACATATACGAAGAAGTTTGACAAAACATTTACGATGAAGTCATGACAAAACATATACGAAGAAGTTTTGACAAAGCATATACGATGAAATCCTCCATGTTAGAAAACATGTTAGAAAAGGTGTTAGATCTAACATTCTAACATAAACATTATTTTTGGGTCATTTACACTCATTACGATGAAGTTTTGACAAAGCATATACGTTTAGTTTCGATGAAATCATGACAAAGCATTTACGTTCATGTTTGACAAAGCATTTACGTTCATTACGATGAAGTTTTGACAAAGCATTTACGATGAAGTCATGACAAAACATTTACGATGAAGTTTTGACAAAACATTTACGATGAAGTTTTGACAAAACATTTACGTTCATTACGATGAAATCATGACAAAACATTTACGTTTATGTTTGACAAAGCATTTACGATGAAGTCATGACAAAACATTTACGTTCAAAAGAACTTTTAGAAGAATTTCCTCATATGATTGCTTCCCTCTGAAAACCGAGGAAGAAATCATGACAAAACATTTACGTTCATTACGATGAAGTTTTGACAAAACATTTACGACGAAGTCATGACAAAACATATATGTTATACAGTAATGTTAGTCATGAATGTTTGTCCTACGTGTTGGCGTTAGTGTTGAAAAATAATGTTTGTCCTACATGAAGCCGTACAAGCGTTTGAATTTGTTTATGAATAAAATTACACTCTTGTTTTCTGTATCTATCATAGAAACATAAGCAGCACTGTTTTTGTAAAGTTTATATGAAGTTTTCGATAGTTAAGACCTGTATAATAATAGAATGCGTCCTCATTCTCAACATAGTAGTAGAACTCAAACGAATGCTTACCATAATCTGTTATTTCAACAGCTTCGTCAGATATTTCAGCAACGAACTCATAAACTATATCGCCATACTTGCTTTTATTTCTATTGTTTTCAGATCTAGAACACCAACGAAGGTTTGAGATTCTGTTGTCCGTTCTATCATGATTTATATGGTCTATTTCTTTCAAATTGTTTGGATTTTCAATCCACTGTTCTGCAATAATTCTATGCTTTAAGTACATTTTGTTGTTTAAACTAAGCACAATATAACCATAATTATTTAAGCATTCACTCATAATATGTTTGTCTTTCTTTCGACGAATAGTAAAAGGATATGTCGTACAAATCTCATAATCTTCATGATTTCTCAATGTTTCCCATTGAGTTTGTTCCCCACTAACGTTCTCATTGACGTCCTCAATATCTTCTTCCTCACTGAACTCGTCAATATTTTCACTAGCTCCTTCTGTAATGTTTTCATCGGCATTGTCATTGACTTCTTCTGTAATGTTAGATGTTGTTGTTTCGCTCATGTTCTTTCACTAATGTTAAAAAGTTATGTTGTACGAATTTTGAACAGAATTTAGAGCAGTTATGAAACAATGAAGTACTTTTACGCTATTGAAAGGAACTATGAGAGTGAAGTACATGACAGCAATGACAAAAGGAACTAATATCAAACCTAATGAAATCGCTCACGAGGACATAGAGCTTAACAAGTACTTTGTGGAGTATCTTATAAGTGAAGAGTATGTAAGACCTTACTTCATGTTTGACAGCATGAATGAGGATGTTATTTCATGGTTAAGAATATAAGCAATGTTTTCGGTAAGTACGTCATAGATGACAAAGGTCTTGTTGTATTTTATGAGACAGCAATACGAACACAGGAACTAATGGATATTATGCACTCAACAGCAAAGAAAGGATTTAGTACTATTGGCATGAATGAACATTGCAGGAATGACATATACAACCTATGCTCACGAAAGCCTTACACAAAAGCAATACAAATGATAGAACATAAGTGTCTAAGGTCAGCAAATGAAATCATTACTGTCAGTGGTTATGAAAGAACTGTTAGCAAAGATGAGTGGAAACAGCTATTCATATTAAGGAAGGACGTTGCTGAACTAGTTAAACCTGTTGCACAAACATTGTTTCAGATAAGACCAGCAATGACTAAGAACCCTTTGACCTTAGTCAATGAGACCATAGAGGTTGAAGATAATGACATGAAAGAACTAGGAATGAATGAGAGAAGTTGTGAAGGATGTTTGAGTCAAAACACATGGTTCTTCAGAGCTGTTAAGAAACTTAGTAAAGAACGACAGAAATATTTTATAGAGAAGTATTGCAAAGGATGTGTAAATGAATTGCTTGAAATAGAACTTAGAGACACTTTCACACTAAAGGACTTGAGGAGAAATAAGTACATGAGTGAAGAAGGTATTGACATAGCTAGTGTTATAAATGACTTAAGAAGATGTGTTGTTGTTATTGACGGAGCACGTATGACATATCTAGTGAAAGATTATGATGGAATACGAGACACAACAACACTTGTGTCAGTAGATAGCAAGGAATTCAATAAGCTCATGAAGAGTGTTTATGTAGGACGTATTGAGGAGAAGGATGTGAACGCACTGATGATTTATGAAGCGGGTCAGAACAAGAACTATCTTATGAAGTCAGCATGAGATTCTTTGACGAAAGAGATGACATTTACAGCTATTTCAGAGGATATGAGTATGAGGTACTGAATGAAGTAGATGAAAGCGTTATTGAAGGATATTTGAAACATGTTCACGATGTCATATGTAATGAGGATGAAGAGCTTTATGAGTATGTTTTGAACTGGTTCGCCTACATCGTTCAAAATCCTTGTGGAAAGACTGGAACAGTACTTTTGTTAATAGGAAAGCAAGGAACTGGTAAGAATGTACTTAGTAATGTTCTATGCGAGCTCATTAGCAAGTACGCCAACAATAATATAACGGCAATAGAGAATGTGGTTGGTAGATTCAATGCTGCTATTGAGAACATGAAGCTCATCGTATGCAATGAACTAAGCTCATGCGATACGTCTAAGGTCATGAACCACGACGCACTAAAGTCAATAGTAACAGAGACTCAGTTGGACTTAAATCAGAAGTGTCAGCCAGTAAGAAAGATAGAGAATGTTTGTAATATCATCATGATATCTAACAACTTCAACTCAGTAAAGATTGACAAAGACGACAGAAGATTTGTTGTCATTGACGTAAGCAGCAGATACAAAGGAAATTACGAATATTTCTCAAATCTCATTGAAAGCTTTAATGAAGAGTTTTATTCAAACTTACTGACGTACTTCATGAAGAAAGATTTAAGTGAATTTGATGTAAGGAAGATACCATTCACCAGGGCTAAACAAGAACTCATCGAAATGAACAAAACACCTTACCAAATGTTTTACGAGGAGTTCTATGAAAAGTTTGTATCCGGATGGAATTGTACAGAGTGCTACAGAAGATATAAAGAATTTGCGAAGGAGAATGAATTCTTTGCATGTAGTTCAAATGTATTTGGTGGCAAGATGAGAGAATTTGTGAAGAGAAGTAGAAAGCGAGACGGTTCTGCAAGAAGTTATATTTACGAAGCAAGTATGATATTAGAAGGTCGTGGAAAGAAAGAAACAGTGAATTATGAGGAAGTGCTTGAAAAATTCATGGAGTACATGGGAAGCAATATAACATACAACAAAGACATATACAGTGAGTTTAAGTACTACTGTGAACAGCATGAGATTGAAGTAATGAGTAAAGGAGACTTTGAAACGCTTATGAAAGACAGTAGGAGGTCATTCATGAGAAATGAAATAGTTCATGAGAACAGTGAGGAGGTCATACATGAGAATGTGATGAAATAGTTCACGATGTCGTTCGTGAAGAAGCCATTGCAACAAAGAATGTTATAAAGGATTTCATAGAACTTAACAAGGAGGAGTTTAAAGAAGGCTATGAAGTGAAAAGATGTGAAGAAGATTTCTTGGCGTATTTGAAGAAAAAGAGACTAAAGCCAATGGCTCAAAATAAGTTTCAATCGATGTTTGAAAAGAAACGTTTGAGCTATGGTGGTGTAAGAAGCACATATTACTTTGTTAAGAAGTGAGGACATTTATTTTTGTCGTTAGTGTTGGAGTTTGTGTTTGTTGTTAGTGTTTGTCATTTGTGCTGAGTTAGTACTTGTCGTTAGTGTTGGAGTTTGTGGTTGTTGTTAGTGAGAGAATAAATTAAATCATGAACTTTGCCATGGTCTCTGTCCCTAGTAGTTTTCATTAAGTTCTGGAAATAATGAAAGTCATAAACTTTGCCATGGTCTCTGTCCTAGTAGTTTTCATTATCTCACAGAGTTAATGAAAGTCATACTTTCTATCAGATGAAGCATGTAGATGAATATAATGAAAGTTAGTGAGTTTGCCACGAGTTATGAATAAAATATTGGCATATTAGATGAGATAGCTGATGAAACAGATGAAGATAAATTAAATCTTGGACTTTGCCACACTCTGTCCTAGTTCCTCAAAATCCTTGACAACGTTGCTTAGAAATTTTGGTTCAAAACCTCATCTGATTTTAATCTGTTATGCTACCTGTTAAGTTTCGCGAGATTATAAATGTCATGGAGTTATATAAAAAGGAGGGACAGCTAGGGACACTGGAAGTACTTGTAAGGCTATTTGTTAAGATTGCATGAAATACTAAAAAGTCATGAAATCCATTATCACTGTGCTAGCTTCACCTTAGAGTAAAATGACAAATAAAGTCACTGAAGCAATGAAACAAAAGTTCTTGGTAGAATACATTAAATCAGGAACTATTCCAGAAGGTTTTTACATTCATACTATGAAGGATGGTAGAGTTCAGTTTAGAAAGATAAAGCAACCATTAGATAAAGAAGGAATTTTGAGAAAGATTAAACTTCATGAGGACAACATTGCTGAACTTAAGAAGAAGTTAGAAGAGTTGGAGAAAGGAAGAGAGTTATAAAGCAATGAATTCAACAGGGTGAAAAAACAGGTGAAAAAAGAGGTGAGATTTCACCACTTCACCTAAATTTATTTTTGTGCTATGTTTTCATACGTGTGAGGGTGGTGATATCATTAATTTTTAAGTTTATTTTTATATAAATGACGAAAACTATTGAGATAACAAACTACAACGGTCATGAGTTCAAGAATTTGTTCTTCGTTCCTCGTGAAAATACATTCTATCAGATACGAGGGAGAAAGGGTAAAGTTAGTTTGAGCGTTTATGAAGGAATGAAGAATGGAAAGTTTATACAAGCATACGATACAAACGGTAAGCGTGTTTCATTAGCTTTGTCAAAACTTACTAACATTTATTTTGACAGTGACTTTGACTCTGACGATTGGAGCGACAGCAGCGATACTGAAGAATATGAACTATTGTGTGAAGCACAGCAATGGGAAGAGTTGCAATACTTTTGTAAGTGAGAACGTTTATTTTTTACAGTAGTGAGGTGAAGTGGTTGGCGGCTTTATAAATATTTAAGGTTAAGTTTGTGTTTGTGTTTGTGTTGTAAAATATACGTTAACGGTTTTGTAAAGTGTCAAATTCACATATAATGGGTAAGGTGGAACGCAGTGCCTCAGTACACGACTTAGGTATACTAACTTAAAAGTGGTCCTTCTTTTGTGATAAGATTCAAATTTGAATGTGGATGATAAATAAAAATCAAAAATAATTGTTATAATTTAAATGAAGAAGTAATTTAAAACGATTTTATTTATGATCAAATTTTATATATTTTTTTGGATCAAATCCATTTTAATAGAATTTATATACTATTCATCTATTAGTAAACACTACCGTATATTATTTTTTAAGCTATCTTATTTTTTGAACTTTTATTCAAATCTTTGGTCGCAAGAAGAATTGCATGATAAATAAAAACATTTAATCAAAGTCAATTTTATTTTTCATATTCAAATGGACTGAGTGTTAACATTTAACATTTTTTGCTAATTGTCGTCAAAAATTAGGCGTAAAGCAAAAATTAATATTTCATATGGTTTTATGATAGATAAGCATTATATTCCCACTCATTATATTCGTAAATTTTGAGGTTTATCATTCGCTTTTAAGATCATTGAATTTGATTTTTATATAAAATAGTTATATATTAGAAAATAATATGAGTTTATGTGATATTATTTTTCAGAAGATTTCATTCTATATGCCTATGAAAAGTACTCTCAAAACTAACTTTTTCCTAATTATAATTAAATCTAGAATATTGTATTATGCTTAGTATTATTTCATTTTTCTCATTCAATTTAGAATTTACAAATGTCAAAAAATTGAGAGCTGTTACTTTTGATGAATTTCTGTTTATTACAAAATTACTAAACAATCATTAGTTGAAATATGCCATACTTAGTCAGCAGTATTCAAAAAATGTTAGCTTTTTCAATAATTTTAACTCCCATGACGTAAAATTTTCAATATTTGTTTATCATTAATTTAATTAGTAGTATCAATATATTATAGTTATTCACAAAAATTGAAAAGACATTCAAAAAATGAGATATCGCTCAAAACTTTATTGAATATTTACCTAAGTTGCATATGGTTTATCCTTATATGATTGGTATAAGGGTTTCGTTTTGCGAAAAAAACGTACAATACGCAATTTCGCTAAAAAACATTTAGCTAGCAATTTCGACCTTTGACTCCACTCAAGACGTCACTTTTTTAATTTTGCGGTATCATATTTTTGGAAAATCTTTATGAATATTATATAAAAAGTCTCTTTAATATCTATATTTCATATTTTTATCGATTTTTAAAGTTTTTGCGAAAAGTATTCAATTATTTTTGCTATTTGGTCGGGTAAATGTCAGATTTGCGACATTTTCTGATATGATATTCAGATTCTACGTTGATAATAATGCTTATAGAACCCTCTTGCTATTGTGTCAAAATTGCGAAACCGATAGCAAAAATATCTCGCAATATCAAAATTGAGATATTGAGTGAATTATGCATTATAGAGATTAAAAATCTGATTTGTGAAAACATCTCATCAGTTTCTAGCTAATTCAAAAATCTTTACTATCTTATTCGATTAAAATGAAAAGGGAATAGTTTCATTATGCTTTAAATGACAGCCTTATAATATAATCATAGTTTTCGCTCAATATGCAGCATTTTTTTTCGAAATCTATGGTCAATGTCCTAAATACTGATTGCTTTGCATTCATATCTCTTACATTTTCTATACCCACATCACTATTCATTGCTATTCCTATCTTTTTCATTTTTGTTTGTTTCTCATAATTTCTCAAAAAACACGATAACTTGATATTTGTAAATATCATACTTTATAACGTAAATAAGAACTTGACCTATTAAGAAAAGCAGTAATGAAAAGAAAATCTGAAATTCATAAAAATTACAAGTTTCTGATGACAATTAGCTTAATTAAACCAGGTACAAGATTATATAATTGTATTTTCTATCCAATTATCCATATAATATCTTATCCAGAAAAAATAACTTGATCAATACCAAATGATTTTTTAACTAGTAAATAAAGTATTTTCTTTACACACACATTGTATATCATAGTTTTTTTTTTTGGTTTCGCAAAACATCCAAAAACAAATATGCTATAAAAGTGACAATTTTAGCAAAACGAAATCCTTAATTGGTATTAACATTTTTCAAAGTATAATCATATTTCAAAGCAATTAACTTTTTGGCATATCGTCTGTAAATTATAATTCTACAATAAAATCCAATTCAATATCACATTGAATTCCGATTTTTTTTTCAACTTATTTTTCTTTCAATGGGTAAAACATACTTGTTTTTCCACATCAGTGGATTCGTATTTACAGACAGTACTTATGTTGGCTCTTCTCTTGTATATCAAATATGCAATCCAGAGAAGAACGCCATCAAAGACTTTGAGATCACATATCAAGAAGCTCAACATGTTTCAAAATCATACCATTTGACAACAGACGATCTTCCAAGTGGAAAGCTCATTATTAAACTTGTTAGAAAATCAATATTTGACGACGAATTAATTGGCACTGTTACTATTCCTTTCATTTTGTTGCCAATGGATGTTGTAACATTGAACACATTACCTCTTATTATGGACGATCCTGATGTAGGACAAGTTGGCATCAGAATTGACCTTCATTTGACAGAAACACAAGAACCATACAGAGGAGCTATTAAAGATCCAGTATTAATGCAAATGGACTTATCCCAGTATTCACAGGATGTGAAGGATAAGTACGAAAGAAGAACACTCACCCGTACAACAAGCCAATCCAAAGTTAAAACGGCCCAAAGAAGAAGAGGTGGCGTTGTTGTTAACTCTATTTGAAGAAATATACAATATTATTATATATTTTTTGAATTATTTACCACTAAATTTTATTCCATGGATATTTTAATAATGCTCTGATTTTTAACAAATTCTGCAAGTATAGTTTATAGAAAGCAGATTTGGCAATCATTCTATTTATATAACTGAAAACAATCTATAGTGATTAAATTCAACAATCAATGAGAGTGACCACAGAAGAAACAAAATAGTAAGTACATATAAACTACACGATGGAGTATTTCATAATAAAATTCAAGTCTAAAATTCAAAAATATATGTAAGGGTTTTATAAAGAAATTTGATATGTAAATATCGATATTTGCAACAGTCTGTTAAAGTCCATCAATTTTGAAGCCAAAGTTTACTTTCTGAATTCTAAAATTACAAAAATGTAAGCGAAAAAGCATGTTTTCGATAGAGTTTCTTATTTGAAATGAGTAACTAAGTAAGTTTGTATTTAAATCGAAGGAATTATGCTTACTGCCTACTCCACAATGAAACAGGGCAAATTTCTAAAATCTTTGTCACTTTTTTGAATTTTGCAAAACTATGAATATCGAAGATCTTTACCAATTATTAAGGAATCCACAAAACGTTGATATGAATGAGTTAACTAACTCTATAAATACCTATCATTCAGATGTAAATTCCTTCGAACCACTTGTAAATTTAATTTTTACAACTCAAGACAACTATTTACAAAAGCAAGCTACAATTGGTTTAGGAAAATGCATGACGGTGAACAAGGAGCAGATATTAATGAATGAAGAATGGACAAATACCATATTTCAGCTTGCATTTTTTCCAAAATCAGACTTTGTTAGAGAAAACATTATCCATTATATCTCACATTGCATATATTCACCAGACATTACTGAACCTGTTTATACGTACCTTAGAAATTACCAAATTAACAATTTAAATGATTTACAGTCCTGCATTCAATTACTTATCTTAATTATCAACGATATCGGTACATCAAGTCTTGACATCTCAGATGCGATCGAATTTATCAAATCAATCATTGAACAATCAAATAATTCAAATTTACAAGAAAACTCAATGATTTTATTTGCTAGACTATCGCAATTAGAATCAAACGAATACTGTATTAACTTACCATCCATTTTTTCGAATGCAATCGATAATTTATGTTTAATTTCAAATCAAAATAAAATTAACCAAAGTTTCAAATATTCTCAGTTCTTTTCTCAATTCATTGAAGAAGAGTTCCCAGGATTTATGATGTGCGCTGATGAAACAGCATTAGAACAGCTATTTCAAGTAATTAATGAATCTTTTTCAAAATTATGCGAATTACTACAAAATAGTGCCATCAATGAAACAATTCGTAGGAATATAGTCAATATTTGCGACTCAATTTTGTCTTCTTTCGATAAAAATAATTTTGAAAATTTGAAACAAATAATTCCTCAATTAATTGGTTCATATTCAAAATTTATTTCAGAGACACAAAGTACTAATGATGAAGAAATGAATTTGGAGATCGATAATGACTTTCATTGTTTTATTCCGTTTTTTGTTCACGATGAAGAGCTTTTTTCATATATATTTGAGTTTGTCTCTGGTTTTGAAGCTTCTGTTGAACTGATGTTCATCAAAATCAGCTTACTTTCTTCAACATTTGATGAAAATTGCAAATTTTACAAGGAAGAAACGATAAATTATGTTTTAGATACGCTTAAAGAGAGTTTGACAAGTGATTCCGAGTTCTTAAGGTCTGTTTCTGCTTCTGCAATCAGTATTTTTTCACAAAATTTAAAGATTCCGGCTGTTGTCCAGTTAATTCCTGATCTAATAGAAGTAATTAGATATTCTCCAACACCTCAGTTCCTTAATACCCTTAATAGTATCTTAGAATCAATGAATAAGACAGATTCAATTTTTGATTCGGTTCTTGGACTGATTTCCGAGATAATTTCATCGAACATGCATACGTTTTATGCATTCCAATGCCTTGCTTCGCTTATCAAAGGCTCCGATGAAGTTATTCTTTTCCATATCACTGAAATTTATGAATACGTCAAGCCACTCCTTGAAATCGATGACAATGGCGTAAAAATGCTTGCTTTGTACACAATTTCAATACTAATTTCAATTTCTCCGGAAATTTTTACTGATGAAATTTCAAATATTGCAAATCTTATTATTGAAGACTTACAAACAGAAACACCATCATTTGAATCGATACATGCTTTTACAAAAATCTTCAGTTCTTGTGATAAATCTTTATTTACCGATATCAAAAGACCGGTCTTTGATATGATGATGAATCTTATCAACAGTAAAAGCAATGGTGATGATGTTTTCAACTTCGATGGCGAAGAAATTCCAGAAGATTTGCCAAATTTAGAAGATGACACAGATGATTATTCAGCAGGTGACAGCATGATCATTGCTTCAGCTATAACGCTTTTGTGCTTAATTGCTGGCTCGGATATTAATGGTTTTGAAGATAAAATTAATGATTTGTTTGAACTCCTTGATTCGCAGCTCTCATCATTTAGTTCTGCTGTCAAATCATCATGTGCTACAGGCTTGAGAACCATTCTAGCAAATATTAAAGAATTAAATGATATCTCAAATTTAATTGTCTCAAGAGTAACAGATCTTGTTCTCAGAGGTGTACTTTCAGCCTCTGATCTCGACTCACTTCAAGAATTCTTCATTTCCCTTGGAGAAATTATTAAATTCCACGAATCTCACGGAATTTCATTGAATGAACACATTGACCATATAAATTCCGCTGTTGATATCGCAGTCAATGGAAATCCGATGATTCGAGGCGGAGATCAAGAAAAATCCGATAAATCATCGTTAGATTTTCTTGAAATTGTTTTAAGTAGCAATGAATTGCGTAGTTTAGTTCTTGATCAATCAATTATTCAAGATATCATGAGAAACTACTTAGATTCAGCCAAAAATCAAACATTTGCTTTTGATTTCTTTTCAAAATCGGTCTCTTTGTTGAATCAAGAAACTCTTGAAGAAGTTCTCTCTTTGTGTTCTCAGAATCCATCAGCTTACAACAATAATGGTCATGCTTTACGTTGTTTATTGTCAATTTCAGTTCATTTCCAAAAAACCGAACTTTATGAGTCGATTTTTAAGTTTTCTCTTGATTTAATCAAAGAATCCAAAGAGACAAACAACGAAGAACTTTCCAATTCATGCATGATTGTATTCTCCAAGCTCCAGAATGAACTAAAAGACTCATTCCCATACAATGAACTGCCAATGGATTTACTGAGTTTTGTTCCAGAAAAAGAATTAGAAATTTCGAATATTTTGATTGATTTCTTTTTAGAGATATACAATAGAGCACAGATTGATGCATCTCCATTAGTTAGGATTATGGCATCAACACCTAAATCTATTGCAAAAAGAAACATCTCTAATTCCACTCTTCAAAAGATAAAAAGAATTCTTCAAAACAGTGTAAATTCAGAAAATTATGAAGAACTCATTAATTCTGTTTTTGGAGATGAAGCAAGCCAATACAAACTTGCGCTGTTCACACAGAATATGCAATAAGTCTCTAGACTTTTTATATTTTATATATTATTTATATAGAGTTTTGTTAAAAAAATAAATCTATTTATTCATTCTAAAACGATTTTTATAATCAATCATATAGATTCTGGCTTCAGCTTTATGAGTGAGAGAGAGAGAGAGAGAGTCTGCTTGTTTGTTTGTTTGTTTGCTTGTGTGTGTGTGAACAAAGTATAAGTTTTAGATATGAATGGCTCAGATTAGAAAAATCTCTTTTCACAACTTTTATTTCTATATATATGAATGCATATGAAATCTCCATTATAAGCTGACTAATTGCAACTTGCTATACGATTTGCAATATATATACTCATTCAGTGACCGATGGAATATAAATCAAAGATCCAAAACAAATTGATGAACATAGTTATTTTAGGTAAATGCGCTTTCTTATAAGAGAAATATTCGAAACGAATTGCTTTATGATTTGTTTCGTTTCTTGATTTTTCGGAGAATCTATTTCAGAAATTTGTTTAAAATCACAGAATCATATGTACATATATTAGTATAAAGTTATGAAATCTTGTATAAAATGTTCTTTCATTAAAGAGAATTTAAAAAACAAAATAATTAACATTTATTTTTCAGTAAAAATCCGTATATAAATTCTTCTAGATTACGAGTGTTTCCAGCGAATGACGAAAAAGATCAATACGATGAAAACAATTGCGCAAATAATAAACATATTTCTAGCCTCGCCTAAGTTATTTAATATGCCATGCGTTAAGTTCATCGATGCTTCTCCTGAAGTCAAAAGTGGATTTAAGTTATCGTTTGCGTTTGTAAGATGTTGACCTTGCAATTTCAGTCTATTTAAAGCTTCAAGTCCTGTTGCGAGGGCTCCATTGGCACTATTGATTGATGATTCCATGCCCTCACGAATTTTGCGCTTCGTAGTTTCATAATCCATTATTTTGAAAATAAATTTTTTATCGTTCTGATTAAAATTTTATTATTTTTATAACTTATTTTAATATGTGTCATAATATTTACATATGATAAATTCTTTTGCAAATAGAATTGGGCAAATATATCCAATTTTCAAAATCAATTAATTAAATCTGATAAATCTGAGGCCATTTACCAACTCATTTGTTTCTATAGCTATAATACTTGATCAATTCACCATCAAATTTCCATTTTACAAAAATGAAGATTTATTACTTTTTAACAAAATTCATACCTAGAATACCGGTACCAAAGATTAAAAACCCATATGGACTCATACATACCGGAGACTTTATACTTTTCGCGAAAAAGAAACGAATTTTCGAAGATATTTTAACAACAAATATTATTCGAATTCATTTTTCCAATCCATTACAAGTAACAATAGAAGATGAGCAATGGGAACAATTGCATACAGCATTTACAAAGATAACTACAAATATTTGTTATAGAGTTAATTCATCCGACTTTAATAATAATGATTTGATTGTATTGCCTCAGTTTGTGACCGTAAATCAGCAAGAGAATGAAAGTTTCTTGAAAAATACACTAAAATGGTGCGAAATTTTCAATTCTGATGATGTTTTAAGTAATGACTATATAGCAATAGCAGAAAAATTAGATAAAAAGTCAAATGGTCGTAACTTGATGTCATTTGTGTCTTCTCATGGCTCCGAAATCGACAGATTTTTCGAATTTGTCGAAAATCTTAAAATTCCGGTCCAAGACTTTATTGACAAAACAGAACCGTGCAACGAGATAGAAGATCGTCAATTAAATACGGCAATATTCTTTTGCACGAAATTCAGCTACAGATTAATAGAATCTTTAATTCAAGTCTCTACAAAGAATAAAGTACTTGTTTTTAAGAGACCTGTGTTCGGATATTCGGTTGATTCTGTTTGTGAACCAAAAGGAAAGAAATACAAAGAAATATTTTTCAAAAAATACAGAAGTTCAGACTTGAACGAAGAACTTCCATTGATAAGTGTTGTTGGACCATTCATAGAGTTCGATTCCCCTGATGAATTGATGAATAACCTCACAAAATATCCACAACATTATTCTCTCTTCCAAATGAACTTGGAATACATCTACGAACACAAATTATCGATTATACAGCAAATACTACAAAGAATTCCAGAAGATTTTACTTCCAAATTGAAAAATGACAAATTAATGTATCCAATTGAGATTATGACCGAGAAACTATTCCCAAGGACCGTACAATCATTGCTATATTTGTTTAATGATATCTTTGATCAGATAAAACCGATGAAATTGGGAGATGAGCCAATTAATGTGAAAATGCAGAAGACAATTCGCAAATTTACCGAAAAATTCAACTATACATTCAAGAATTGGCACATTGTTTGGCAGTTTCTGATCGATCCTTCTTATTATTTCAGATCATCTCAGTTTATTCACAACTACGAAAGGCTTGAGTACCTCGGCGATACTGTTCTCGACCTCCTGTTTGGTATATCAGTGTTCAATGGCTGCTACAACTACGCAAATGAAGGTTTGATGTCAGAATTGAAAATTGCCTTCGTCAAAAACCGAACTTTCTCAAAGATTTCGGAGATATTAGACCTCAAGTCCCTACTTTGCACTTCAACTCCCACGAATTATGATCTTGGAAAGAAAGGATCGGCAGATCTTTTTGAAGCCCTATTTGGAGCCATTCTCCTTGACTCGAACATCAGCAAATGCATTGAGATCTTCAAGAAAATCATCGAGGAATACCAAGAAGAGTTCCTTGAAACAGTTCGGATAACTCATGCGGACAAAGTCATCAAATACATCACGAAAACAAGCGTGGATGACTACATGAACCTTGTTATGCCCAAGAAAGTGTCAAGAGACCATGTTGACCATGAAAAATTATCAAAAATTTTGGAACTTGACATAAATCCATCAAATGTCACTCAATTTACTGTTGCTTTGACTCATTCATCAGTTGGAAAGTACAATTATGAGAGAATCGAGTTCATTGGAGATTTAATTGTGAAATATTCTCTTATTGTTTCACAAATGGAAGCATTTCCAAACGCAACAGAGTCAGGAATGTCTATTGCTTCATCTTTTCTTAAAAGCAATGACTTTCTTGGTAAAAGAGCCTACAAAATTGGTTTAATTGATTTATTATCAATTGTTCGTAAAGAAAACAGCTCAGAAGATGCTGCAAAGGGAGATATCGATGAATCCAGAACTCCGAAATACTATGGAGATGTTTTTGAAGCAATTACAGCTGCAATTGCCGGAACATTTGGAATTATTACGGCAATGAGGTTCGTAATCAAAAACTCCATAGGAAAAGAGTGGCCAATAGACTCAAACCATCCGAATTTACCTATTAAAGTCCAACTCCTCTACTTTTTGCAAAATGAGTTTAAGATCATCCCGAATTTCATTACAATTTGTGTTGATAACATGCATTATTCATTTTGCGACCTCAACAATGTCAGACTTCCTGTTTTTGGAGCTGATGAAGATAAAATTGTCAGCCAAAACAAGCTGGCAACCGAAATGATGAATTTAATTAACCAGACTGATGTTGTTGAAAAGCTCAAGGAGAGATTGGCCAATGAATCTGAAGATGAGGAAAGAAATTCAAATTTTGTTATATTTTAATTTATTTTTAAATAATAAACTTTGTTTTTTGTTTATAAATTTCCATGAATGATGATTGTATTTGATCTTTACATGATATTCATTAGAGATATATCTTTTTATGTTTGCTGTTGATGTGAAGACGATCATATATGATCGAATCCAATATACTTATAAAAGCATATTCAATATTTTATAGTGATGTTGAGATATAAAATTGAAACTTATAACAATTGAATTTCAACAATGAAAACAGAAGGGAAAATATAGAATTTTTCTTGGATATTATATATACATAATCTATTTCTGAATATTAAAAACTTGATGGGTCTAATTATTGTGATCACTAAATTTTCTTATTTTCGACGTGATAGATTTGATTTCATTCGGTGTGAATGTACTAGTTATATACACGAGTCCATATATATTCATATTGCTATTGGTTGATTCATCTAAATCTTTTTGGATTGCATGTTAGAAGCATATAATTGATAGCACTCTCAAAATAAACTTTTTTTGTTGTAAACAGAAATTCATCAAAAGTGACACCTCAGAAAAGCTAAAATATTGAATTTTTGGAACTTTTGATAGAGCACGTTTTTAAATATTAATTAAAGTAAATGTATATTTTGTAAAGATTCTTTTTAATAAAAAAATAAAATTTTGAAGAAGAACACAAAATCTTCTGAAAAATAATATCACATAAACTCATATTATTTTCTAATATATAACTATTTTATATAAAAATCAAATTCAATGATCTTAAAAGCGAAGGATAAACCTCAAAATTTACGAATATAATGAGTGGGAATATAATGCTTATCTATCATAAAACCATATGAAATATCAATTTTTGCTTTACGCCTAATTTTTGACGACAATTAGCAAAAAATGTTAAATGTTAACACTCAGTCCATTTGAATATGAAAAATAAAATTGACTTTGATTAAATGTTTTTATTTATCATGCAATTCTTCTTGCGACCAAAGATTTGAATAAAAGTTCAAAAAATAAGATAGCTTAAAAAATAATATACGGTAGTGTTTACTAATAGATGAATAGTATATAAATTCTATTAAAATGGATTTGATCCAAAAAAATATATAAAATTTGATCATAAATAAAATCGTTTTAAATTACTTCTTCATTTAAATTATAACAATTATTTTTGGTTTTATATTTTTTTGGATCAAATCCATTTTAATAGAATTTATATACTATTCATCTATTAGTAAACACTACCGTATATTATTTTTTAAGCTATCTTATTTTTTGAACTTTTATTCAAATCTTTGGTCGCAAGAAGAATTGCATGATAAATAAAAACATTTAATCAAAGTCAATTTTATTTTTCATATTCAAATGGACTGAGTGTTAACATTTAACATTTTTTGCTAATTGTCGTCAAAAATTAGGCGTAAAGCAAAAATTGATATTTCATATGGTTTTATGATAGATAAGCATTATATTCCCACTCATTATATTCGTAAATTTTGAGGTTTATCCTTCGCTTTTAAGATCATTGAATTTGATTTTTATATAAAATAGTTATATATTAGAAAATAATATGAGTTTATGTGATATTATTTTTCAGAAGATTTCATTCTATATGCCTATGAAAAGTACTCTCAAAACTAACTTTTTCCTAATTATAATTAAATCTAGAATATTGTATTATGCTTAGTATTATTTCATTTTTCTCATTCAATTTAGAATTTACAAATGTCAAAAAATTGAGAGCTGTCACTTTTGATGAATTTCTGTTTATTCCATTTTCATGAATAAAGAAAATTCAAATTTCAAGAAAGATATAATAAAAGATATCATTTACCTAAATGATAGATTTATTTATAATAATTATAAAGCAGTGTTAAGAAGGTAATCATTTGATTGTGTCAAGATGTCACTATCGAGTTGCTCCTTTGGAACAGATCTGTAGTAAATGACTACAGATACAATAACAATTAGAACTACAAGGATTCCAACTGATCCTCCAACAACAGCACCGATGTTCAATCCTCCCTTTTCGTCAGGAGATTCTGTAGCTGATGGAAGTGGAACAATGACTGTTTCTGTTGAGTTTGGTCCTGGAGTATATGTTGGTGGAATTGGAGCATCATTCAACTGTACAAATGCAGCATCATTTGAGATACTTAATGACAAGTAATAGTCCTTTCCTGCAACAGTCAAATACTTGTCAGAAAGAGAGATATTTTCAGCGATTGTTTGCAAATTGAAATTGTTGTAAACACTGAAGATCATTCTACTCATATCCAATAACTTTTCAACACTCTTTCTTTCGATCTCAATTTCAGCAGAGTTAATCGAAGAATTAAGCAAATAAACTGTTGGGAATGTTGATCTACCAATATCTCCTTGGATTCTGATATTTTCAACTGTTGAATCTTTGAGATTAACTTTCACTGTCTCATCAACAATTAATTCATTTGTGATGACATTTGTTAAGTCAATAAGTTTTGGAACACTAACTCTGACTGAGTTAAATTTGATGATTGGATTGGAAACGAAAGAAGCAGACTCTGAAACAATTGGATCATTGATTTTGAGATTGCCCATGTTAATTGATTTGATTCCTGATGATTCTGGGATAGTTAACTGGAAATTGTTTCCATTGAAGAATGTGTGATCTGGGAAAGATGTTTCCAAGTCTGTTGATTCGGAATTGATTGTAACTTTCTCAATCTTTCCGAAAGCAATTGGTACATAAGAACCATTGATAATCATCAACAAATCAGAAGCAGATGATGATAAAACAATTGGTGGAAGAGACTTGAAATTCTCAAATTCCTTGGCAACATAGACTTTTCCATAGCTTGTGAATTGGACGTTGAATGTCTTAACAGATTGAGCGGTTTCTTCAACAGCTAATTGAAGATTGATATTCGATGATGTCATCAACAATGTCAAATCAATATCAACATAAATATCAACATCTGTGTTTTCATTGAGATTTGTAATTGTCCATTTATTTTCACCTGTTGTTAATTTGATATCTGTTCCTGTTGGAATTACAGAGATTTTGTCACCTCTGAATATTTCGTAATTTTTAACAACAGTGTCTTGTAAAGTAATTGATGGGCAGGAGATTCTAAATAATCTGGAGATGAAGACTGTGTTTCCATATGCTGCAAGTCTATCAATTTGAACTGTTTTTCCTAATGTTGAAGAGTTGAAATTAACGGCAACATTCTTGAAAGAAAAATCATTGCAAATTCCATCGAGAGTATCAATATTAATGAAAATGTTTGGAGTTGTTTCATGGTTGGCATAATCGGATTGAACGAAGAAAGCGGAGAGGATAATTCCGTTTCCTTTAACTTTGGAGAAATCAACGACATCATCTTCTGGCATTGATGTATGTACTAAAAATCTAACACCCTTTGTGTATGGATCGAAATTATTTCCTTCATACCAGTGATTTGTCTTGGAAACAACTAATTCTGTGGCTTCTGGTACGTCAACATTTGTATAAAGGTATGTCTTGTATGTATTTGCTGGATTAGCAAGAATCGTGAAAACAATTACATTGTTTTGAATTCTTTCAATGAAAACAACTCTTTCTTTTGGGAATAATTTGCTTGATTCCTTCCATGGATCAGCAGAATCTCTAATTGTAACAATATTCTGGCTTATTGTTGTCATATCTGAAGCATGGATTAATTCAACAACATCATTAACGATTTCATCCCAATCTCTTTCTGTTTCAGTTGCAACAGCATCATGGTATAAGCTGATGATAGCTGTTGTAACATGGAATTTGTCAAATACAATATATGGTCCTGTAGAATTGATAACAAGTGGAATTTCGATGTTGACATCATGAGCTGTAAGTGATGATAAGACTGATGTCTCTGATGATGCTTTGATGCGCTCATAGTTTTCAAAAGTAATATTATCGCAATTAATTTTTGCAGCACCAATTAATGTCATTTCTTGACCAACAAAGCGAACTTCTCTATCTACATCCAAATCGCAATCACCATCTATTGTAATTGAATCAGCTTTGATCATAGCGGCAAGTGGAGACTTGATGTTTAAACTGTGTTGTTTGATTATGATTGAGTTGAAATGGATATCAGATGGAACTTCGATAAGGGAGTACTTTCCTGATTCAAAGACAAGATTTGCTTGGTAATCTGAGTCTTGGAAGGCAACAGAACCACCTTTAACTGTGATTGTCTTCTCTGTGAAGAGTTTAGCAGTGTTTGCACCGAGTGTAAGCTTAGCGTTTCCTTTAATAGTAGCATCAAATGAAATATGATCAAAAATTTCATCGCATTCAACAGCCATATCGAAGTTATAGAGTGTTGCATGAAGGTTAAGCTGAATTGCGGTCTCCAAATACTTGATAATAAGGAATGGTTTAACTTTATTTCCATATGTTAACTTTACATCGCGATCTTTGATATAAACTTGTGTCTTTGATGTTGGTTCAACAAATGTAATATCTGTTGCACCTGCAAAGATCTGGATTGTTGATAATTTGTCCATATCTCCTCTGTTTGAAAAGTCAACGTAGATAGCGTTAGGTTGAACAGCATCGAAATACTGCATTGAATAGAGATCGGATGTAAGACTTGTTGCATAAAGGACTTCATTCGTCGAAGTGAATGTGAATGCAACTTTCTTGAGTGTTAATTTGTTGAAAGTGATCTTGTTACCATTTGTTTTGATGTTAACATTAAGATTAGAAAGTCTAAGATCAGCAAGATCTGTAGAAGCTGAGTAAACTGTATATTCTAGGTATGCATCGTTGAGACCAACAAAGGTGATTGGTATTTGGATGTTAAGATTGGATTTGCACTTAAGTGCAGTATCCTGTGTGTTGATAACTGTTACTGTAACCGATTTATCTGAAATAGAAATGTGAGAACTGATGTCATCAACAGATGATATACCAATTGAACCATTTGGACACTCGCCAACACCATTGTTATGGTAGCATAAGTCTAATGAAAGGGATAAGACGCTAAAAATGGCGAACATTATGAATAATGAGATATTTTGTGATTCCTACCGAACCTCACTTTTGCTGAAATTAATTTTTAATATTTTTAGTAAATTATAATTAGTATCTTGGATTAATCGATATTTGTTTTCTTTTCAATTTTTTATTGTCAAAAAAAATTTATATTTGCTTAATATACATCATTATTAAATGATTAAAAAATTCAATCCCCTCAATTTTGAACAACACCCATTCAAAAGAAGATAATTATTCAGTCTCATCACACTTTTCAATGCTCGATTTTTAAAAACTGTTTAAAAATGGAGCTTATATTGAAATAGTGTAGAGACTAAAAATTACCACAGACTATTTCAGAGGATTGAGTGGCAACTCAATCCTCTGAAAAGTCTGAGGTAATTTGCAAAATTTTTCTGATAAAGCCATTATATTTCAATAGTTAATATGTTTGCAAATCTTTCATGACATATGAGAGTATGCTTTTCAAGAGAAATACATTAAAAACAATCAAACCTTTCATTCTTTTGGAGAACTAGTTTATTTAGTAGCTCATTATTAATTCTATTACAAAATGACTGCCAGAGAAAGAATGTAAATCAAATATTATCTTTTCTGATTTCAAATGGAATTGAGGTAGGAATTATATATATAATTTGCCTGAGAATAGTTGTTAACGATATAGATATATGCTCTCAGACATACTTTTCATTTCATTTTGGTAATTTATATTGCATTGTTTTTATTGATTCGCTAAAGCCATAATTAATATTCAAATAATAGAACTTTTGTGACCGTTGACATTATGATAGTGTTTAATCCTGCGGGAATAGACATAATTTCAATTTTTTGTTTCTAATTTATAAATACTTGATCCTGCTTTTCTCATATTGCATATATTCACTATAGGATATTAAATTATCTCGATTTGGTTAATTATACTTCAAAAACATCGACACTTTTTCATAAAAATTTATCCTCATAATTTATGACTTTCCCAGATTTACAGAAATATGATGATTTCATAAATACAACTGAGAGATTTGCACGCCTAAATCCAGAAGAGTCTGTTGATGAAGTCATGAATTCACTCACATCGGTTTTAATTGACAAGTATAAAATGCCTTTTAAGGAACTTATTTTATTTATACTTATTTCAATGCAGTTCAACTATCGATCGTTTGAGTTTTACATTAAAATTCTTAACCAAATCTTATCTAAATATTCTCTAAATTACAAAGATTTCTTAAGTTTTAAGTATATTTCTTACGAAAACAGGTATTTTAATTTTAATGTGCATGAAGATAGTTCAAATCAAATTGAATTTGATAAAAATGTCTTCCCAAGCGAAGATAGTGTCAATTATTTGGTCATGTATGATCAAGTCGACAAATTCAAAGAATATGCCAGTCAACACTCATTAAACATTGATATGATGCATGTACCAGGTTTTTCATCATTTACTCTGCTTGAAACATGTTGTTATTATGGATCAGTCAATATTTTCTTTTTCCTCGTATCAACTTTAAAATATCAAATTACTCAAAATTGTCTTCAATATGCATTCATCGGTGGAAATATTGATATTATTAATGAATGTATGAAGGATCATAAAATTGAACGGCGAGGCTTGAAATATATTATTTTTAGTCATAATAATAAATTCATTGAATATATTTTGAACAGAGATTTGATTGATCTCAGAGAAATTGATTACCAATCAATTATTCATTCTCAAAACTTGAAAGCTCTTTTCCTAATGTACGAGAAAAATAAAGATTTGATCATTCCTTGGTGTGCTGCAATGCCAGAGGCAATAGACATCCTCCATGATGAAAATCTAAATTTTGCTCAATTTAATAGCAAATACCAAAACATTTTGCATTTTGCAACTTCCTACAATAATATTGACATCGTTAAGTTTATTTTGGACTCATCGATAAAGAATAAAATCAACATAGATTTGCAAGATTCATCTGGGAGAACCTCTCTTCATTATGCCACCAAACACAATAATAAAGAATTAGTAAATCTTCTTATTTCTCATGGTATATTCATCGATTTAATGGATAAGGGAGGTAAGCCAGCTCTGCATTATGCGGTGGAAAATAACAATAAGGAAATTACACAGCTTCTTATCACACAAAAAATGGATATAAATATCCACTCTTTTCAAGGGAAGTCAGCTCTTTTTATAGCAATTGATAATGACAATAAAGAAATTGCAGAACTTCTGATTTCACATGGTGCAGATATCAATGACACATCTTGGATTAATGAGACAGTTCTTTATTATGCCACAAAAAAGCATGCAAACGAAATTATAAAACTTCTTATTTCTAAAGGTGCTGATATAAATGCAAAAAGTGGCTATGAACAATTAGTTGTGCTTAATTTTGCTATAGAACATTTTAATAATGATATAGCAAAATTGCTTCTTCAGCATGGGGCCGATATCAATCTTACAAGTGCAAGTAAAAGAAATTCTCTCCATTATGCAGCGAAATGTAACAATGTAGAAATTGCAGAACTTATTATTTCGCATGTGACAGATATCAATGCAAAAGATACACAAGAAATGACAGCTCTTCATTTAGCAGCTGAGAGTAATAGTTACGAAATTGTAAAATTACTTATTTCACATGATTCAAATATCAACGAAATAGATTCTCGAGGTCAGACTGCTCTTCATTTTGCAGCAAGTAATTACAATGGTTATGACACTGTTGAATTTCTGATTTCACATGGAGCTGATGTTAATGCAAAAGATAACCATAACTGTACTGCACTCCATAATTCAGTTACTGATAAATGTTCAAACATAGTAGAATTGCTTATTTTACATGATGCTGATATGGAATTGAAAAATGATCTTGGAGAAACCCCTCTTCATCAAGCAATAAGAAACAACAATATTTTAGCAACTAAACTTCTCACTTCTCATGGTGCAGATGTTAATGCAAAATCTTTAAATTATGAAACTCCTATCCACATTGCAACGAAAGACGGTAGCATACAAATACTTAATCATCTTATTTCACTTGGAGCAGACATCAATATTAAAGATAATAATGGAATGACAGCTCTTCATTACGCAGCAAGAAATGATTGCTCAAAAGCAGCAGAAATTCTCCTTGCACATGGCGCAGATATTAATGCAAAGGATGATAATGGAATGGCCGCTCTTCATCATGCGGCAGAGAGAAATTCTAAATCAATAGTAAATATTCTCATTTTGAATGGAATAGATGTCAATATGAAAAGTAATTCTGGAAGAGTTGCACTTCATTTAGCAGCTCAATCTAATAATAAAGCAATAACAACCTATCTTATATCACATGGAGCCAATATCAATGAAAAAGATATTGACGGACGAAATGCGGTTCATTTAGCAACAGAAAGTAACTATAAGGCAATTGTAAAAACTCTAATATCACTTGGTGCTGACATTAAAGCAACAGATAATAATGGGATGACTGCCCTTCACATTGCAGCAGAAAAAAATATTAAAGAAATGGCTGATACACTACTTTCACTCGGTGCGGACATTAATGCAACAAATAATGATGGAATGACCGCTCTTCACATTTCTGCGATGACCAACTATAGCAAAAAGGTATTAGAAACACTTCTTTTCCATGGCGCAGATATCAATAAAAAAGATAATAAAGGCAACACAGCTCTTCGATTGGCATCAAAATTCGGTAAAAAAGGAGCAGTCAAAATACTTAAAGCACATGGAGCAACTAACTGAACAGAACAATATATTTCTCTTAAAGAATTGATTAAATAAAAGTATCTTAATAATTTAACATCTTCTTTTTGAGCAAAATGTTCCATTTTTGAAAAGAGGTAATGAAATACTAATCATATATTTTAACTAAAGTGAAAACTATAGTCCAAACCTTATGTCCAATGTGATTCTGTGCATTAAATTCTCTCCATTCGATAGAAATTCAAGAATTTGAAGACAAATGATCACAGATGTCGCAATTAACTATGAGTGGTATAAAGTAATCAAGTTTTCAACGACAACTAGAATTAATTCGAACGCATTCAATATAAACGAAAAATCTGAAGAATTTTCAAGTTCATACTATAATTAGAATATGATTTAAATTATGGTGAATATATTTATTCTCAGAAGAAATCAAATTTAAAAAACATCATTTTGCAAAATAAATGCATGAAAGATCAAATACTATCGTTGTTACATGCAACTTGAATTATATTTGAGGAATAATTTTAATCATAATGAATTTGAAATAAGATTAATTGAGTTTTTTCCAGAATGATAATTGATAATGGATATATGAATCAGATTAATTCAAAGTCTGATGTTCATAATGTGATAGTAGTTGTTTTCAGCCAAATTTATATTAAATTGAACATTCAAAAAAATTACCAAAAGCAAACTTAAGCTGAACAGTAGTCATTTAAGTTTTCGGACATAGTATATCAGGTACATTAAGGGTTTCGTTTTGCGAAAAAAACGTACAATACGCAATTTCGCTAAAAAACATTTAGCTAGCAATTTCGACCTTTGACTCCACTCAAGACGTCACTTTTTTAATTTTGCGGTATCATATTTTTGGAAAATCTTTATGAATATTATATAAAAAGTCTCTTTAATATCTATATTTCATATTTTTATCGATTTTTAAAGTTTTTGCGAAAAGTATTCAATTATTTTTGCTATTTGGTCAGGTAAATGTCAGATTTGCGACATTTTCTGATATGATATTCAGATTCTACGTTGATAATAATGCTTATAGAACCCTCTTGCTATTGTGTCAAAATTGCGAAACCGATAGCAAAAATATCTCGCAATATCAAAATTGAGATATTGAGTGAATTATGCATTATAGAGATTAAAAATCTGATTTGTGAAAACATCTCATCAGTTTCTAGCTAATTCAAAAATCTTTACTATCTTATTCGATTAAAATGAAAAGGGAATAGTTTCATTATGCTTTAAATGACAGCCTTATAATATAATCATAGTTTTCGCTCAATATGCAGCATTTTTTTTTCGAAATCTATGGTCAATGTCCTAAATACTGATTGCTTTGCATTCATATCTCTTACATTTTCTATACCCACATCACTATTCATTGCTATTCCTATCTTTTTCATTTTTGTTTGTTTCTCATAATTTCTCAAAAAACATGATAACTTGATATTTGTAAATATCATACTTTATAACGTAAATAAGAACTTGACCTATTAAGAAAAGCAGTAATGAAAAGAAAATCTGAAATTCATAAAAATTACAAGTTTCTGATGACAATTAGCTTAATTAAACCAGGTACAAGATTATATAATTGTATTTTCTATCCAATTATCCATATAATATCTTATCCAGAAAAAATAACTTGATCAATACCAAATGATTTTTTAACTAGTAAATAAAGTATTTTCTTTACACACACATTGTATATCATAGTTTTTTTTTTTTTGGTTTCGCAAAACATCCAAAAACAAATATGCTATAAAAGTGACAATTTTAGCAAAACGAAACCCTTACGCAGACTATAATTATTATAATAGAAGGCCATGATTTTATAATTAGACTAAATTTACCAAATGAAATTATCTTTAACGTACAGTTTTCACAAAACATGAAAACAAAAATTGTAAAAATGATGCATCAAATAAATTTTTAATATTAATAAAAGATTTTAATGATTTCAAATAGCATGAAAATACCTTTTTAGATGATTTGCTTATCGATAATTTCCCTCACAATTTATCATATTAATTTTTCTGTTCAAATTAATCGCTCAAATTTTTCGAATGTTCTATAACCATCCATCAACATCAATATTTTTCAATTTCTTTCTGCATCTCGTTGGAACATTTTTACTTATATTTTTTTCAATCTTTTTTACTATTTCCAATAATGTCCGATTTCTGTTTCGATAGTAATTTCTTATCGGGCGGTTTTTGTCAAATTATTTCAAAAGTTTTTTCATCCTCTCAATTATTGTGAGACATTCAAATCTTCATAAATGAGCTTTTACACATCGAAAACATCCTCCGGAGGAAACTTGCATAAAGCCGGGCGTGTACGAAGCAAGTTTACGAAACAAGAAGATATAATGCTTATTAATCTCGTAAACGAGCTTGGAACTAGAGACTGGGATGCTATTGCTAGTAGAATGCCAAATCGAAACTCAAGACAATGTAAAGAAAGATACTTAAACTATCTGAGTCCAAACCTTAGCCATGATCCATGGACTCCCGAAGAAGATTTGCTTTTAGAAACGAAACTCAAAGAAATTGGTTCTAAATGGGTAACTATTTCAAAGTTTTTCAAGAACCGTACTGACACAATGCTTAAAAACAGATGGCTAGTTTTATCTAAGAGAAGCCCTCATTTGGCCGGTACTATTTCAAATAAGAAACATAAACAGCAGGAAATGCAATCACAGACAATCCCAATTCAACCTATTGCCGTTTCACAGCCAATTACAAACATTCCTACTAGAAATCCGTTGCCATCATTGTCCAACTTGGTTTCTTTCAAGAATTTATCCCATATTATGCCCGTGGAAGCTTTACCCCAAACTTCCTCCCCTTTAGATTTGTTTGATATAGAGCGTTTTACTCAAATTATTAAGAATCGTCCGATTTCATTGTAAATTATTCAATTCTACTTCCGATACGAAATTTGAATTTTTTATCGTTTTCATAATTTCAGAACGATTAAATTTTTATGAATATTTTTGGCCAACGTAAGGTGGTCACAAAATGAGTAGGGGTAATTTTAGCTAAAAGTGACGCGCCTGTAAAAGTGGCACACCCTTCACGGGTGTGATTACCGATCGGTAATTTCGACAGTTTAGAATTTAAAATTTTTTATGGAACTGTTGCGAGTTTCATAAAGAATTTAAGGAATATAAGCAAAGATTTGAATCAAAATCTTAGACCTAAGCCGCTCGATTCGCTCGCGGCTTCCGCGAATTACAGATCAGCAAAGATTTGAATCAAAATCTTCGAACTAAGCCGATCGCTTCGCTCGCGGCTTTCTTTATTATTTTAAATTTGCATATTTCCATCAAAAGTTCATAAGGTAAAAAATTTCGTTTATATTATTGCAAAATAAAATCTTCATTATCAAAATAATATTAAATGATAATATAATATAATTTATAAACAACTATTATTTAATAAAGTTTAATTGCCAAGGTTCATCTAATTTTTTGATTTTTAATGTTTTATGAATTTTATTTATCATGTATATATCTAATGAAGATTATATATGTAGAAGATAAGTACCTTAATATGTACGTAAAAATTAATGAAATTTATTTTGAATGTAGAACCGAGCAATTTTCAAATTTTGTGCTTTTTTTGAATTTTCTCGATACCAGATAAGTTGTGTTGGCTAAATAATATATGGATACAATGTGTCTTATAGATGAATATATGCACAAAGTTTAAGAGGCCATTTTCTTTCAGAAACCGAGATTTGTGAATTTTTTCAAATTTTGTGCTTTTTTTGAATTTTCTCGATACCAGATAAGTTGTGTTGGCTAAATAATATATGGATACAATGTGTCTTATAGATGAATATATGCACAAAGTTTAAGAGGCCATTTTCTTTCAGAAACCGAGATTTGTGAATTTTTTCAAATTTTGTGCTTTTTTTGATATTGAAATTTCATTTCATTTTTTTGATGCATATCGATGCACCATGCGAACTTAAAGAAAGGCTATCTTATATAGATGCTATGAAAGCTGTCATTGATAACGAATGCCATGCAGGTTGTCCATATCAATTAAAAAAAAATCCAAATTTAGGGGGAACAAAATTAAAATTCAGGTGCAGTGCAGATAAATGTGAAGCATGTATCTCATTTCTAAAGGATGATGAAGAATATATCCTAACAGAATATAATGGAACACATAATCACAATCAAATCAAAGATGAGACAAAGAAATACCACACATTATCACAATGCTATCGTCGGGTACTTATTAATTTTATAAAACAGGGGGGTGATCCGAAAATGGCTCAAATTGAATGCGACAAAAAACTTGATCTGGATGATCCACTTAACAGGCCATCTTTTTTGAATGCATCTTCAGATCAAATGAAAACAATTCAGGAAAAAGGAAATAAAAAGATCAAAGGTATTCAAAAGTACGATGATAATCAATTCAAGTCAACTCAATTATTTAAGGGTATCAAAGAACAAGAGTCACCAAAAGATTTAATTTATTTCGATGTCGATAATTACAACAAACCAAAGAAATTAATCTTTTATTATGCTTCTTTCAAATTTCTGGACATAATCAAAATTGTGAAAGAGCATTTTATTGATGCAACCCATTCATTACTTGAATTTAAAATGTTGTTTTACATGATATCAGCCAAATTTCCAAATACACATGCATTCCCAATTTTTCAATTTGTCGTTTATCCAAACACTTCAGAAAATATTGCATTCTGTCTCAAGGCATTTTTTAACTGGGCAAAAGTAAAACCAAAATATTTTATGTCAGATGTGCACAAGAAATCGAAAATGCGATTATCAACTCTTTTCCAGAAGTTATCCTTCATTGGTGTGCAGTTCATGTAATGAGGGCGTTCAGAAAAAATTTGAAAGATTATGCATTTGAGAGTTCAGACAAATTGATATTAGATACAAAAATGAACTATCTTGCATACGGCAGAAATGGCAAGAAAGAATGGATTGAACCAACGTTCAAAAAAATTCTGGAAATAGCCGAAAAATTCCCAGAATTTTCAAAATACATACAAAATCAATGGATATCAAACCAAGAAAGATGGACAGCCGCTGAAAGAGATGAAAATTTAGCTCTCACAAATAACATTTCAGAATCGATTAACAAAAAAATTAAATATTACTACTTTGGCGGAACAATTTTCATGAGATTTGATCGATTTGTGATGAAATTAATCGATTTTATCGTTCCTTCATTTTATTACAGAATTTCTCAAGATATAAGGCTCAGAGACAAAATTCCAAATCCGTTGCCATCTGAAAAAAAGCCAAAAAAGTCTACAATCAGACTGGATACAGAAAAATGTATAATGCTCACTGATAAAATTAAATCGTTAATAGTTAACTCATCAGCAAACTTAAATACGCTTCAATTGGGTTTAGATGACCTACTTGATAAAGTTGTCAAGGCAGCAAAGGTTCAAAAACGAATGACCCAGTATTTTTCGAAATTAAGTATCCCAATGGAAATCAAGCTTAGTATTCTCACGCAAATTACAGAATTTGGATGCAATACCCCTCAATTCATTGTTGAGAATGCCAAGTCTTTTCAAGATAAAATTATTACAGATTTCCACCTTCAAATTTATACAACATTATAAAAATTTATGAATAAAAACTTGAGATAAAATAACATTTTTATTTTTACTAAGAAAAAAAAGGTTTTTGATAATAAATTTATTTTATTTCGAAAAAGTAGCAATAATCGTAAAAGGGTATTGATAGGCTTGCCTAAAGTAACTAATTTTAGCTGTCAAATACTTTTGTATTTTGAAGTAAATTAGTATAAATTTGTTTTTACTTTTATTTCGAAAAAGTAACAATAATCGTAAAAGGGTATTGATAGGCTTGCTAAAGTATCTAATTTTAGCTGTCAAATACTTTTGTATTTTGAAGTAAATTAGTATAAATTTGATATTATTTTAACTCCCTTTGAAAACCTCAATTTTCCATACAGAGGGAACGGGAATAGCATCCAATATTCCCTGAGAATGGTTGCGCATTCTCAGTTCCCTCTATATTTCGAACGAAGCTCTCATTGGTCTTTTTTTTGAATACTAAACGTTTTTTTTTCCTGTCACTTTTAGCTAAAATTTGGGTTTGCCTCAATTGAGAGGTTAGTTTGGATAGAGCACGTTATAAAATTAAAAGGGAAAAATAAATAAAATTTAAACATTTAATTATATATAATGTAAGGAGTGTAATTCCAAATTTTCTAAAAACTATTCAAATTTGAGCATTTTTTTGGAAATAGTAAATGCAATTTAGAATTCGAGCTATATTAGAATGCAACTTAGACAAAAGGTTACAGTTTCAATACACATATTCAAAAAATTTGCATTCGAAATTTAAGATAAAGTACAATTTCCAAAAAAGAGTATCGAATCAGTGCACAAATATGCATTTACATGCTTACACTAGCTTGCACTAGTATTAATAATTTTGAATTTAATTTTCAAATTATTCCCATACCTTTTGCAAAATTATTATGCTTATGATTCTAAGCATAGTTAAGCGATCTCGAATTTGAATTGCTAAGAAAAAATAATTAGTAAAAAATTTGTCTATGCATTCTGTATGATGCTACTAACTATATTAGCAGCATACCTAAAATCTTTTCAATATTTTTGAGGGAATTTGAATGGTACCGGTTGAGAGCTTTTTTAATTAAGGTACTATTTCGATAGAATTTGAATGGTACCCCTTCAATTTTGTGAGGGGCCCCTTCATTTTTTGAATAGGGTACCTTAAATGAAAAAAGGACCTTAAACCTTTTTGATAATCGAATACGTTTATTATCAAATTGATTTTCTTAAATTATAATGTGTAATTAACAAAATTATTATTCTAAAAATTGAAATGTTAGGGATTTTCAATTTGATTAACCCATGACTTGTTGTGGAGGCTCAAAGCCTAAACAGTCATTTGTGGTTCCTTTATGGCTGAACCTTTCGTGGGTTATGCTATTTACAACATATTTCTTTTTCGCAACTTCATTTGCAGGATATATTATTTATTATATGCAAGGAAGATTTATTGGATATTTCTCTAATATATCAGAAGTGGAGATAGGTTTTTTTAACGATATCGACTTTTCAGCTACTGCTCCGATTTCTGGTCTATTCTTTTGTCTTAATTTTTTACTTTATTCTATTTACGGAAAGCTTTTTATGGAATTTGGTCAGACAACAATTAACTTCATTTACGTTTTACTTGCAATATTCTGGCTTACATCAGTTGGTGTTGGTGCATGTCCATTTTCTGAATCATATTACGGGCAACTCATCCTTGACTATATAATATTTATATTAGTAAATGCTGGAATTATCTTTTTCCAGATTGTTACCAAGCCATTTACTGAAAAATCTGTTTGGATGTTTAGACTCATTCTCATGCTCTCAATGATTGTTCTTACAATAGTACAGATTATCCCATATAAAGTTTTTAATGATTACAGATACATGACAGCTGCTTCCGTTTGTAATGTAGCGTTCTACGCTTGTTGCTTAATAATTCACGCAACATGGAGAGAAGATGTTGCTAAAATTTCGTTTGCATTAGTTATTGAAGACGATTTCGATGTTAACGAAGAAGATGAAGTTCAATCAATGGATGAAATCAATGAAGAAGAAGAGCAAGCTGTAGCATAATACAAGTTTTGACAAATTACTTATCCCAAATAGAGAAGTTTTAATTAATTTTCATCATTCAACATTCAAATATCAAATTTTTCGATTTGATTGCATTCATCCTTTACTTTAATTGTTTTTCTGCAAGGTTAGTCGATCACTACTGTTATATCGACAATTTTTATAAGATCAAATTCCAATCTTAAGAAATAAGTCGAATTAACAGAACCTTGGAAAGTACTCAATGACTACAGTATTATCACGTACGAAAATCAAAATTATATCGCAAAGATAATTTGATTTATCGTTTTATCCATTAGGTTTGATAATAATGCATACCATATGTTCATGAGTTTATCCGTTTAATGCCATCTTTTATTAGAGTGAAGGCAGTGCTTATTTTCCAAAATGAAGCAAATTATTTTTCCCAAAGCTTTGCATTTTACACTTTCTAATGATTTTTGTTTGTATTTATAATAAATATTTGTTTTAACGGAAAATATAATTCGAATTTCCAAATTTTAATAAGCGAAAACTCGGATTGAGTATGTGCACATAAGCTCTAGAAGAGCTCAATTTGCTATCTTTCTAACTCAGGAATGACTTTTACCCTTTCAAAATCGTAGAAAGCATTTAGCGAAATTAACCTTAAAAATAAAAGTTATATAAATAATTTGTTTATTTATTAGTTAATTAATCAAAATCAAGTTCAATAAAAATTCTGAAATCAGAAAAAAAATACGTTTTTTGTGAATTCGCAAAATTTCTTTTTGTGATGTCTGAAGAACCTGCTGAAAATCCGCAACCTGAAAATACAGAAGTTGAGGAGAATCATAATGAGGAAGAAGCTCAGGCTGAGCAAACAGAAACTGTTGAAAATACAGAACCGTTATTTGAAACTGAGAACGAGAAAGTCAAGCCAATGCCACAAAGAATAGTTCAACCTGTCACTGATAGTCTAGGTGATATCCAGCATATCAGAAGTGAGCTCTACGCGCAAGTACAGACTATTCAACACCAACAAGAATCAAAATTCCACAACCTTGAGTCTCAATTAAATGATATGGAGCGAACCATTCAACCAGAAATACAAAAACTCGAGCATGCTCAAGAAGAATCAAAGCAACAACTCAATCGCGCAAGAGATAAATTAAATTCTATTCAAACTGATGAATTAATACCACTTAGACGCCAATACGATCAACTTTCCTCAAACTTTGATCGTTTTGTTCGCATGGATATTGAAGCAAAACTTAAACCTTTACAAGAAGATATTAAATCTTCAAAGAGCAAAGTAAATGAGCTTTTGTTATCTACACAAACAAGCTTTTCCAAAGTCGATTCGTCCTTAGAGAGTATATCTGCGAAAATTGAAGAATCTCAGAATAATTTGAAATCTCAACAAGCAAAAATCAATACTCAATTTGACTCTTACGTTCCTAAGATTGGTGCCTTAACGCATAAAGTCCAGCTTCTTCGCGATCTGCTTCAAGATTCTCCAGCTCTAGGATCTGGACAAACAACCGTTTCTACATCTCTTGAATCAACAAAGGAATATATTACTCGACTTACAGAGCAGGTTATTCCTCAGAAGATTCAGGCAACAGCCGTTCATTTTGATGAAGCTCACGTTCAATTAGATCAATATGTTGCTCAAAGAGTAGAAAAGGTCAAAGCCGATCTGGAAAAGATAAAAGACAAGAATTCGCAAGTTATTACTTCTTGGGGTAAAACAGAAGAAACTATTGATAATTTACTTCAAACATCAGACGCTACTAAAGATAGTCTTAAGAATCTTCAAGATAACGTGAAGATAAAACTCCAGCGATTATCATTCGAAGTCGAATCATCTTTAGGAGGTCTTGAAGCAAGATCTAAAGATATGTCCACAGAAAACAGCAACGCAAGCAACAGTTTGAACACTAAAGTTGAAGATGAAATAAGCTCAAGAAGGAAACAAGTTGATATGTCATGTCGTAGAGTTGTTGATCAAATCAGAAAAGATTATTCTTCAGCGGAAAGAGCTCAAAACAGAGCGATACAGAGGATAAATGAATTGGAAGACACATTGGAAGGCGAAGGAAACATTGTTGGCAAGATGCGTGATATTAAAATGAAATTAAATAATGTTGTCAACACAATTGAGCTTACAAATGAACAGAGGATGGCTGATAAACAGAAAGGAGCATTACCTATCAACATTCATAACAGATTGGCTGCTTTAGAAGCAAGAATGCTTGCAGGAGAAGAAAGATTAGCTAAATTGGATGGAAAAGGTGCATTTAGGAACCCCCATAAGATCGTCCCATCTAACGAAAAGATCGACTTATTGCCACAACCAGCTGGAGAGGGTAATGACTTAGATCGCGCTTTGTATGTAAATAATCAAAGCATGTCTGTAGCTGCAAGCGCTTCTATATCAAGTAGACCATCAGAAGAGCCAAAGGCTGAAGAACCTAAACCTGAAAAAGAGGAAAATAAGGCAGAAGAAGAAAAACCAGAAAAAGAAGAGAATAAATCTGAAGAAGAAAAAACTGAAGCGGAAGCCGAAGTTGATGTATCAATTAAGATGTCTGAAGCTGTTGATTCTAAATCAAAGAAGCAACAGAAGAAGAAAGCAGAAGAAGATGACGAAGAAGAGGAAGAAAAGCCAAAGAAAAAGAAGAAGAAAGCCCCAGCGCCAAAAGTGAATGAAGATGAATAATCACTATTAGTATTTTATTTATGTCTTTTAAAAATTATTTATTTCTATGTAATCTACAACACATTTTTATGAGAGTTACGAGATATCGCACCATGACTAAAAGCACTTGCATTAAAAATGAAAAAAAAAATCAGATAATAAAACTTATGCTTGTTGGAAATTCGTACTTTATATTTCATTGACAAAAACTTACTCTGAGGATAGTGGGGATATCACACAATCTACTACTGCAAAAGTTATGGCGAAAGAAGTATTGTGAGTGGTTGGTATCTGCACTAATAAATAATTAAAAAATTACATATTTTGTGAACAATACATAATATCTAGAATCAACAAGAAAGTTTCAGCTATTTATTCCTTTGTCTTTATAAGTTACTACATTAAAATGCTAAACTGACTGATATTTGAGAAATTGGAATAATAAATTTCTTTCTGTTCTTTAATTCTATTAAGAACATACAATATTCTTACTTTTTTCTCAAATAGCACGATATTTGTCCCGATTACAATTATATCCCACAATATATTTTAATAGTATAATCTTCTGGATGAAAATCCTAAAGGTTTCGACTTTTCTGATGCTGTTGTGTCATTTCATATCTATCAACTTAATTAATATTCATAAATTATTTCCGAAATCTTTGTGATGATTGATTTCCGCATGTCTAACATAATATTTGTATAATCTAATAAGTTTAAAAGATATTTATATGCCGATTTGCAAATGTGTCCTTTTAAAAAATTATTGATGTCCGAGCAAGACATTCATCCAAATAAATTCAGCAAACTGCGAAGTATCTATAAATACTACATTGATTCATATAATGCGTTATATCAGCTGAAAACGGACAAAGAAGAAGAATTAAAAGAAATTTACAAAAAGATCAAAACAGAATTGATTGATTCAAAGACATACTCACCAACAAAGATTAGGAAAGATATTTCAAATATAATTCCTTATAATAATCGCTATACAAAGTCATATTTATATCTGGCCAAACTCTTATCTGATGATTACCATATACCAGAGGTCAACTGTGCTGAAACTCTTGCCCTTTACAAAGAAGATACTATTTACAGGGCAATTATGTATAATGACTTAGAAAGATTCATTTCATTCACAGAAAGAGAAGGATTTGATAAAGATAAAATGCTTGAAAGTAGTTTATATCCACATTCTTATAAAAAATATTCATTAATTGAATTATGTTGTTACCATGGAGCAGTTGATTGTTTCAAAGTCTTAAGAACGAAATTCAGCACAAAAATAAATGGAAGATGTCTTCTATTTTCATTTTTAGGAGGAAATCAAGAGATCATGAGTGAATGTTTGAAATATCAAACACCAGATAGATTTTGCATGGAATATGCAATTATTTCACACAACATTGATTTTGTTACATTCTTGAAGAATGAATATGATTTATGGATCGATTTGGATTGTTGTGCAATAAACAATAATCTAGAATCATTTTTAGTATGTTTCGATCAAACTAATGATGTTGACAAATGCTTTATTAATTTGGTGATATTTAATATTCCATCTCTTTGTGAATATTTCCTATCAAAGGGTGCATATATCAATGAAACAGATATTTTTGGAGAAACCGCTCTTCATATTGCGGCACGTTATAATAGTAAAGAAACAGTCAAATTTCTTATTTCACATCGTATAAATATCAATAAAAAAATAATGATGGGAGAACCGCTCTTTATATTGCAATATTGAAATATAATGATGAAATAGCCGAACTTCTTATTTCACACGGTATAAATATCAATTCAAAAGATAAATATGGAGGAACTGCTCTTCATATTGCAGCAGATAATTATAGTAAAGAAATCGCAGAAGTTCTTATTTCACATGGTATAAATATCAATGAAAGAAATAATAAAGGAGAAACCGCTCTTCATATTGCAGCACGTTGTAATAGAAAAGAAATAGCCGAATTTCTTATTTCACATGGTATAAATATCAATGAAAAAAATAATAAAGGAGAAACCGCTCTTCATATTGCAGCAGATAAAAATAATAAAACAATCGCAGAAGTTCTTATTTCACATGGTATAAATATCAATGAAAGAAATAATAAAGGAGAAACCGCTCTTCATATTGCAGCACGTTGTAATAGAAAAGAAATAGCCGAATTTCTTATTTCACATGGTATAAATATCAATGAAAAAAATAATAATGAAGAAACCGCTCTTCATATTGCAACACGTTATAAAAATAAAAAAATAGCCGAACTTCTTATTTCACATGGTATAAATATCAATGAATAAGATAATGATAGGAAAACTATTCTTTCCTTTTCTGATATTTTCGAAGATTAATTTCATTAGAAATAAAAAAAATAATTAAGCTTAATTCATAAAACGATTTTTTTACGTATATAATCTCTCCTTTTTTTTATCGCCTTTTCGTACTTTAATTTGTTATTTACCATTCCATTACTCTTAAAAATGAAGCAATCGATGGTCTTTGTATCATGTAAAATAAGAATTTCAATTACTACTTTCAATTTTCCATGATGCTAAATGAAGAACCGTTTTTCATATATATTTTTTCGCATTGATTTATGGATGATGTTTAATAAGAAACTTGTCTGTTTGTTCATAATTTCTATCTGCTGCTAAATGAAGAGCTTATTTTCATTGTATGGGCCATATTGTTCACCCAAAACGGAAAACAAAGGCAATGCATAACATTTTACTCCACGAACGTCGTCGACTCTCAGCGCGACAGATGCTTGGTGCTTGCATAATGACCGGAATGCCATATACAAAAGGTGCTCGCTTTCTTTCTCTTTGTGGAACTAAGCCCCCTGTGAAGAGTGGTGTCATGAGACAACAGAGATTTTGTGACGATAAGATTAGAAGACTTAAAAGTATTTCCCTAATGCTGTCGAGAAAGTCCTTCAGTGGTTACTTATCCATTGATGCAAGATGGACGCACAGGCGAAACTCGCCAAGTTGTACAGTAACTGCGCTCGATGCTGTCACAAAAAGAGTTCTTGCATGCGTGAACATCAACCATATTGGTGGAAACAGACAGCATGCTCAGTATTCCGGAGCTTCCAACAATATGGAAAGTGCTGGAACTCGAATCATCTTGAAGCAATTAAAGAAATACAATATCTTGAAAGATGTTAAAGAGATTATTAAAGACCGAGATAACAAAAGTGTCTCTGTCTTTAAAGAATTTGGCGTCTCTCATCTTGAAAGATTCGATCCAGGTCATGTATCAAAAAATATCTCAAAAGATTTTACAAAGTTCTCAGCTTCTCATAAGACAGTTGAAGTTTTCAACGACAAGACTCAGAAGATTGAAAAAATAGAGAGACCTTTCTGGGGTCTGAATGCAAGCCTAAGTATGTGGCTTTGGTCATGTTTTGCCGAAGAAAATATTGACAAACGTACGAAAATGTGGGAGAATTGTGTCTACCATTACGTAGGCAATCATTCTTTTTGCGAACCGCACAATTACAAATGCTTTGAATGGCAAAAAGGTGTCAATTCGATCCAACTTCAATTCATGCTCTATGACTGGGTTCACAAATGGACACCCATAGTTTCCAAAGTTTCTTCCATTGGATCTACCTGCATGAATGAAGCGTTTAACTCCAAAATTGCATGCTATTTGGACAAATCATGAGCCTGGAAGAACATTAACATTAGAGTTAACGTTGCAATCTTAGAATGGAATGATCCAGAGCATTTTCTCGGAGATATACAAAAAGCATTACATCTTCCCCCACTTCCAGAAGATTGTGTCAAATCATTTGAAGAGAATTGTTACTCCAAAATGATATTGAAACAAAAAACTGTTACAAAAGGTTCTAAAAAACAGAACAAATACAAAAAATCCATTCAGAGTGTACCAGGAGGAGATTATCAAGTTTTCAAGTCCGAATGGGAATCAGAAGACGAAGACATTGATGACTTTGATTAACGAAAATTACATTTTATTTATTGTTTTTGTTTTTAATTAAATTATTACCCAGATTTGCTTTACTTTTACCACCTCTCGAAAGCTGGGGACACCGCCTATCGTTGGGAGTAGCTATTAAATAGAATCACCAAGGGTATTTTTCGAACTGCCCGTGTAGTGTAGTGGAAACATCCGACATAATGATTCATTATGCCAAGGTTTGATTCCCATTTAGCCAAATTTTTTCTTTTTTGGATCATGAATTTTTTTTTGGGTCACTATAAGATTTGTTTCATGTTCTAAATCTGCTGCATATGTAATCTATTTTTATTTACCTATTTTTTAAAAATCTATTGGATTGCCAAATTTGAATATATTTAAAATCATAAAACTCCAAAAAAACTATAAATATATGTTTTATGCATAGTGCCGATACTCAAATATCAGATTACTTAGATCCATGAATAATATCCGATTTTTTTTTCTTAAAATTAAACTTCAAAACTTCTTGCAATCTTATTCTTCATCAATTGTAAATTTTTAAAACCATTTTTTAAAATAATTTTGCGTAAATTTTATTCTCATGTTGTTTTAATCGAAAATTGATACATTTTCAAAAAAATAATATTGACTTATGAAATTCATTTTTAAGGTGAAATAGTATTGTTTTTATTAAAGTATATGAATAATATATAAAAAATTAATGAATAATATAAGCAGATTTTTAGTTTACAAAACAAATATGAGCAATGCAATTTCAAACTTTTGCTGGCAATTTCGATATTGCTCAAGTTTGTAGTATTTGTGATACCTATAACATCGGCTTAATCAAAATTCGATTTTTCTTATGAGTTATTGAGAAAATTTGATTGCAATGAGAAGGATTTCGACGTTTTTGATAAACTAAGAGCTGAGCTTTAGGGGTTCAGTTCATTTATGGCTGTAGTTTGATGCGTAGATCTCTTTTTTATTGTAAATTCTTTCAGCATGGAGATCGAGAATGAATCTTTTGAGAACTTTATGAGTTTTTACACCCGTAAAGAGGTCCTTCGAGGAAAGATAGTCCAGACTACATGAAGATGTGGGTTAACCAAAAAAATCCGATGGTTTCCCCATATTCATGTAGATCTTCGAAAAAATGAGCACCAAAAAAGCCAAAAAAATAGGCTTTTTATTGGATTTGTACACTAGATCAATAATCTATTTAGGATCTGACACTCTTTTTAGCCAGAGATATGAGGTCCTTTCTAGGAAAACGATCTATTCATCCATAAAAAAATGAATTATCGTTTTCCCCAGAAATTACATGGGGAGTGGTAAAAGTAAAGCAAATCTGGGTATTATGCTCATTTTCTTATTTTGATTTTTTCTCATTATGATATAAATAATTTATTAATGCATTTATCCAATAATTATGCTATGATATTTTTATGCCTTATTTCATTTCTCTTATATTTGATAATCTGGTAAAATATAGTTCAGACTATAATCATTTTAGATTATTGATATATTTATATAGGTTAGAATAAAATTAGTTTCATTTTCTACTTTTATTTTGAATTAATAATTTATAATATCAAATATTATGGCGTAACCTCTCCTTTAAAATATAGATATATATAGGCCTATAGAGTTTATTGGCACTCTCAAAACTCTAGAATTTTGAGTTTACTATACCCTTAAAAGAATTTCGAAATTTTTGTAAGCGATTCTTCTGAATATGTTTGATAGAATTTCTTTCTATTCTTGTATTGTCCGAGTATTTTGTTAATGTTGACACTTCCCTGAATCGAAGATAATAATCTTTGATCAATAACATCTTCAGGATTAGTTTCGCATTTAATTGTTTGGCCAAACTTCCTCAAATGTTGATTTGCAGACTGTATAATGGCTGCAAGAGGAAGTGCATTAAATTTTGTAGCAGTTTTCCAGAAGAAATATGTAAATAATCCTTGGGCTTTTCCTTTAACGTTCGCCTGAAGCGATGGTTTAAGTCCAGGCGATGAACAGAGTGAAATTGTATTCTTTGGTATAGATCCTGAACACCAAACAGATTCTGCACCGCAACAATCTGATACAATTAACTTACAGCATTCAGGCTTTCCAAGTAAGTTTAAATGCTTTGTAATTGTACTAGATCGAATGTATCCGTTATCGAAAACAATGACGCCTTCATTATCTTTGACACTTCCATGGCCGCAGAAGAATACTGTAAGATATTTTAAATCTGATGCGAGTAATATATCAAAACTTGTTAAAAATAATCTCGGAGGTGGATTATGCATATGAATTATTTTATAATTTAGTTTTAAATGAAAATTTGCAACAGTAATAGAGTCGTTTACTGGTGCAGGACCTAAATAAAACGCTTCTTTTTCATATGAATTACAACAAATGAAACAAATTCGCTCTTCTCCTTCAATGGCTTGTTCTATTTCAATATTTGATATATCTGTTGATATTGCATTAAGATCCATTAATGCGTCAGTAAGGAGTTTATGCGATTCTTCTATCATTGTCAAAAATTTTAATTCTGAAGTTTACAAAATTTTGGCAATAATCTCAATCTAATCGCGAATTTTATAATTCGATACGTATTGGAAAGTTTATTTGACAATAAATACATTCTCAGATAAGAGCAGTAACTGATAAACGAATAATGCTCTTTTTTTGAAAAAATATATCATTGAAATATGAAATTATTATGTACTAAACGTAATTGTTCGATCAAATATATAATTACTAGATAGTAGGTGTTTCATATCTCAATCAAGAAGTTACCAACATGAAGACTATTAGGTAAATTTAAATGAAATTTTGAAAATTTAATGAATCTCAATCAAGAAATAATGAAATATCACTAATATTAGATGTGCTCATTTCACTGTTGTATTTATTGACTCCCTTTTTCGGCGAAAAAACTATTGGTTAGACCGTAGAATTTACATAAAAAATTGACAAAATTTTATAAAGTATTCAATCTAATCGGAGTGTTTTTCTTCATAAATAAAAAAGATTAATATATTTACGATATCAAAGTTATCAGGTGATGTGAGATCAATTGAATTTTTTTTTTCTTGAAATGTCAATTTTGCATTAATTTTTTAGAATGGGTTCTCAACAAAGTGTTACTACTGTTTCAGTTTTAGGAACAGGTGAGCAGGATAGTCCATTTGCGATCAGGAGACATCCAGATCATCCAGATGGCCCGGCCGAAAATCCGCCAGATATGCAAGAAATGCAGGCTTTCACGCTTAAATTCTTCAAGAATTATGCAAATAAGCCTTACCTTGGTCATAGATATAAAATTGATCAGGAAAAGTGGAGCGATGATTATAAATTTATTACATACGCCGAAGGAGAAGAGATCGCTTTGAATATCGGCTCAGGCTTGCAGGAACTTGGAATTACTCTCGGAAAAACACTAGGTATTTACTCTACAAACTGCCCAGAGTGGGTTAATACAATTGACGCTTCCTCTTTGTATGGATTCGTCATTGTTTCATTGTACGACTCCCTCGGACCTAATGCTCTTAACTATCTCCTCGAGCATTCCCAAATGGAAGCCTGTATCGTTTCCCAAGCAAATCTTGACAAATTAATGAAGATTGTTTCCGTAAACAAGTATTTCCTACGTCTGATCATTGTTATCGGCACAGTTCCTGAAGGAAAATACAATACTGACATCAAACTCGTCACTTATGATGAAGTTTTTGAACTCGGCAAGAAGAATCGTCATGATTTCCCCAAGATCGATCCAGAAGCCCCACACTTCATCTGTTACTCCTCAGGAACTACAGGAAATCCAAAAGGAGTCATCATTTCTCATCGCGCTAGCGTTTCTAACATTCTTGCTGCAGCAAACTACATCGACCTTGGTAAGGATCCAAGGCATTTATCCTACCTACCTCTTGCCCACGTCTTTGAGAGATCTGCTTCATCAGTTACTGCATATTACGGTGGCCAGATCGGATTCATCAGCCAAGGCATTACCAAGCTCATTGAAGACATGAAGATCCTCAAGCCAACCTATCTTTGCGCAGTTCCGCGTGTAATGTACAGATTCAACGAAGCAATCACCGGAAAGCTTAAGAAATCAGCCCTAACGAGGGCCTTCTTCTGGGGATGCTGGTACGCCAAGAAATTCTGCATCGACCATTATTTACCAACTTTTCCACTCGATATCATCGCATTTAACAGAATTAACGCTATGATGGGCGGATGCATCAAGCAGTTCGTTGTCGGTGGTGCTGCAATGGATCCTAACATCCAGGAGTTCCTACAAGTCGCAACAGGTCTTCCTGTTCGAGTCGGATACGGATTAACCGAAGCTGGCTCAGGAAACATCTGCTCTCCACCGGATATCCATCATATAAAGAAGGGCTCAATCGGTGGCCCACTACAGAACGTAGAAGTCAAGTTAGAAGAAATCGAAGATTACGATGACCCTCTTTGCGGCCAAATCTTGATTGGCGGACAGTGCTTGTCCAGTGGATACTTACACGATGAAGAATCTACCAAGAAATTGTTCACAGATGAAACTCATAAATGGATTAAGACAGGAGACGTCGGAAAATGGGATAGAGATGGTTATCTCATGATCGTCGACAGAATGGGATCAATTTTCAAGCTTTCTCAAGGTGAATACGTCGCTGCTGAATCTCTTTCTCAAGTTTACGATAGTGTACCTATTGTTTTACAGTCTTTCATTTACGGTGATTCATCAAGAACATTCTTGGTCGCAATCATCGTTCCAAGAAAGGCAGAAGTCCTCAAATTCTTCAATAAGACCGAAATGACAGACGATGAATACAAACAGGCTTGTGAGTCTCCGGAACTCAAGAAGGAGATCCTAGAAAGACTCAAGAACGCTGCAACAGAGTCGAAATTATTCGGTTACCAGAGAATTAACAACATCGCTATCGAACCATCGCCTTGGACATTGGAGAATGAGTTCATGACTCCAACATTCAAGTTGAAGAGGAAGAAACTCGAACTTAGATACATGTCAACAATTGAGAAACTCTACCAGAGCCAGTAAGCATTATTAATGTTTAAAAACATTTTTATTTTAATTTACTCGATTTTCTGACTTAATATTTCTTAAAATTTAATATTTTATTTTAATCCTTTTAGTTTAATTTTATAAATTGAGTAGTATTAGTTTTGCAACATAATTTTAGAGAGAAATGGCTTAAAACTATTATCTAATTCAGAAAATTATTGAATTATATTTTCAAATTTCAAATAAAATCTATATTTTTGGTATAAAATTATAATTTTGTTTATTATTAGAACTTTTTGTCGATTTAATTCTTAGGAAATTCATTCTTTTAATTCCAAAATTTTTTCGAAATTGAAATTTTGATTATTTTTTCTACAATTTTTCAAGTAATATTTTTAATTTCGAAAAAATTTTGGAAAATCATTCATCAATAAATCATCATTTTACGTTGATTTAAATCGAATTTAGCTCGAATTATTGAGTTTTAATCAATTTTGATTAATTTTTAAGGATTTATGACAAACTCCTATACATATCAGAAATAGTGCAACGTTTTAATCACTTTTTTGTTGTAAATATAAGTTTTTCATAAGAAACGAATTCAATTTTTCATAAAGAAAATAGATTGGACGTCAAAATCATAATATTTTATTATGATTCCAGATTTTAGATTTATTTGTTATAGAATCGCATTATATTACTCTAATGTGCCCCTTCAATAAAAGTGACAACTTCAATGAGTGTCAACTATATCAATGTTGCAGAGAAATTCCAGGAGCACTTCCTTGAATTAGCAAAGAAAACAGAGAACATTCAACCATTCTTCACTGAAAAAGTAAAAGCAAAGATTTTTGACGAAGAAGTTGAAGGAGTTCAAAATGTTCTTAAGAAATACGAACCATTATTACCATTTAACACAACAAAGCATCCATTACAAGCCCAACCAATCCAAGATGGCCTCGTTTTGACAACAGTTATCGAAGCAAATTCAAAGAAGTTGCTCGCTACATTCCAGCTTAAGGAAGTTGATTCAAAGACCCATCAGTATGGAATCACAGGCAATATCCTTGCAAACTACGAATAATTTGCTTGATTTTTACAAAAAAATTCAATTGAACAAACTTCGATTAGAGTTTATTTATTAATATGAATAAAAATTGTAATTACATTAGAAATTAACCTATACAAACTATAATATTTCTTTGATTTTCAAAATATAAAACAATAATATCATTTTTGAGATAAAAACTGAGCTTGATATCGTAGAAAAATCTGTTTTTAATTAGAAACATTACGATTTTTAAGATTTCGATCAGACCAACTTTATATCATTGAATAGTAGTATATGAGTGCGGGTTGTGTGACTTTTTTTGTTGCATCTATATATAGACGATGCATTAAAATATATTTATTTATAAATCATTAAAAAATTAACATTAATTTTAAAATAATTTATTTTTTATCTTTTATAAAATAATCTATATATAGATGATATCAGATATTCCGCGATTAATTAAACATTGTTTAAATCCTGAATGGGTTAAACTTCAATTTAAAAATGAAGATTGTGAATTATTAAATGAATATGAAAGCCAAAATAAGCTAATGAGGTATAAATATAATGATAAAGAATATTTAATTTCATGGAATCAATGGAGTCATAATCAAAGACCTCATAAACGAGAAGAAGAAATTGAAAATAATGAAATGGAAATCATTGATGACATTAAAGAGGATGGAATTCCTAAATTTTGTAGAAAAACCTTTAGAACTAAGTTAGGAGCATATAAACGTAGAGTATTAAATCCTGAATATCTTAAACATCAATTTAAAAAGGAAGACTGTGAATTATTAAACGCTAATGAATATGAAAATGCAAAATCAAAACTGAGATATAAATATATTGGAAGTGATGAAAGGTGTAAAGATAAAGATAAAGTTTATTCAGTTTCATATAATAACTGGCACACGTTAGGGATAAGAAAACATTTAGGAGATTATGGTAAAAGTTCTGAATTCTTCAAATCTAGTATGTACGAGAGAATAAAGAAATCAGATATAATTATCATTCATGAATGAAAATAAACTTCTTACGAAAAATTAAAACTTAGTTATGTTTATTATTTTATTTTTTTATTTTGTATGAAATGAGTGTCAAAACTAACAACGTTAAAAAATTAGGATCACCAAACGAGGAAATAAAGGATATATTAGAGGAGGCGGGTTATGAAGTTAATAAATATTATTTAAGAAATTGTCAAAAAATTCGCAGAGTTTTTAAATGATTTAGATTATGATTGGAAAAATGAATAAAGATGATGTTATAAATTTTTTATATCCCACATCTGAAGAAGAAAAACCTAAAGAACCTGATGTTTTCCCTGAATATTATGAAGAACGGATTCAAGATGATGAATATGATGAAATTGAAAGACTGGAAAAAATAAGAGATGAAATAGATGAAAAATTAAGGAATTAAGAGAAGTTGAAAAATATAATGAAAATGAAGTAGAGGGTTTAATGAATATCCCAGCTTCAGAATCAGCAGTTCAAAAATCTCATGAAGAAAGATATAAAAATTATGTCTCAGAATCACACACAAAATTTATTAGATGGTGAAATAGACGAAACACTTTCAGAAGAAGGTACTAAATTTATTCATAAACATAAGTTACAATTTATTGACGATGGAGATTATCCATGTATATTACTTTCACCTCCTCTTGATTCTGAAAAAATTCAAAAAAGCACTGAAAAATGTAACATATGCAACAAATACGATTAAGAAAGAAGACCATGATATTTACACAAATTATTATTTAAATAAATGTACAGGTGTTGATAAAGTTTTTGATTTGTTAGATAAAATATCAAAAGAAACAATTGGTACATATAAAATTTTATGCGATTGTGGTTTCATTATTGAAGATACCAATAATGTTTCATATGAAAGAACAGCACCGAAGGAAGACGAAGTTGAAAAGTCTATACCATTCGTTATTAAGAACATAAAAGATATGAAAACTTATAAACATTATATTTATTCATTTATTTCAGAAAAAATGGAAGCAACCCATAAAACATCATCTCATCATTTTATAGCTATTCATACATTCCTTTTCAAAGTTGTGAAATTAAATAAGACAGGAATTAGATTTAATGTATCAGGGTACGCATTCTTTGAGTAAATTAAAATGTATTCGTCACGTCGCAGATGATAAAAATTTATGTGTTCTTAATTCATTTTATGGACTTTAAAAAAATAAACTTTATTTTTATTTATTTTTTAATTTTTTTATTCTTACATAAATGAACAAAAATGGAACAGCTAAAATGAATGATAATCAAATTAGAGCAGAAGGTAGAAGGTTATTTAAACGCTTCTATAACATTCCTGATGGTGTTAATCCTAAAACTCGTAGAAGTTATTTAAATGAAGCCATAGATGCATATGAAGGATTTGACATTTCATCAGAAAGTGAGAGGTTAGCAAGAATGTTAAACGTTAATATTGATTTTTATTATTGTGACCCTCAACCAGAAGACGTGGACATAAATATGGTAGACTTTCCATTAGTGGATTCAATAATGATAGATCCAGAATTTGAAACAATAAATATTTATTAAACACAGAGTCCATGTGGAAAACTTCACGCTGACAGAATAACAGACGTTGAAGCACTCACAGGATATAAAGTTTGCCCCTTTTGTAAGAAGAAGTTTATTCTATCCGCGATGATCCAGAAAGGAAAAACCAAAGAAAGATTTTTAAAACATTGTGAGAAATGTAAAGAAAATAATGGAAGATTAATTCAAGACGTTCAATTGCAAAACACACAACAACCATATGCACCACATATCACGAAACAGAAGATATATCAATGGCTATTAGCTCACAATTTGCAGGAATATTATAAACCAACAAGATATTATATTACTTTTGACTTCGAAACATTAGAGACTAAAGAAGAACTTCAACTTTCTGAATGTGCAACTTTGAACGCTTACTTAAAACCATTTATGGTATCATCAACTGTCAAAATAAAGCCGCAAACGGACTCTTTGAGTCTGAGGTCTTTCAGACCGAAGCGGCGAGGTCGTAGACCGTGATAAAACATTTACGAGGAATTTTTGCTTAACATCAAGTGATTCGTTCATCTCTGATTGGATTGAATTTTTATTTTCAACCTGTTCATATAGTTGCTAAATCAAATATTGAACAATATGAAGAATTAATGAAGCCGCAAACGGACCAAACGGCGGGGACTTTGTCCCATACATTAAATGAAAAACAGAAGGAAGCATTTAAAGAACTTCTAGATGAGGAATTCAATAAAGTGAATATCATAGGTTTTAATTCGGGAAAGTTTGATTTAAATTTAATTCTTCGTGATTTAAACACTGCAAAATGGAAAATAAAATCAATGCTGGGTTCTTCTTCTCAATTTAAGCAAATCATTGTAAAGAAAACAAACTGTCCATATGAATTAAGATTTATTGACATCAGAAATTATATAGCGGGTGGAACATTAGACCAATTCACTCAAGATTTCGGAAACAATAAATCACGTGTTAAATCCTTTTTCCCTTATCAATTCATCACATGGGAGAATTACGAAGATGAATTATATAAAGTGGAACCATTCACTCAAGATTCATTTTATTCAGCATTAACTCAAGAAACAATATCCGATTCAGATTATCAAATATATCTCAATGATGCTAAAAATTTTGAGAATAGATTAGAATATTTTATTCATTATTGCAATAAAGACGTTGAAATTATGATTGACCCAATTGATAAAATTATTGAAGAAACATTTGTTTATAAAATTGACATGCTTCATAATCTTTCTTTATCATCGAATGCATCAATGATTCGTTACGCGTTAGCATATAAGAACTTCAATCCTAACGAAACATATCCAGAAGAAAATGTGGAATCAAGTTTTGAATTAACAAAAAAGTATTGGAAATATAAAATTGATTCATATAAGAAACAAGATGAAAAGCAGAAAGGGATACTAAAAACAATGTTTCAATGGATGACTATCAATACTATCACGATTTAATCCTTTCATCTAAATGCAAAATGTGTGGTAAAGCGTTTACATATGCTAATAAACCAACATTAGATAGAATCGATAATGAAAAACCACATACCAAAGAAAATTGTCAGTTAATGTGTTGTTATTGCAATGTCGTAAAATCAAATAAAGATGAAGATGTTCAACGTTTAAGAATCAATTTAAGAAATTATGCATTAAAAAATAATTTACCAATGACTCTAGATTCAGTTGAAGCTTATCACATCCTCCGTAATGGAATTACTGGTGGTTTATCAAATGTTCAACATAGAGTAAATCTTAAAGGAATCACGCACATTAATAAACTTTCATTAATCCAGAAACTAAAACTGTATCAAATGAGGACACTTCCAACATTATGACTCATTTCGTTGGTGTTGACTTTAATTCATTATATCCTTCATCATTTTCATCTAATCCTCATGATTTCATTCAATATACTGACCATAAAATGTATATGCGGAAGATTGAATGGTGTTATCATTTGTGATACAGCAACAAAGAAAGCAAAAGCATTGGGAATAATTAAGAAGAAAAATACTTTATTCGTGGCTGAAGTAAAGGGTCACATTGATGAAAAATACATTAATGATTACATAAACTTTTTACCGATAATAAGAAACTTAGATATTATCACAGATGAAAAAACAATTGGCAGTTTTATGTATAATTACATGAAATCAAACAATCTACAGTTGACCAGAAACAGAGAAAATTAACTCAGTTAGCATCAACACACAACCAATATCAACCATTTTCTTCTTATTATCTTTGGTATCTAATAGACAGATTTCATTTTATCATTGATGATATTCAATCAATTTTAACATTTACTAAAAACACTTGTTTTAATGAATTTGCGAACGAATTATGAACGAAAGACAAAAGCTGAATTAGAAGGAAATAAAGGAAAAAGTTTATTTTGCAAGATTTCACTTAATGGATCATATGGTTACGATGCAATGAATACACAAAATTACGCAAAGACTAAATAATGAATGCACAGAAGGCACGCGTTGCATGTATGTCAAATAAGTTTAAAAACATAAGAGAAATAGGTGAAGATACGTATCAAGTGATGCTTAAAGATAGATTTTATAGATGTGATACATGTTTACAAGAGGCATTCTTCACTTTAGATAATGCTAAATACTGGTATTTGGTTTTCATTTATGATTTTATGTATAAATGCATGGATGTTAATCGTTTTCATTTCATTGAAGGTGATACTGATTCATCTTATTGGGCAATCGCTGGCGACCCAAATCTTCCTAACACTCAAGCATTTCAAGCAATTGTTACTGATAAACAATTTTATGATAAAAACATTTACAAATTCGCACCTTTTGATTTCTTTTGTTTTAATGAGAAATTTAAACCTAAATTAAAGAATAAAGCTGAAGAAAAAGCACATGAGAAGAAGTTATTGGGTTTAGCAATTGAGAAACAAGGTGATAACATGGTTGCTTTATGCCCCAAGTGTTATACATCATTCAACGGTTCAATTGATGGAAGTGATTTTAAAAGATTGCACAAAAATGAAAGGAGTTAGTTTACGACAAAATAAACAATTAACACCTAAAAATTATTTGGATATAATAAATGATAAAGTGATATTTGATGGTCAGAATATTAATTTACAACTTAAAAACGGTCAATGACTCGCTTAACAATTGGTAAGACTGCATTAACAGGAGCACACTAAGGCTGTATGTTGTGAAAATGGATGTTTGTATGCCATTTATTTAATACAATACCACAGAAGAGACAAAAGGAACCGTTAATAATGGTTTTGTACTATGATTCAAAGAGGTGGCACCCTTAAACATTTATTTATTTTTATATAAATGGATAACACAGATTTAAAAATTTTAATTGATGATTTAGATTTAATCAAGAAAATTTGATTATTATGATTTAAAAGCATATCTCCAAAACATAATAAAATATAACGGGTGATGGGATTATTATTATTCGTATTATAAAAATGAAATTTTGAAATATCATATAAAATAATTTCTAAAATTAAAGACAAAATTAAAAATAATGAATATTCAAGGGAAAACTAAATCACAACTTAAACAATTGAAAGATTTTAAAAATAAAGTATTAACAGAAGAGATATTGATGAATTATAAATTATATAAATTATATAATCCTGAGCCGCAAAAGCAAAAGAGCAAAAAAAAAAGGCAAAAACCCAGGTCCTTCAACCAAAATGATGCACAAGCTTTAATTTATGATTCATTAGTTAAACCATATTCAGCCGACTTTTAATGAAGATCAACTTTTGGAATTCATCCTTCAACATAAACTCGAAGCGGGAAAGTATATCAAACCTTTATATACAGCATATTTAAAACAAATGAAAAATACATCCAGAATTAATGAAGGGGGAATGAAATCCAAAACTTCATCATCCAAAATCAAAGCAGATAAAATTAAACCACTTGCAACACCAAAACCTCCAACACCAAAACCTCCAACACCAAAACCTCCAACACCAAAACCTCCAACACCAAAACCACCTCCTCCTTCAGTTAATCCTTCATCATTCACTTTTTATCCATTTTCAAACATATAAAGAAGCAAAAAGATTTTAAAAAGGATTTCAAAATATTAAATAAACCAACTGACCCAAAAATTCAACCGTTAAAGGAAAAATTTAGTCGCCCTTCATTTGCACCATATCCATATTCATACGAAATTGATCATCTGGAATATTCAAAAGGAAACGTTACTTATTTATTTGCCATTAACATTAACACTAGATATTTATATTGCATTCCGGTGAAAGGGAAAACAGAACAGGAAACAAGAAGAGCTATTCAATACTTACTAGATCATGAAAGAGTAGATAATATAAGGGTGATGGTGATAAAGGATTTCAGGCAGCTATGACTCATTATTTCCCACAAATTAATTTTTACTTTTCATCCTCTCCATATACGTTTCATAATAAAATAGTTGATGCGGTAATGAGAACTCTTAGAGATGCGTTAGGGGTTAACGGTCAGATATACTGGGATGGAAATCATGACTCCATCATACACAGTTTATATTATTACAATAATACATGGCATAGAACAATAAACATGAAACCGGTGGAAATGAAAAATGATATTTCAAAAGAATGGGAATATATTAGAAAGCAAATGGAAAGGTTGAATGATGTTAAACGTGAACAAATTAATTCGGGGCTCATGAATTTTAAACAAGGGATAAAGTTTTGATTCATCTCGATTATGGAAAAACTGATAAATTAATGACAAAAAGAAGACGAAGATTTGACACAATAGCTGAATTTGTTAGATATATTAACGGCAATGCATTAGTTGAGGTTAACAATAAATTAATAGAAATTCCGATTTATTTTATTACTCCATTATATTTAAATAATATTTAATTTTTTTATTCGTAAGAAATGAGTGACAACAAAGCAGTCAAGAGTCCAGACGATGAATATAAAAGAAACTAAACAGAATTAAATCAAAAATATGCTATTACAAAAAGAAGCCACAATGCGGTGGGGTTGAAAACGATAAAGAGAGGAAAGAAATAATCGAAAAATTTAGAAACTTACCGTTCAATCCTTAAACTGAGTGAAGCAAAAATAAAAGAATTTAATAGAATAAATAAATTGATTGGAAGAGATGAATTTAATAAAGATGAATTTTTAAACTCAATCCAAATTTAATTTTTATTCCTCTTCGACAACATCTCTCTTTCCATCATTACTGCATAACCACATTTTCTCAATTTTAGTGGTTTGTTATTTTTAACATGTTCTTGCATCATTTTTATCATTTCCTCCCTTGTTATGATTCGTGGTAAATTTTGAGCTTGTGGGGTATTCATTTATGATAAAAATAAAAATTTGTTATCACTTATTTTATCGTTAAGTGACTCAAAGAGTCCGGAGACAAAGTCTCATGGTTTTTAGGTTATTCAATAATTAATTAATTTTTAAAGAACCGAAGGTGCTACCATGCTACCATGTGCTACCAGGTCATTTAACTTCTATGAAAAAGTGTGACAACATGACATTTTGACAACAACACAGGATTAATGAGGAAGGTAGTTATTAATTAATTTTTAAAGAACCGAAGGTGCTACCATGCTACCATGTGCTACCAGGTCATTTAACTTCTATGAAAAAGTGTGACAACATGACATTTTGACAACAACACAGGATTAATGCAAAAATAAAAATTTGTTATCGTTTATGTTTTCATTAATGTTTTTAGGTTATTCAATAATTAATTATTTTTGAATAACTGGGAAATAAATTTACATCAAATATGCAATTTATAAAATCTTATGTCGACAGGCTACGTAGCACAGTGGTCTAAGGTGGTGTTATGGAGGGGTCAGGGTCTGTGGTTCGAACCGCGACGGCGCCGTATTTTCTTATTTTCTTTATTTGTCTTGTTTGTCGTGAATAAAAAGTGTCATAAAAGTGCTCTATCTTCCACGGGAATAAATAAAAAATTTACTTTATTTCTTCTTTATTTCTTCTTTATTTCTTCTTTATTTCTTCTTTATTTCTTTATTCCCGTGGAAGAAGGGTTTTGCTGTTTTTTCTCAGCCGAAATCAATGATTTTTTCATTTTTGGAATCCTTAGCAAATGAGGAATCTTTTCTCTCGTGGAAGCTTTGAACAAAAATAATGTTTAGGTGAAGAGACCCAAAGGGTCAGAGCCGCAAGCGGCTAGGTGAGATGTCACCTGTTTTTTCACCTGTTTTTATGGTAGTAGTGAAATAAAATTTTGTTATCAGTTATTTTATCATCATTTTATTAACTTCATCTTTAGTTAATAATTTGAATGGATTCGCTAATGTTCCACCTTGAGTCACAACACTTGCCCCGGCTAATTGTGAAGAACCTGGGATAAGTACTCCATGAAATGATTTCATTGGTATCATTAATTTAGAAATAGTTGGCTTAATTAATTTGGTCATTTATGATAAAAATAAAATTACATAATTTAAATTTTTTTTCTTTCTCATTTTCTCATTTTCTCATTTTTCATTCTGTTTTGGTTTCAGCAACTTTTCAAGTTGTTGTCTTGTCAGTAACTTTAATTTTAACTTTGGATCAAATATTGGGTTTCCATCTTTATCTCTTCCAATAACACCATATGGTAGAATCTTCATTTATACTAAAATAAAAATTTAAATTATGTCGTTTGCTCTTTTGGAGCTCCTAAAGTTTGTTTCACAAACATTGAGCGTTCATTGAACTCTATACCATGCGAATACAGTCATAAATGGTGGCATGTAATCTTTACTTTGTCCCGTTGTTTGTGTATATCCTGAAACGCGATGTGTATGGTTTCCTTCTCCCTGAGTGTCACTCCAGTAACAATTTATGGCAAACTTAACATCATCTTTAACATCATATCCTTTACCTTTTGTCATTCCTGACCAATCCCAATATCTATGCTTATGCCAACCTGCTTGAGATGTGCTTAAATCTATGTAGTGACTGTGTGCAGGTAAATTTTCACCTGTAATCGTTTTTACTTCCCCCTGTTTCCTTTGAAGAGTTTGCACAATACAAAAACCTGTCGACTATTTGTTCCCATGCACCAACACCAAACATTGCTTGAGGACCTCTCACATCCATAGATGTATAAATAGAACCTACTGGGTTCATTAAATCAAACATATGAGATATTATAGGATTGTCTCTTTTGAACTTAAAATATAGTGTAACTATTTCGGGTTTCTTCTGGTTTGTGTCAGAATATTTTTTTATAATATAATCTTATGTTTTCAGGGTATGTAAAATCTTGACTATAATTTTATTTTTGTCATCTTCATAATAGTATACTATTCTCGTTTTTTCTATTGCATTATATCTTTTATATCTATAATATTCTAAATATAATGTTTGCTTTTTTGGGTCTACACGTGCGTCAACACCATAGTCATAATAATACGGTGCTGGAGCTACGTTAGACAATGTCATATCCGTCATTTCATAAACTCTTAAATATTTCTTTTGTTCGTCTCCATATAAGTTTAAGTAACAGTTGTTGTCTAATGGAACTTTAACTTGTGTACCATTATTCTTTATATAGCCTACATACATTTCATTGTTATTTTTCGGAATGAGTTTATACCGTATACCATTTCTTAAGGACTGTACAAACCCCCATCTAAAATATTTGTTTTCTTCATTGACAGAAAAGTCGCCAACAATAGTTTCAATATTTTTTGTTCCAACTAAACTTTGGTATATTTCGTTAACATAAGTTTTATCTGCTTTCTTTGCTAACTCATCGTTAACAAATGATATATCTGCTTTCTTATTTAACTCATCGTTAACAAATGATATATCAGCTTTCTTTGCTAACTCATCGTTAACATAAGTTTTATCTGCTTTCTTTGCTAACTCATCGTTAACAAATGATATATCAGCTTTCTTTGCTAACTCATCGTTAACATAAGTTTTATCTGCTTTCTTTGCTAACTCATCGTTAACAAATGATATATCAGCTTTCTTATTTAACTCACTATCCACATATTCCTTATCTGCCTTCTTCTCTAACTCATTGTTAACATAAGTTTTATCTGCTTTAAGGTCTAAACATCCTGAAACCCATCCTGTATCAGCTTTAGTTTTAAGAATCTTCGATGTCCGTTCATGATACCATTCAACCCTTTCTATAATTTCATTATCTTTTTCATTAACATATTCCTTATCTGCCTTCTTCATTAATTCACTATCCACAAGTCCCTTATCTGCTTTCTCCTCTAACTCACTATCCACATATTCCTTATCTGCCTTCTTCATTATGTCATTTAGGAAACCTTTTATGAATTCCTCATTTAAATTAAATCTTCCAATCTTCAAAACTTTAGGAAATGCATTTAATGCGTAATATCTCTGTTCTTCTGGTGGAATTGATGTTATATCATCCGTTATACCTTTAATTTTTGAATTCATAAATAAAATTTCTTTTATATTTGATATCACTGCACCACCTTTGCAAACGAATTCAAAATGGTCATTTTTCAATACTATCTCCAAATCTCCATATTTCAACATTTGCGTTTGTTCTGCCGTCTTTGAATTATATGCATATATGGCGTATGTAATGGTCTGTGGTTGTTGTTGTTTAATCATTTTATTACGATTTAAAAATAAATATTTAATCTGTTATCTCATCAGCTATTTTTTCTATTTGAAATTGCCATAATATTTCATTCATAAATTCTAAATCACAATCAAATAGGTCAGTTATTCTAAATTTAATATTTGATAAATCTTTTGAATGAAGAATAAATGAATTCCCGGATAATTGAAACGGATATGATAAAGAAAATATGTTTAAGTTGATGGATAAAATGTTTTGTATTGATGGGTAAGAGTTAGGGTCTAATGTTTGATGTGAAAATCTCATTGGGGTATTAACTTTATCACATTTGATTAAAATGAAATTAGAACCAGTGTCAGAATACAAAACATCCCCAACATCTTTTTCAAAATTTAATATCCCCAACAATGAACGAAGATGAGGAGTACAAAATTTAATTTTCAGCGGAAATTTAATAAGGTTATTTTCATCAAGTTCAAAAAGTTTATCAGGTTTTGATTTAAAATTTTCTTCATACCATACGATAAATGATTCATTTAAATAACTTAAAATCATGTTAATATCCCATTTCGTTATCACATTATTTATATACATATCATACGTTTTTAGGTCTACGACCCCGCCGCTATGCGGCTCAAGGTCATCTTTAATAAATGATATATAATCTGAAGGGTCTAAAAGAATGGGATTAAATTTACCACTCACAGAAACGAGAGTAACATTATAAATTCCACTAACTGTTAAATTTAATTCACAGTTATTATTCGAAATAATATTGATAATTGACATTTTTTTATTACGATTAAAAATATGGTAAAGCGTTTTTTCCAGTGATAAATAAAACTAGAATAAGATTACCTCAAGAATTCATAAATTCAACGAATAAGAAATTCATTCATGTTATAAATTTTAGTGTTTTCAGAAAATATGAGTCGATGTCATATTCATCATCAGGTTATATTTCACTTCATTCAAATTTAGTTCAATCAAACCCATATAATGACCATTTCATAAGATTTTCAGATGGTATTAAAGCTGTAATTGATAGATTAAAATATGAACAGATTGACAATATCGAATTTTTGGAATTTTGGTTTAAATATCCTGATGGAAAAAAGATTGAAGTTAAAGATAAAGCTGATACTATAACAAAAACAATTACAATGACCGATCCGATAGTGGGGAACAAAAAGAAATAAAACAAACGATAGAAACTGGTGAAAGGTCAATTATTATCGATTATGATTCAAAGGATTATTATTCGATAATGTTAATGCTTGAATATTAAATAGCCTTAACAAAGAATTTTTCAAGTGATATTTTATATTCATCAACTATTTTATTATAAATATCATTATATGTTAAATGAAGTTCAGTTGTTGTTCCGTTCTTTGATATCTTAATTGTGCTAATATCCTTTATAGGATTTATTTTTGCAACTGTTCCGCAGCATGAAACCTCATCATCTATGAAAAATTGAATTTCACGTCTGAATCTTGAACATCACAAAGAATGGCGATAATGTGAATTAATGATTCATAAGGTAAAATAATTAAACCGGATTGGTCAATTAAATTTATTATTGAATCATAATTATCAGTTATGATATCACGGTAAATTTTCATTAATTCAGAATTAATGTCTATTTTATATGGCGCATTGCGACTGTAATCGTAGATTCCTGGGTTATCAAGTGGTGCTGGGTATGTTGGATAAGTGGGAATTTCAACAGGTTCTTTACCAGGTTCAGATAAAATGATTGGGTCTCCATCTCTTTTTTTGCTTCTCCTCATTCTTCGGTAAGTCACGAGTTAATAAATTTGGTTGAGTTGCTGACCTTGTTAATTCAGGACTAACATTAACTTTAACATTTTGAATAATTCGTGATTTATCATCATTTACGTTATAACCAACCGTAATCTCTGCTTTTGCGTTAGTGTTCTTTTGACTAGTGAAACGTCTTCTCATTTATATTCGAATAAAAAAATATATTTAAACTTTTATTTTGCTGGAACTTTTGAATCTATTATTTCCTGTATTTGTTCATGAAGTTGATTTTTAGCATTTTCATCGAAATTAATAGACCGAATATATTCATTAATTGCATTCTTATAATCATTTGATTTCTCAAATTTTCTTTTATCTGATTCCTTAACTAAATCATAAGTTAAACCTCGTTGCTGATATAATGGTTTCTTAATTAAATCTTTGAATGCTTGAGATAAAGCACCTGATGCAATTCTTGCTACTATAATTGGTTGGAATTGCTGTTTAAGTTCATCTTTAACATTTGCGAAAACTGGATCGAATAAAGCAACTTTAAAGAATTTCTTAGCTGGAATTTCAGGTCTCAAATTTGCATATTGACCATCAAACTGGTTAGAATATCGTGGTAATCCATCCGGTCCCTCTTCAATAGCATTTAATTCTTCATTGAAGTAAGAATATGGATTATGACGGTATGAATTAATTGGACCATTTTCACCTTCTCCAATGTATTGTTTAACAGCTTTTCCATTTTCATCAAATTGCATAGGATAATGTTCATTATATGCTTTACGTTTAGGATAATCCGTCATTGTTAATTTATACCCATTTATGACTTTAATATTTCCTTGACCATCAGTAACAAACTTCATTTATTCCATCAGGTTTTCCATTTGGTCCTGTAATGTCTGCTTCGTGTGCTTCCCAATTTGGTCCGTGACGTTTGGCATATGCTTGAGCTTCTGGTAATGTTAAAACGTTTCTCATTTGTTTAACATCCTTTTGAAGACCGGCAACAATGTGGACTAATTCTTTCATTCCGTCTGGAACTTTCATAGTTCTATTATATGCACCCTTTTTGTTTGTTCCTTGTTTTAATGGAACCTGTAGAAGATTTGCATTTCTGTCATGTTTAATTATAAATAAAAAATAAAAATTAATTATAAAAAGTTATTCGAATTTAATGGAACCTTTATTTAAATCAACTATTATTTTTCCATGTTCTCCTAATTGTTGATATTGTGTGTAAAGTTCATTAATGCTCATTGGTAAATTCACTTGATAAAGCATAACGTTCAACTGTTGACGACTAAAACCACTGAAAATGAAAAGGGTGGACAGTTTGATTTAATGTTTGTGCTTAATGCTTTAAAGTATTGAACAGCCATGAAGAATGAACACTGAATGTGTCGACATTGAGTTAATAACTGATTAAAATATGATTTCTCATTAGTTATTAGTTTTGATTTCACTGCATCATCTAGAAAAATGAGTGAATGCAAAAATTCTCTATCAAAATTTGAAATAGAAAGTGTTTCAAATAATTCATCCCGTTGTTTATCAATAATTTTATCCTCTAATCCTTGCTTCTTGATTGTATTATATAATTCTTTATACATTACAAAGTTTTTTAAATAATCTTCTGCTTCTTCTTGTGATAAATAAATAATTGGAATTTTGATTAAATGCTTTAAAGATTCAAATGTATCATCTGAAGGTGAACCTGAACGGTTGATATAAATTAACACATGTGAATAGGGTGAAGTGTTAGCAATAATGATAATTTGTTTTAATATCGTTAATGTTTTACCTTTATTTTGTTTACCAATTGCTGCAGTGATTGAATTTAAGTAACATTCAGAATATGGAATTTTCATTAATTTTTCCTTAGATAGAGCATTTCTATTATCACTCAATGCTTCATTAATCATATCATCTACGTATGTATTATATACTCCTGCTAATTCTTCATAAGGGGTGGATGAATTTAAATCCATTTAATCAAAAATAAATTTATAATTTTACATTTCTATTCATCAATATTTCATCATATGAACTTCTATACTGTGGTGGTGTACCTGTTGGATGATATTTCAAACCTTCATCCGGTGTCCATGTCCAATATGTAGTCCTAGTAAACCAAACCTGAGGAGGATTTGTCACCTTTGAACAGTAAGTGTCATTTTCACCCTGAATGATTGGATAAGCTTTCACTTGTACTGTAACTTGTGAGTTGAAAGTTTCTAATCCATCAAAGAATATACCCGCTCCATCACGTTGAACTGGAATAGTGCATAAGAATGAAGTTTGGTCTTTCCATGTTCTAGCTAATGGTGCCATTATCATCATTCAGTGGTCTAGTTAATGAGTCCTCGTATTCTTCCGTGCATTCATTCACTCCATCTAAATCAGAAGCTTGAAGCATACGTGTAAAGAATATGTCGCCCACTGTGGTCATCGCTTGATCGGGGAAGTTTCTGGAATCTATAGTGACCTGAAGACCTCGAAGCATTGGATTTTCTAAAACCGTTCTTTGCATTGCATTCTTCGGAAATGTTAACACAACATCTGTAACATTATGAAGAGCGTATGAGAAATCTGAGCTATACCTTCAGGAGTGATGCAACCTCCATTTAGTGAACGAACGTCAATATGTTGAGCTGGAATCATGAATGGATCTTCCTTACTAATAAACGTGGTATTGCTTTAACTGATTCTTCAATTAAACCGTATCCTGGTGTAATGCATTTATCCTCTAAAACTTCCATCTTTGTGCATGAAATAATAACGTCTTCAACTGTTGCGTCAGCAGATGTAGCGGCTAAGCTTGTAATTAATTTGGCAGGAAGTCCGATTTGTTGGAATTTGCGATCATATTTATAAACATGATTCATAATCTTTTCATAATTTTCATCAGTTATCTTTTCATAAACGTAATTTTGTAAATCAGCAACTCTTAACGGGTCAACCTGACAAAATACTAAAGTATCCCTGAAAACATAATATTTAAGAATGATTTCACCAAATGATTTAGGATAATCATCGAACGCCTGAAATGCTAACAAATCATTTACCGGAATAATCATATCAAAAGTGACATCAACTTCTTCATTTGCTTTCTTGAAAACTTCTGAAGGGTCAATATATTTACCACATACTGAGTTATCATATTTTTGAACATTATTATATAACGAATGAACAAACTTTTTAACTTTCCTTTCTGATTTTGGTTTATATGTTGCAAATGCGAAAGATTCACGGGCGCAATCCATCTGAAGATAACCAGCATCACCTCTTTCGGTTTCTACTTCTAATTGCTTAAAGCTTTGATTTGATGATTTGTAACCAACGAATAAACGCATGCATTTAAAAGCGGCATCACATGTGAAAGCTTTATTTGAAACTAGAGTTGCTTTAACTTTGCGTTTAATATATGTGTCACCTAATTGGTTCACATCATGAGCCGGATTTGTAATTCTTAAATGAGTTTGTTTATCATCAAAATATGGAGCATCAGAGTCATAGCATGAACTTTCAAGTTCTCTATAATATCTTCTACCATCATTCTTTGCGAATATTTCATTTATCTTTTCGAATGAATGAAACACATTTCCATTAATCGGTTTAGTGTTTGGCACTAAATAGTTAGTCGTCATTTATTATAAATAAAAAATCAAAATTAAAAGATGAAAATGAATTTTTAATTTTAATGAAATAATCAACTATGGCTGCAGGATTCTTTAAGAAACTGTGGGATAAAGTAAAAAGAGGAGCGCATAAAGTTTGGGAAATGAAGAAAGGAGCAAATTGGATATTTAAGAATAAAGAAGCAATTAGTGACGTTGCTGAACAAATAGCACCTAATGTTCCGGTAAGGGAAGTATTAAATAAAGGAGATAAGGTTTATCGTCGACTACAACCGATACTAAGATAAAAATAATATTTATTTATTTTTCCACTATCCCCCTATTTTATTAAGTATTCCTTCAGCAATTCCACCAATTGCGTTACCTGCTTGTGCTCCCATCGCCGGATTACCTGCTTTAGTACCTAATACTCCACCTATGATAGTTCCTGCCGTTTTCGCTACTGGTGCCAAAAAGTTTGCAACGGGTTTAATAACTTTTTATAACCCAACTGCAGCTTTCTTAATTCCTTCCCATAATTTTTTAAAGAATCCTGCCGCCATTTCTGATTTAATATTAATTAAAAAATATATTTCATCACTTATATTCTAATTTTTTATTTAATGATAAATGAAACCGATTTTAAAAATAAATGAAACAGAGGAGGAAGAAATAAATGAAAGTGAAAATGTTCAACAAAAAATAAACGTTGTTAAACCAATTACTGAAATAAAAATTTTTTCATCTGTTGATGAATTTAATGACTATTATGCTAATAATAAAAAATTATTTGAAGAATTGACAACATGTAAATTGAATAAAATGTTTAAAGTTGAGGACAGAGTCCAAGACCCGGAGGGTCATGGATTCAAAATTTCAAAAATAAAAGGTGTTGTTAGTTTAAAATCTATTCCTCAATCAAGAATCACCTCATTAATGAAAATAGATGATTTAACAAAAAGAATAGAAATTATTGAAGAGCGAATAAATCAAATATTGATTTCATAAATCATGACTCGTTGAGCCCGGGTCCTTAAAGCCAAGGCACAAAGTGCCCAGGACTTAAAGTCCATCACTGAGTTCAAGGTTATATTCATCAAATATTTCATTATTAAATGCAACTTCTGCTAGTTTATTTATTTTTTCAATACGATCATTTGAAAGTCTATCGTTTAATTTTTTCTGAAGTTTTTCATTTTCTAGTTCTGAAACTTTATTTGGATGATATTTAAACCCGTTAAATTCTTTTTCCTCAGTTTTGATCATTAATTTACAAAGAACTTTTGTGGTTGGAATTCGTTTAAACCATTTATCATTAATATTTGTTATATATTCAATATCTGGAATTAATTCCCAAATTTTTGCATTTTCAATTAATTTATTATCAAATGCAAAAGCAATAGGTTTAATATTAAACTTACCTTTATAATATAAACTTTCTACATAATCATCGAAATAAACATCTACTTGTTTAACATTTTCAAGAATTGGTGAAAGAGCATCCATTAATTGATTGACGGTTACGAATCTTGATCCTCTCATTTTCATACGAATTAAAAAAATAAATTATTCAAAAAATGTAAGACATGAATTTTTAAAGTTTATTTTTCATTCATGAATGATAATTATATCTGATTTCTTTTATTCTCTCGTACATACTAGATTTGAAGAATTCAGAACTTTTACCATAATCTCCTAAATGTTTTCTTATCCCTAACGTGTGCCAGTTATTATATGAAACTGAATAAACTTTATCTTTATCTTTACACCTTTCATCACTTCCAATATATTTATATCTCAGTTTTGATTTTGCATTTTCATATTCATTAGCGTTTAATAATTCACAGTCTTCCTTTTTAAATTGATGTTTAAGATATTCAGGATTTAATACTCTACGTTTATATGCTCCTAACTTAGTTCTAAAGGTTTTTCTACAAAATTTAGGAATTCCATCCTCTTTAATGTCATCAATGATTTCCATTTCATTATTTTCAATTTCTTCTTCTCGTTTATGAGGTCTTTGATTATGACTCCATTGATTCCATGAAATTAAATATTCTTTATCATTATATTTATACCTCATTAGCTTATTTTGGCTTTCATATTCATTTAATAATTCACAATCTTCATTTTTAAATTGAAGTTTAACCCATTCAGGATTTAAACAATGTTTAATTAATCGCGGAATATCTGATATCATCTATATATAGATTATTTTATAAAAGATAAAAAATAAATTATTTTAAAATTAATGTTAATTTTTTAATGATTTATAAATAAATATATTTTAATGCATCGTCTATATATAGATGCAACAAAAAAAGTCACACAACCCGCACTCATATACTACTTTGAATAATAATAATTTTTGAACAAATTAATATAGTAATATCGTAATAAAATCGCATGAAAATGAATTTGGTTATAGTGTTTGTGTAATTTGTTGGCTAATTTCAGAAATATTTTTTTGAATTAATTTTTTTTGACTAAAAAATAGAAAATTTTCAAGCGACACAATATTATATTTACGACAACAAAATAAATAACAAAATAAAATTTAATTGTGACTAGTCCAGCAGTGCATTAGAAGTTCTGTGTGAGTTTCAAATGTCTCGTTGCAAGCCAAGCATTTGAGTTCTTTATTCATCTGTCCTTTTTTGACAAGATTAAGTTCCATCTTTTTGAGATCATTAAAAACTTCTTCCGAGATTGTTCCGACTGCTGATGCTGCAAGGTTTGAAATAAATTCGAGAACTTCTTCTTTTTTCTCAGGAATTTCGATCGATTTGAAAAATTCATATAATTCTTGAGTATGTGAGTCCACAATGTGGGTAATGAACATCTCGATCGATGGAATATATTGATTACAAAGGGCGCAAACATAATTCGGACATCCGACTCGCTTGAAATTATTTACGACCTGGAACTCGATTCCATGGTCAGAAACAATGTGTATACCGACGGCAACGCTTGTTGTATGCTGCTTGTTGCATATTGGGCAGTTTTTATCGTTGTTTGTGGAAATTCTTCTTTTATACTTCACTATTATTGGTTTTGCAGAATTTGAGGGCAAACTCTCCTTCCTGTGCCTCTTGCCTTCTTCTGTCACTGGTTTAACATCAGGGGGAGGAGGAGTTTCCGTATGTAATTTTGGAATTGAGGATCTTCGAGTGATAACAAGGGGAGTTGAAACGGGACTTTGACGCTGTAATGCAATTGTCGGCCGTTCTTCCATAGTTTTCTGTAAATCAATGTCAAATGTTTTTGGTGCTGGTGGTTTGTAGTTTGGATCGGGAGAAGAGATCTTAAGAGATGTAGAGTCTAACGCTGGTTGTGATGATATTGATGTTTTGTTTGTTTGCATTGAATCTGAACTTGTATTGTTAATTGGAGTAATTTTGTGAATAATTTTTGGCTTTTCAGGAGGAAGTAATGCAAATGGAACTTTGTATATGATTTCACGATTACTTAATAAGTCTTTATGTGGTAATGGAATCGCTTCTTGCCTATTTCCTTCATTTGAGGTGATATAGTAGTAGGATAACACTGCAGGGAATGTAATAGCGGTCATTACTTGATTGGAAAGTGAAAATAATGTCTCAAATTTTGCAACATTTTGAATATCGAGTTCTCCGCGTTTAAAAACTTCCTTTATTTCAGAATCATCAATCATTGCTTTGATACCATCAGAATATTCTGGGTCCAAAAGTAAATCTTTAACGTTTAATGTTATTCCATGCGCTGTTTTGAGTGCAGAGAGATTTCTATCGATATTATAGCCAACAAGTAATTTGCTATTAAGAGAGCTAAGGAATGATCCTAAAGCTGAGATGATATAACCATTATTTATCGAGATAACAAAAACGTAAGTTTTGCTACAAATTGAAATCACTCTAACAGATCCATTTGGCGATAAATCAATACCGACACCTAAAACAGTTGAGTTAAATACATCTTCAGCAATCTTTTTGACGTCAACTTCTTTTACAGAGAAATAAATGACTTTTTTCTCGCATTTTTTGAAATAATGAATGCTTCCCTCTGTTTTAAATACCCATGGAAAGCGTCCTTCGTTTTTTTGGCCGTGATCGGCCGAATTCTTCTTCATTGACAACCTTGAATATAAAAGTGACAAAATCCCCGCCTCTTTTTTTCCTCGATATATATCATTTTAAACAACTAATTCGACTTAGATTCTTATTGGAACCAATATTTATCGGACTAAAAGACTTATTTGATGTGAGACAAAATATATTTTCAAAAATTGTATCGAAAACCAAACACTACAAACATATATTTTAAATTTATTCACCAGAAAATGACTAACTTATACTGCTTAATATAATAACTCAAATAAAAATTATTTTTCATTTTATATTTTGTAATTTATTCCTATAATAAGCACACAAATTGACTATCACATGTTTTATAATTTACCTTGATTCCAAAAAAGTTTGCTATTAATTAGAAAAATATTTTTATATTCAAACAAACAACAAAATAAGAACTATTTAATATTAATGGAACAATGGGAACTTATCGAGTATATCGATATCGAAATCGAATATAACACCAGCTAATTTGATGATTGAATCAGAAATAATCACAATATTTTCTGGATCCAATGCAGGAGCTTCTTCATTATACATAGACTTGTTACTCATAATTGCCTTACCAATGTATAATACCCAAACATACAATTGGCCGCATTCCAAGCCTTTCAACAAAGTCATTGCGAATTTTCCTAAATCAGACTCTTTGTTTTTGATTGCGAACTGATAGGAAGCATTTAACATCTGTCTCTGGTTCTCATCCTTGATGATTTTCATCGTTAAGTCAACTATTTGTAAAATTTTTCCGTTCTTTAGGTTCAAAGTGAAAAATTTTACCAAATAGAAAATTAATCGTCCGGCCAATTCAGGGTCTTTTTCAGCTTTCGGAACGATGCTTCTTATCAAGTACTCGTATCTCTCTCTTGTAGCGAAAGGAAGTGGATAGACATCGAAACAAGGTGTCGATGCCTTTGAAAAGTAAACAGTAACTCTTTCTTTCAATTTTTCGAGGAAAATTGGGGAATTACACATTGCATCTTCTCTGTAAATGGTCTTCCTTAACTGGTGATTGTTCATAAGAAGCTCTACGAACTTCTTCATCCTCAATGTCTTGATTAATCGTGATACAAAAATTGTCAACTTTGAAAAAGGTGACATTTTTAAATTTGGCAATGATTCCAAAATATTTTTATCGTTTGCGCATAACAAAGGTATTTTGGAAAGAAGCATTGTATCTGTTGTACCATTTATGAGTATTGAGCTTATGAAAACACTGAGTTCGCTGAGTGTCTTGAATGAGGCAATCTGATCCAGTTCTTTTTGACCATTTAATGAAAAAACAGGGTTATTAAATGGAATTCCGATCTTTTGACAAAGAAAAATAAGTCTTGGATCGCAAATAGGTCTGAAATACATACAACTGCTTAATTCACTGGCACTCTGCTGCATAAACTCTTTAGTTACTTTCTCTTGAGGGACTTTTACTTCGACATTATTCGAAATTTCAATCGAATTTCTGATTTTTTCGATTTCTTCGCGGAAAGCGTTTTTAGGTATATCTTCTATAGGAATCTCATTGTTTTGGTTCTCTTGGAAATTCGATTTAATTTTGAATGGTTGTAAAATTATCGTCCGGTGAACTTCCCTATTAAAATCGATAATTTCTACACTGTTTGAAGCCTTTTCAGGGATCGGAACACGGGAAACGAATGTCAACTCAGGTGTTTTCGGAAGCTCTAAAGTGTTATTTATGTTCATGTCGCATATAAATTGGGGTAAATCATTTTGCAAATTGTTCTTTTTCGAAAATGGCTGAGCCATCTTGAGTTTTATCTCTGTTTTTTGCTTACGGATATTCCATATTGTAAGGTCAATTGAAATGAATGTAAACATAAGCTGATCTATACTATCACATATCACATATAAATCTCCGAACTTTCTGTATACTACAGCAAATGATGTAAAGTAATAGTCTTTGGGAGGAGTTGGCATTTCGAGTGCTAAAACACAATTAATATTCTGCGTTTGGATTTCAAATTTAACAGGTTTTTGATTTTGTTCTTTAATTCGTATTTGTTCGCCGAAAACGTTCACATCTGCTGTGTTAATAGAGTTTGTGGTCTTGTTATAGACTTTTGCTAGAATTGAGACTGGCGGAATTTTATTTTGTGGAATTTTGTGAATTATATCGTTAATTTTAATAAAAAATTTATGCCATTGTATTGCTATTTCAGTAGATGGCAAAGCGAGTAGAATTTTCGAGTGAAAAAATGGTGAATTTGGGATAAAAGTTATTGTTAATTTCTGACGATCTAAAGTAGAACAAAAGTGAGGAGAGTAGAATATCAGCTGGAAGTTTGATGGCTTTATTCCGAGTCCAAAAAGAAATGGTCCAATCAAATAAATATCAATTGATTCTTCCTTGTTCTCTATTGTACATGTTGCTTTGGATTCTAATCTAATAGACTCTAAACTTGGGTAAATTGTTTTCATTAATCCCAACTCAATATGTTTTCCACTCCGAAACTCCATATAATTTGCAAGATATATAAATAATACCAATTTCGAAAAATTACAGTTGTTTCCAATTATTTTATATGCATTTCGGATGGAATATGAGATTACAATAATAAAAAAAATAATTTTTTCTTTTCATCAAAAAACTATTTAATAGATGCTATAACAATAACAGCTATAACAGAGAGAACTTACTGTTAAGTTGTTTATATAGAATTGTTTCCCATATTTTTGAAATATAATTATGGATTTAAATATATTTTCATTTACAAATATCATATTCTTATTTTTTAAAAATGCTATGTTCTTGCGCTTTAATGAACTTTTTCGGGATCAATCTTTCTTCATTCCTTTTAAAAGGAATTCTATAATCTATTCTTCACTAATTAGAATATTCGTAATCGCCTATAGATACATAATATATTGAAATCTCCTTTTTAAAAACAAAAATGATTAAATATTAAGTAATTAAGACCATTGAGTTTTTTATATGAATACATTAAGTGAACAAACGAATAACAATTGAATTATGATGTGTTCACCTCTGATTCGCTGAGTGAGCTGACCATCACGCTCCATGATCATAACAATGTTAACATTGATAGCTCAAAGATTGGTATCCTTGAAGAGGCCAACGACATAAGCTTCAGAAGCTTTTTTAAGTGCGGCAAAAGCACAAGACTGGAAACAAAGATCACAAAGCGAATTGTTAAAAAAATTAAAAAATTCAATACTTTTTTTCCATCAAAAATTTTTTGATGCAGTCTAACACAAGTAGGTGGGAAACATTAAATGAAGATGAGCTATTTCAGCAACTGCAAGCATGTTATAGTACAGATCCCAATTTTCAAGGTGCATTCGAACGTTTTGCGTCTGAATTTGAAAAATATTGCACTCAAAACAATTTAGATCTACAAGATGGAATTAACGCCTTTTTTAGTGATTCAGGATCTGAGCAAACAAGAGATCAGTTTTTAAATCAAATTAAAACTGTATTTCGAAACAATAATCAATTTGTAATTCCTTCTGAACAATAAAATACCTCAAAATACATCCAATTCAAAGAAAAATACATTGGTTGAGAATTACAAGGCCTTAATAATAACCTATCTAAACTTTGTTTATAGAAAAGTTGTCAATACAAATTACTTTGGTTACATCGTAAACTTGTTTTATTATTCTAAAAGATCTGATTAATATTTTTTTCTCTTTTTACATAATTTCGATTTCCAACTCAATTGTTTTTCTTTCTACGAGAAACCAGTATTAAGATAAAAAAATAAGCTATTTCTCTGAATAAAAACATGAAGGACTCACATCCTTTTGGAATTTTTCAATTTCATAGAAATTTGAGTAAATTTGATAAGTTCTTTGTTTGATATAATAGATATGAATGCTGTTTCTTGATTAATCAATCCATTTTGTGGGATCACACTAAAAAATGAACGAAGAAAAAGAAAATTTTTCATTGGATATTCAAGTTGGAGATGTAGATATTAAAGAATAGAATCATTATGAATAATAAATACAGGTGATATGATAATAGGCTTGACACTTTTTACGGGCTTATAAAATAAGCCCGAAAAAAGTATTAGAACCTATTAAAATATGTATTCACACTTTTTATCAGCTTGCAGCTTCTCAGAAAAAATGTGAAACATATTTTGAATATTGATCAGAATATCGGCTTTTTCCTTCAAAAACGTCACTTTTTATGAGCTTTATTTATTTTTGATTCAAAACAGAATTAATTTCACCAGGACAAATAAGATTGACTCTCAGCAATGTACAAGTGGAATTAATTCTGCTTTATTATCTACTCAATAAATTGATGCAGCCATTAAAACATGTACCAATTCAATTTCATTTTGAAAAATGCAAGAAAATTCAGTTGGTCTGAATACTTTGGCAGCAAAAATAAAGTTACCCAAACTCAGAATGGAGCTGCTTTCTCTGATACATCAAGCTCATCTAGTTACTACGTTTATCTTTGCAATTTTGAATCTTGCACTGAAAAAGGCGCAATTTATATCGAAAGATCCAACGAAATCTGCACATTACTTGAAGATTCCACATTCAATCACTGCAAATCCACTTTGGAAGGCGGATCTGTTTACTATAACTGCCAAAGTGCAGGACAGATTGTACAAAAACGAACAGGTTATTATGCATCAATATCAACAAACAGCTACATGGCTTTTATACATACAGTGAAACCAGCAGATTTAAATAAAAACTACTTTATTGATAGTTCAGTTTCAAATTGCGGAGAAAGCGAAGGAAAAGGAAGCTTGACATTAGATATTGATTATGGAGATATATGCATCCAGAATAATAATATCTCTAATAATATATGCAATGAATATTCATCAATTCGTAGCATCCTTTGGGGAGAATCAAGAAATTGTAATTTCACCACATTCATAGGAAATAAACAATCTAGAAGTCAGTCTCTTAGATTTACTGTTTATAATGATGAAACTTCTTTGATACAAACAGTTTCTTATTGCAATGTTATTGGAAATAAATGCGGAACAAACAGTAACCAAGTTCTATTTAGTTGTAAATACAATACCAATATTGATCACTGCGTATTTTTCAAAAACACTGCAAAATGGATGTTTTATATTGAATACTCAGATTACAAATTGACTATTACTGATTCATGCATCGAAACACAATCAACAACTGGTATTGGAACTATTACATTTACCAATATTACAAAAGAAAATTGTATCATCGATGCCAAAGCATTCACGTTTAAAATTTCATATTTTTTAAACTTTACCGAAGCTTCAACAGAATTTATTTCATAAAATTTTATTTTTTAGTTATTTATGATGCTCCTACAACTTTCTGACATCTCCTTAATGATTGATAATATTAGATTTGCAGCAAAGTGTTGAATGCTTATAATAGGAAACATTTTTAAAAAGAACTTATTTATGAATTGAAAGAGTTTCAGAAAATGTGAAGTATAAACTGAGATTTTTCCATCCCATCATACATATTTAAAGTTCTCAACATATTGAATGACTTGAGAATTAGATATCATAATATGATGAATAGTGCAATAGCTGATCAGCACCGTCACAATTCTTCGATGATTCAGCTCAATAGAGTAGATTATGAACATTGTCAACTCAATATCAATCACTCGCAAAACCAAAGGAGTAAAATGGCGTAACTTCTTTATCCCAATCATTTACATGTATCTTAAAACAAAAATTGCGAGTGACACTGACTTAATCAAAGACTCACAATCAGACATCTTTAAATAATCAAAGATTCCTAAACTTTTCATTATTCTGAGTAACCTAGTAATATTTCTTGAGAGGAAATGCAGTAAGAAGATATACATTTCAAAAAAAGTTTCATAGCTATCATCTTATAAAAATTCCTTGAAAATTCACAGTTATCTTTAGAAAAAATAATTCAAATTTTTATTGTGCTTGAATCAATGAAAAACTGCTTCATTTGGAAATTTAGTGACCGATATAATAATGTTTAATGCCTAATAAATTAACTCCCGCAGCTTATATTTATTGAAAGTGGTATTTCTTGATAATTTGAACAAATATATTGGCATAAGCAGAATAACATGTGTTGTATAGTCTAAAATTAGAGTGTTTTGTTCTTAAAAATGTCAAAAACAGTTAATTAAATAAAATCATGATAAATTTCAAACATTTTATATTAAAATTAAGCAAGTTCTGACTGCAATTGTTGTATATCAACTAAGCACTGAAATTGCTGAATCTTTTGAACTTCAATTATGAATTCTTCTCTTTCAATTGGTTGTAAAGACATCAATTGAAGACCTTCAGCGAGAGATTCATCATTGTGCGATTGTAGGTACTTAGAAATAGCACATCTTTGGATTGTCTTCTCATATTCAGTTGAAAATTCATCAGTTAATGAGAATTGACACCATTTTCCTATAATTGATGAAATATCAATTTCGAATCCAGATATAATCAAGCACGCAATCAAATCAAAAAGTCCATGTCTTGATACTCTATCTTTACCTATTTTTCCTATATATTCTGGCTCATTTTCAAATGCCAAAATTGATTTTTCCGTGAAATAAAAAAGATCTTCATCACTTATGACTTTCAAATAGATCAATCTGGCAATAAACATAAGTTGCAGACAGTTCTCAAGAGGTGTATAATACTCATCAAATACATTTTTGCAGTTATCTACTAAAATACACAAATAAACAATCTTATTTGAAAACATTTCAGAAAATCTCGCAGGATTTGTATATAATTGTGTCAAATGATAACTCATTATTGACTCAACAACAATGTTATATGAATTTTTCTCAGAAATAACAAAGTTTTCAAATAAATCATTGACAAATTCTTCGCAATCAAGCTGTTTTCTAGCAATGAAGTTGAATATATGACAGAACTCAGTAAAAGACTCAACATAATCCAGAGAACAAAAGTTAGAAACGCAGTCAAGAATTGGAGAAAAATCAATTTCAGAATAAAAATTAGAAATACATGGCATAAGCATGCGAATAACATTCCTTGCCAGCTTAGAATTACTTATATCTTCATTTGAATTAACTTCTGCAAGCTCTTTGTTAATTTCTAACCTTTCATTAATAATTTCAATCAAAAATGCAATAAATTCATTGCAGAAATTACTTATTACTTGTGGATAAAATTCAAAACATGTAGAAATAGTTGAAATGGAGATAATTGATCCAAAATTGCTTGAATTTAAAATGATATTAAGTAAATTATTAAGAAGTTCTGTATTTTCTCTGTAAATATTAGTTTTCAAGCTAGATCTTATCATATTACATCCAAGTAAATAAAGTAATTCGTTATCAGAATCAGTATCTAAGAGATTTCCAATATTTGATAGAATTTCAAGAGATAAATCATCATCTAAAAACCATAATGACTGAGAACATAAATATAAAATGTTTGATTCTATTAAAACATCATGATTTTCACTGAATAATTGAATTATTAATTCCCTAATTTTGGTTTTAACTTCAGAAGAACATTCTCCATTTCCAGCAATCTCTGCTATAGCTCTTAGTTTGGCTTCATTGTCAATTTCTCCAAGAGATATTAAAAATAAATTTTGATTCATTGAAAATAATAAAGAAATAAACTGTAATGATACATTTCTTTCTGAAAAATATGAATCATTATTCTCAAATGCGATATCATAAAACATTGAAGGATTTTCATCAATATAACTTATTTCTTCTTCAGATAAAGCCAAAGTCATCAAAGAAATGTTAACTAAAGTAGTAAAATATTCTGTAATATCTATTATTTGAATCATGTTTTGAATGATTTGTAAAAAATATTTTGATATTGAACGAAATGGAAGAATCTTAAATATATTTTCTGAAACAGAGAGAATATTACTGATAAATGGATTCATTACATTCATTAATTCTATATTTGTAATACTAATACTTGAATCTAGAAATTTAAACATGTAATAATAGAGTTTGATAAATAGATCCTCGGAAATACAATCTTGAGATGCTAATATATGTTGTATTAATTGAGATGAAAGTTCTATAAAATCAGTTTGAATTATTAAGAAAATTGATTGTTGAAAATGATGAATCATTGTTTTATAAAAGTTGGTAATGACTATGCAAGATGTATGGCTATCAAAAACACTAGAAAAATGACTGTGAATCACATTAAACACGGAAATAAATGTTTGTAATAATTCATCATCAGATAATTGTGATGCAAGGATTTTAAAAATGTATTTTAATGCATATGATGCAAGTAATATGTTGTTTTCGAGAGAAGATTCGAAATAATTAAGAAAAATTTCAAAAAGATTTTCAGTTCTGTAATCAAATAGAAGACATATAGAACAGTATAGTTTCATACATGATATTTCTGGTGTGTTTCTTGAAAAATATAACTGTAACAGTAAATCTGCAATGGATTTTTGATCAAGCACGGAGAATTTGCCTATATTTCGCACTAAAGTAGGGAAAATAATGGAGAAAAGCATATCATCTGGGTATTGAATGAGAAAATTAAGGATATATGATAAAGAATTTGGGGTATTTTCAATCAATTCATTATACATTGCAACTGAATCGTCTGTGTGATAATTTTGCACCATTAAGATATTCCGAATCTCCTTTATGAATTCATTCATACTGCAGTTTCGGGAAAAAGGTGTCAAAGACAAGAAAAAGCTGTCGAATTTTTAATAAATGATATTATAATGATACACACTATTACTCTAATCTATTTAGTAAGGTGGTCGTTTCTGGTTGATAAAGCCAAAATCTGGGAAAAGCCAGTGGGGAAAAAATAATCTTGTAAAAAAATCGGGCCTCCGGCGGCAGCGCTAGCCCTTCGGGCGCGTCGCCGCCTCCGGCCATGAACATCACAAAGTTAATGTCGCCATTTATGAAATATGCCCTATATTATTTTTCCTTTTTCTTTCCTTTCCTCCTTTTTCCTTTTATTTTCTCCTTCTCTTTCTGTTTTTTTTCTTTATTCATTGATTTCCTCTTGGTATTTCGAAATTTTATTCAAATAATTTAATAACTTTATAAAACAATTAGTTTAATAATTTATACATTATCTACCAATTTTACACTTCAAATTTTACAGTTTTTTAAAGTGGATCAAATTTCATTTTATTAAGATATTAAAGTTTTGGAATCAGTATTATTTTGAAAAATCACCTAAGTTATTTAATTAAAGTGGTATTATTCAAATATTGAAATTTAAATATAATTTGATTTGCTTAATTTTTTAAATCTGTAAGTACAGTTTTGTTTGAAGTAACAAAAAAATGATATATGCAGTTAGCGAAGTAAATTTACTAATAATAAAAAAAAGTTTGCTCTAAATCAATTAATTTAAACCTTTGGTAATGATAGAACATGCATAATATTTAAAATATGGATGAAATTCTTTGTATAAAGGTAAGTTGATGAGTTTTTTTCGAATCTGGGTTTAAAATATCTGAAGGTAAACAATTGATCTTAAGTGTTTATGCTGTATACCAAGAATTACATTAGATTCATTGTGGACTATTTGTTCAAATCTTTCCCATTCAATCACAGGATACTGAATCTGATGGAAAATCATTATTACTGTGAAATTCGCATTGATATCATATGATGATCCATTGCCCGAGAAGTTCGGTGTATCCCAAGTATATGAGGAACACGTATGTTTTTCCCCAGATTTTGGATGAGGTATGGTGAAAATTGAGAACTTTTGTAAAGAAATTGAGAGATTTTGTAAAAAAATTGAGAGGAAAATCTGGTGAAAGAATCACAGATGTGGTGATACCAGAAGATATGGGAATTGGATGAATACAGGATAGTATGCTCCAATATGAATAGTAGAAACATAATCCATTATCAAATCATCTGGGAAACAACTTTTTCTTCTCCAAAAATATTTTGAAAATGAAAAAATGAAAAAAATTTATTACCATAAAAACCAGATTTTATTACCTCGGGGAACGTTTCCCAGCACTTTTCCACCAGAATCGGCCACCTTATATTTAGTATGAAATGAAACAAATTTAATCATATACCCTCAATTTTTAACTTTTGCAACTCCAAAAACCAGGTGTTTTTCCAGAACTACCATCTAGGATGAGTCCTAGGAGCTATAATTCTAGGGTTAGATGATACCCACTTAGTACTTTTATTTGTATATGTTTTAGTGGAATTTGGTGAGGGGTCATGAAATTCGTATCTAATTTGCTATCATCTAAGCTGGTAAAAGTTAGAGAAAGCTATTTACTGGTTTTATATTACAAATATACCTTGTAATAGAAAATATAAGTGTTTGTGATTTAAATTCGCTCAATTAGCTCGAAAATTTGTTTTATATTCATGACAAACTAACACAATCCTATTTATGTGATTGACAATCTGTTCCCAAAATATATCAGCATGAATATATATATTGATATTATTTGCAATTTCATCATTAAATAGTACTTTTTTTTCTATTTTTAATTTAGAAATAGTATATTTATATGATAGTGACACAATATTTTAATTAAAAAATATATGTTATCGATCATCACACTCAAATTGAATTTCAAAAATTTTAGAATTTTTCAATTTCAATATTGAAAATATATTTCTTATATCATAGCGATTCATGTTATAATAATATGGAGAAAAATATTGTTTTAAATCTAAAATTTAAAATAAATGATTGGGCATTACATTATTCCAATTTATTGTTTATTTGTTAATCTAGTGGAAACAATTAATATTTTGGAGAAACAAAAATTTGAAATTTGAAATTTTGAAAAAAATGCATGAATCGGTAATTAAACATTGATTTATTAATTTATTAGCCATGTCTTTGATGTTGGTCTTATTCATAAGCCGATTTAAAGAATTAATTTTTCCAAATCGTGTTTGACATTAACACATATAGATATATCAGGAAAAAAGGTATCACTTATCAAGTTATTGGTTTTTATGTATCTCCTAACTTTGCCTCGTTCTGAATACAATTCTAGTTAACGAATTTTAAATAACTATATGAAGAATACATCATTTTGGTTTTATTATTATTAAAATGATATATATTAGCTATGTATATGCTTGTAAGAATATTATTCCGTGAATTGGAAACAGAAAAAATAAATTTAGACAGAAAATGCATATCTTTAAAAAATAATATGAAATTTAGCTTTGATATTATTATCCGATAAAATATGCATGATAATTACTCCGCAAATAAAATTTAGGAAGCAAGTTGTGACGGTTTGGGCGGTTTTCAATGGCCCACAAGGAAGGAAGTATCGTTTTATCAGGCAACAAGAGGTCTTGAAATGAGTAAAGGACTGATCACCTTGAAAGGTTCAAACTTGCTTGCGCGCCGCAGTCTTAAAAATGATATGTTTCACTTCTGGTCGAAAATTTCAACCTCTATGACAGTTGTTGGATGAACAATTGTGTAGCGGGATGAAATCTGAGTGCGGCCTGGGGCTGCAGCATCAATCTTCCCGGCATCTTTACCGCAATCATCTCTTAGATTGCACACAAAGTTGCGAACGAGCAGCTTTCTATGCGGTAAAGATGCCGGAAAGAGAGAGTCGATGTGAGGTTCTTTTCGAGGCTCCTCGAATGAGACACTGTTCCGCATTGATAACTTGAACGCGGAAGTTTGACCGACAAGAGTGTATTGTGCACTCCTGTCGGTCGCAGTGTCTCATTCTGGGAGACATTGCCTCTGCATGTCTCCCAGAATGGAACAATGTTCCGCATTGATAACTTGAACGCGGAAGTTTGACCGACAAGAGTGTATTGTGCACTCCTGTCGGTCGCAGTGTCTCATTCTGGGAGACATTGCCTCTGCATGTCTCCCAGAATGGAACAATGTTCCGCATTGATAACTTGAACGCGGAAGTTTGACCGACAAGAGTGTATTGTGCACTCCTGTCGGTCGCAGTGTCTCATTCTGGGAGACATTGCCTCTGCATGTCTCCCAGAATGGAACAATGTTCCGCATTGATAACTTGAACGCGGAAGTTTGACCGACAAGAGTGTATTGTGCACTCCTGTCGGTCGCAGTGTCTCATTCTGGGAGACATTGCCTCTGCATGTCTCCCAGAATGGAACAATGTTCCGCATTGATAACTTGAACGCGGAAGTTTGACCGACAAGAGTGTATTGTGCACTCCTGTCGGTCGCAGTGTCTCATTCTGGGAGACATTGCCTCTGCATGTCTCCCAGAATGGAACAATGTTCCGCATTGATAACTTGAACGCGGAAGTTTGACCGACAAGAGTGTATTGTGCACTCCTGTCGGTCGCAGTGTCTCATTCTGGGAGACATTGCCTCTGCATGTCTCCCAGAATGGAACAATGTTCCGCATTGATAACTTGAACGCGGAAGTTTGACCGACAAGAGTGTATTGTGCACTCCTGTCGGTCGCAGTGTCTCATTCTGGGAGACATTGCCTCTGCATGTCTCCCAGAATGGAACAATGTTCCGCATTGATAACTTGAACGCGGAAGTTTGACCGACAAGAGTGTATTGTGCACTCCTGTCGGTCGCAGTGTCTCATTCTGGGAGACATTGCCTCTGCATGTCTCCCAGAATGGAACAATGTTCCGCATTGATAACTTGAACGCGGAAGTTTGACCGACAAGAGTGTATTGTGCACTCCTGTCGGTCGCAGTGTCTCATTCTGGGAGACATTGCCTCTGCATGTCTCCCAGAATGGAACAATGTTCCGCATTGATAACTTGAACGCGGAAGTTTGACCGACAAGAGTGTATTGTGCACTCCTGTCGGTCGCAGTGTCTCATTCTGGGAGACATTGCCTCTGCATGTCTCCCAGAATGGAACAATGTTCCGCATTGATAACTTGAACGCGGAAGTTTGACCGACAAGAGTGTATTGTGCACTCCTGTCGGTCGCAGTGTCTCATTCTGGGAGACATTGCCTCTGCATGTCTCCCAGAATGGAACAATGTTCCGCATTGATAACTTGAACGCGGAAGTTTGACCGACAAGAGTGTATTGTGCACTCCTGTCGGTCGCAGTGTCTCATTCTGGGAGACATTGCCTCTGCATGTCTCCCAGAATGGAACAATGTTCCGCATTGATAACTTGAACGCGGAAGTTTGACCGACAAGAGTGTATTGTGCACTCCTGTCGGTCGCAGTGTCTCATTCTGGGAGACATTGCCTCTGCATGTCTCCCAGAATGGAACAATGTTCCGCATTGATAACTTGAACGCGGAAGTTTGACCGACAAGAGTGTATTGTGCACTCCTGTCGGTCGCAGTGTCTCATTCTGGGAGACATTGCCTCTGCATGTCTCCCAGAATGGAACAATGTTCCGCATTGATAACTTGAACGCGGAAGTTTGACCGACAAGAGTGTATTGTGCACTCCTGTCGGTCGCAGTGTCTCATTCTGGGAGACATTGCCTCTGCATGTCTCCCAGAATGGAACAATGTTCCGCATTGATAACTTGAACGCGGAAGTTTGACCGACAAGAGTGTATTGTGCACTCCTGTCGGTCGCAGTGTCTCATTCTGGGAGACATTGCCTCTGCATGTCTCCCAGAATGGAACAATGTTCCGCATTGATAACTTGAACGCGGAAGTTTGACCGACAAGAGTGTATTGTGCACTCCTGTCGGTCGCAGTGTCTCATTCTGGGAGACATTGCCTCTGCATGTCTCCCAGAATGGAACAATGTTCCGCATTGATAACTTGAACGCGGAAGTTTGACCGACAAGAGTGTATTGTGCACTCCTGTCGGTCGCAGTGTCTCATTCTGGGAGACATTGCCTCTGCATGTCTCCCAGAATGGAACAATGTTCCGCATTGATAACTTGAACGCGGAAGTTTGACCGACAAGAGTGTATTGTGCACTCCTGTCGGTCGCAGTGTCTCATTCTGGGAGACATTGCCTCTGCATGTCTCCCAGAATGGAACAATGTTCCGCATTGATAACTTGAACGCGGAAGTTTGACCGACAAGAGTGTATTGTGCACTCCTGTCGGTCGCAGTGTCTCATTCTGGGAGACATTGCCTCTGCATGTCTCCCAGAATGGAACAATGTTCCGCATTGATAACTTGAACGCGGAAGTTTGACCGACAAGAGTGTATTGTGCACTCCTGTCGGTCGCAGTGTCTCATTCTGGGAGACATTGCCTCTGCATGTCTCCCAGAATGGAACAATGTTCCGCATTGATAACTTGAACGCGGAAGTTTGACCGACAAGAGTGTATTGTGCACTCCTGTCGGTCGCAGTGTCTCATTCTGGGAGACATTGCCTCTGCATGTCTCCCAGAATGGAACAATGTTCCGCATTGATAACTTGAACGCGGAAGTTTGACCGACAAGAGTGTATTGTGCACTCCTGTCGGTCGCAGTGTCTCATTCTGGGAGACATTGCCTCTGCATGTCTCCCAGAATGGAACAATGTTCCGCATTGATAACTTGAACGCGGAAGTTTGACCGACAAGAGTGTATTGTGCACTCCTGTCGGTCGCAGTGTCTCATTCTGGGAGACATTGCCTCTGCATGTCTCCCAGAATGGAACAATGTTCCGCATTGATAACTTGAACGCGGAAGTTTGACCGACAAGAGTGCATTATCCAATCTTTTTTGTCATATACCTCAACCCACAAAGACAAAACCTTACATAAAATAGGTAAACTTTGGTTTTCACTTAATAATGTTTATTTTTAATTTTTTGTTCTTTATATAACTTTTTCTTCTACTAAACTATTTTACAGACTCTACTGAGCTATCCTCACATATATACCTGTGACAATAACACATATATACTCCCTTCATATTCTGATCTCATGACATATTACAGCACAAACTATAATTATACAACATACCTCATAAAGTCTGATTTTACCCCTATCTAAGCGTTCAAAACCTATTTTCCCGCGTAATCTGATTCTTCTGGCTCTGCTGATTCGATTTCTGCTGTCAGATCGTGAAAATATGCATCACACAATGAGATAAACACAAAATACACAACTTAATATTTTCCTTAAAATTTCTCTTCAAGTTCATACTGAAACAACATCTTTTTTTGAAAATACAATTTTTTCAAAAAATGTATGAATTCAAAAGTGCATACTATATCTAGTCATTACCCAACATTAATTTTGTATTTTAGTTTTTAAGATATTCATTTTATTATACGTCTTATTCAGAAAATTAAATATATTTGTGAGGGAAAACGGAGGAAATAATAAATATGTCAAGATCGAGGAATTGACAATTTTAAGGAAAATATTAAGTTGTGTATTTTGTGTTTATCTCATTGTGTGATGCATATTTTCACGATCTGACAGCAGAAATCGAATCAGCAGAGCCAGAAGAATCAGATTACGCGGGGAAAATAGGTTTTGAACGCTTAGATAGGGGTAAAATCAGACTTTATGAGGTATGTTGTATAATTATAGTTTGTGCTGTAATATGTCATGAGATCAGAATATGAAGGGAGTATATATGTGTTATTGTCACAGGTATATATGTGAGGATAGCTCAGTAGAGTCTGTAAAATAGTTTAGTAGAAGAAAAAGTTATATAAAGAACAAAAAATTAAAAATAAACATTATTAAGTGAAAACCAAAGTTTACCTATTTTATGTAAGGTTTTGTCTTTGTGGGTTGAGGTATATGACAAAAAAGATTGGATAATGCACTCTTGTCGGTCAAACTTCCGCGTTCAAGTTATCAATGCGGAACATTGTTCCATTCTGGGAGACATGCAGAGGCAATGTCTCCCAGAATGAGACACTGCGACCGACAGGAGTGCACAATACACTCTTGTCGGTCAAACTTCCGCGTTCAAGTTATCAATGCGGAACATTGTTCCATTCTGGGAGACATGCAGAGGCAATGTCTCCCAGAATGAGACACTGCGACCGACAGGAGTGCACAATACACTCTTGTCGGTCAAACTTCCGCGTTCAAGTTATCAATGCGGAACATTGTTCCATTCTGGGAGACATGCAGAGGCAATGTCTCCCAGAATGAGACACTGCGACCGACAGGAGTGCACAATACACTCTTGTCGGTCAAACTTCCGCGTTCAAGTTATCAATGCGGAACATTGTTCCATTCTGGGAGACATGCAGAGGCAATGTCTCCCAGAATGAGACACTGCGACCGACAGGAGTGCACAATACACTCTTGTCGGTCAAACTTCCGCGTTCAAGTTATCAATGCGGAACATTGTTCCATTCTGGGAGACATGCAGAGGCAATGTCTCCCAGAATGAGACACTGCGACCGACAGGAGTGCACAATACACTCTTGTCGGTCAAACTTCCGCGTTCAAGTTATCAATGCGGAACATTGTTCCATTCTGGGAGACATGCAGAGGCAATGTCTCCCAGAATGAGACACTGCGACCGACAGGAGTGCACAATACACTCTTGTCGGTCAAACTTCCGCGTTCAAGTTATCAATGCGGAACATTGTTCCATTCTGGGAGACATGCAGAGGCAATGTCTCCCAGAATGAGACACTGCGACCGACAGGAGTGCACAATACACTCTTGTCGGTCAAACTTCCGCGTTCAAGTTATCAATGCGGAACATTGTTCCATTCTGGGAGACATGCAGAGGCAATGTCTCCCGAAATGATACCGTCATACCAACACCAATTTATTCCTTCTTTCCATTGTCATACAATTCAATATTTTTATCAATCTTAATCAATTTTTTTATTCTTCTTTAATTCAATTTATCTTTCTCCTAGAATATCTATTCCTTTAACAGACATAAAATCACCAATCGAGCTTTTTCAATACTCAAAATTTCATATAAATCTTTGTTATTTTTTCTCTCATCGCTTATTTTATTAAATATACATATTTCCTCTCACATATCCCTCTTCATATATATTGGATCTCAACACTCATCTATTAGAACAATATATTTTCGCTTAATCTCATATTATTCATTAACAATCTTTCATCTTCTTATTTCTAGTTAACCTACCAATATATATATAGAATATATGCCGAATTACATATTCAGATATATTAAATTCAAGAAATTCTTCTAATATTATTCTCCTATTCATAATAAAATCATATTTAGTCTCACATCACAATTCTATCAGTTCTCCAATATCATATCATATTGGTAACATCATATATATCTCTTATAATATCACTTAAATTTGTATTTTTTTATTAATTATATTTAATTAGTTCTACATTCTATTATTATAGAGGTTTGACAAACTCATCAATAGATAAAATCAAAATCTATTCAGAACTTTGAATCTAATGAAAATTACATTTCGATATCTTTTTGCAAGCTTAATTTTTTGTATTATCTTAAAATACATTTAGTAATGTTATGTACGTGTTGAATACAAATTATAGCGCAGTAACATGCAACTCATCTTGAGATTCACATTTCATTTTCACAATTATTGCATATATACATCAATAACATATTGTACTCATATATCTACACGACTCTAAACTCAATGACATCAAATAATGCTTGTAATATTTAAAATAATTTTTGCATTTTTGATTCTCAGCTTAACTTCTATAAATGTCACCAAAACATTTCATTCCTACCAAGAAATAATATATTAGTAATTAAGCGTTTATTACCATTGTTACTCACATCATATTAATTCATTTTTGTAATTTTTTAAATAAATGACTGCAATCATAAACCCTATGTACCCATATCAACATGTTAAAATTTCAAAGTCTGAAACTTAGTATACATTGAGTTTCATGAAATCAGATAATCTCGTAGATTTCTTAAATATTATATATTGCTGGCCAATAATGATGCAGCATGATTCTCCATCATATCAGCATTCTAAACATATCTTTATTTTGTCAATTGGCATAAATTAAGGGTGCTTTTCAGGCGATAAATGGTATTTTAGATACCTGGGTAGGGGGTCATGAAAAAGTTGCAAAAGTCAAAAATTGAGGGTATTTCACCTTGAATGAAATATCGTTTTCATACAATAATCAGTAAATATTATATATTGATTATGAGATGATAATATCATACACACATGCTCTACTACCGATTATATGTTTATTGATTTTAATCGAATCCAAATTCATTTAAATTTCACAATTTTTGGACAAAATTATTTGAAGTAGGTTGATGCATGATAGAATTATATACTATAAAGAGATTTCAATTCAAGTTTACTATTCATTGATAAAAAGTGACATTTTCATGAATATTTTTTGGGTATTATCCCTCTTTCTTTCCACAGTAGGTGGCGTTCTTATGCTATTATATGCTCTTCCTCTTAAAAATTCATGGATCACAAAATTATCCAAACTTTTATACAGATTCAGAGCATTTCTATTTTGCAGCGCCGGAATCTATGTTTTTCTAATTATCCAAGAATTCAGCTCCATGAAACACGAAAGCATGCATAAGAAAGATATGGAAGGCAATGGCGCTGAATTTAGCCGTAGATCTGCCAATTTATTCAGAAACCAAAGAAACTTGTACATTGTTCTCATTGGCCTCTCCATACAGCTTGGATTGCTCATTTTTATTTGGCAATCACATTCAATGGCAAAAAGATACAAAAATCTTGTTCGCCAAATCAGAGAATCGCAAAACGAGCATCATGATTAAGATTACCAGCCAATGTTTCATGTAAATAATCTTTTGTTTTCATTTTACTTTTTTCATATTTTCCTTTTTTTTTCATAATTTTCATTTGCATTGCCTTATATTACTTTTGGTGATCGAAAAAAGGAAACTTATTTAATTTTATATTCAAATCTTTATTACAATCAAATCCTAAAATAAATTTCATCTTCTTCTTTAACATTGACCTTTGCTCCACTTTCGTTCATCTTCTTTAACACATCAGAGATCTTCTTACCCTTCTGAACACCAGCTCCTTCGCCTTCAATAATATTACCGTCTTCATCGACATAAATTGTAACATTTTGAACTGGTGGCTCGTCCTCGTCAGAATAGTAGTAATAGTATTCTTCTACGACTGGTTTAGGCTTTGCTGGTGATGGCTTCTCTTGTTTCTTCTTTGGAGACTTCTTTTCATCTTTCTTTTCTTCCTTCTTTGGCTCTTTCTTTTCTGGTTTCTTTGGTGTTTCTTTTTCTTTAGGCTTTTCCTCTTCTTTCTTTGGCTGTTTGTGGTTAGAAGAATGAGAATGTTTTCTAAATCCAGGCAAAATCTTTGTATCTGGGATAGGAACAGTATTAAGTAAACCTAAAGCACCAGTTGGCTTTGTAATGGTTAATCTTACCTTAACATCTTTGTATCTTGGTCCTGGATACAAAGTATCGTAAATTTGAATTATATCGTCGACATTCTTTCTAACAATCTTAACAAAGACCATACCTGGAAGGATTTCGTCTTTTGTGTATGATGTATTAAGCCTCTTACTTGTTCTCTTGATGTTCCAGTTTTCAAACTTAATGGAATCGAGAGATCTTGGCTCATTCTTACGGTTGAGGCAATCTAGGATGATTGTTTCACTACCTCCAAATGGAAATGAGGTTAAGACATGAATCTCAAAATTCTGTTCAACCTGGCAAATTAAAATTGATGGTGTATTTCTGGCAGAATCTGGGAAATCTTTAGTAACATATTTCTTGTCGCCGTGGACTTCTGTTACAGTTCCATTTTCCACAGAATAATAAGGGTAAGTAGGTGCAAGTCTTCTTGGAACAGTTGGTAGTTGCTGGAAAGCAAATGATTGAGAATACTTTTCTTCTGGTTTAGAAATATTTACTTTAATGGTTTCGGGATATCCTTCAACAAGAAGAGATGCAATAGTTTCGAAAGAATTACTAGCTGTTCCTGCTTGGAGTATTCTAAGAACTACAGCTCCATTTGGAATAGGGAAGCTTGAATCAATCAAATTTGTTATTGAATTAGCGTGACGTAACTTTCCGGAATTGTTAGTCATTTTTTCAAGAACTACTGAACCTGTTAATGTCTCTCTTGTTACAGTTATGGTTGCCATATCTGGAATGAATCCTGTAGCAGTAGAGGTCATATAATTACCGTCATTTTTAAGTGCCAATATATACAATTGACCATTCTTGAGCGGATTCAAGGTGGGGAGGTTCATAACGTTCAAACTTTCTTCAGATTTTTTAGTTTTACGGTTTAATTTGTATTGGAATGAACTTATCTTCTTACCATCTTTTGGAATAACCTGTGAATAGAGATATACAAAGGGATCATTTGAATGTGTATCATTATGTTTTTCATCCGACTGAGAGTTCTTGGAAGGATTAACCGTGCCTTTATCATGGTGAGTATTTTTATTTGAATGATGATGATGACTCATGCAATGGTTGGATTAAAGCAAAACTATTTATCAAATAAATTGAATTCAAACGTATGTGGTTAATAAATTTTCTCTGCCTTTGAAATTCTTTGTACATTTTTGGTTATAAATATACTAGTTCTTATATTGTATGAAATGTTGTAATCAATGTAAAGTATTGAATATTTTCAGAATATAGTAAATTGTTAATAAATCAGCCTTTTGATATAAATACTAACAATAATGATTGAAAACAAAACTTTTCTCAAAAGAAAATTGACAGTTAGTATCGCTCAAATTTATTATAATTTTTGGATCGAGATAATATTTGTTAGTTCAATTTTTTTGCTTTTTTTTGAATTCATTCAAAAAGCACGCTATTAAAAAACCGCCCAGTCAAATTTTGTCTTCATTCAAATCCAAAATTCTTATTATTTTCAAGTATAAATTTATAAGCATCAATAAATTATCTCGGAAATTTCTCAATCTCAGAAGATCCAGTTCTGTTTAAAAAAGCTTCGGCATTAAAATAATATGTTAATCTATCAATTCCATTTATAAATTATAAGTTTTAATCAAATTTTACTATAATCAGATTTCCGGAATTCGGGCGCGTAAAGGGTTGGCGTCCTAAGGCGTCCTGATGTAAACTATTCAATTTTTGAGAAGTTTACACCATAATTGAATAGTTTATGGCGTCCTGAGAGGAGATTTCAATGGGTATGGCGTCCTAAAAAAATAGAAGAAAATGATTTTTTCTCGATTTTTCTAGAAATTGAATTTTTTAAAAAAGAAAAAAATCAAAACGTATACATTCAAGAAAGACTATAAATGAAGATTTTTCTATTTTTTTTCATTCTAAAACATCTTTTTTTGGATAATTTTTTTTAAATAAATATGTAAGAAAGATTGAAGAAAAAGTAAATTTACTTTCAGAAAATTCGTTTTACATGATGTAAAAAAAAAAAAAAAAAAAAAAAAAGGTAGTGGGGCTTCCAGGGCTGCGCCCCTCTAGCCCCCTGAAGATGTTAGTATAAAATGAAGTTCTTATATACGGGTCTTCCAGGAGCTTTTCACAAATTATATATGTTTTCATGTTTTGTCAAGACTTCTTCGTAAAATCAGACAAAAATAATGTTTAGGGTAGAAGGTTAGATATAACCTCTTTTCTAACCTCTTTTCTACCCTCTTGAATTTTCAAGACTTCTTCGTACATGTTTTGTCACTTTTCTGTCACTTTTCAGGAAAAAACATTTTTATTATATATATAAAATGAATTTTACAAAACCACCGTTACCCTTCTTTGGAAATAAGAGTAGATGTAAAGATATTCTATTGAGAGAACTTAAGAAACTACCGAATGGTCTAACATTTGTAGACTTGTTCGGGAAGTTTCTATATATCTCATTTGTGCCATACAATATTTCCTGACTCAAAGATTATATGCAATGACTTCGACAACTATATGAACCGTCTCAAACATATACCAGACACAAACAAATATTGAAAGAGTTAAAAGAAAAGATACCTATAGGTAAGATGGAACGTATACCATTAGATAAGAAAAATACTGTCAGAGAGGTTTTGAAAAAGGCAGAGTATATTGACTGGGATAGTATATCTGCTAGACTATTATATAGTGGTGCTATAAGAGTTCATGACATTGAAACACTTATGTCAAAAGTTTTATATCTTAACTATACAAATGTTTTCAAAGAGAACATAGAAAAATATATTGAGGGTATAGAGTTTGTGAGATGTCATTGGACAGAGTTGTATGAAAAATATAAAGACAAGGAAAATGTTTTTTTATAGTGGCCCCGCCGTTCTATAACACATGGGATTTTCAATACCAAGTAGACTGGACTTTGAGAGACTCTTTAGAAACTTTAGACGTTTTACATAACCATCCATGCTTTTACTTTACATCCGATAAAAGTGGTTTGGAAAGTGTCATGAGATGGTTAGAGGACATACATGACTATGAGTTTAGATACGATAAGATAGAATATGAGAGAGGTCCTATAAACTGGAGAAAGTGTCATAACAAAGAAATTTTACTAGTAAGTAAATGTGGTTTGAAATAGGACTACTTGTTTTAGGTTTTTTCCATTGTGTCATTTACTTATTTGACGTGGCAGAAAGATATAGAGAATATGAAGATGAACCAATGCCTGCAAATGTTCAGTATATGTACTCGTAAGAGATATTTTTATCTAATATTAAATGGACGCACAGAACTTAGCGAATGCACAGCAACCTGGACAACCAAACCCAGAGAATATTCCAAATGAAGTTAGAATACAAACTGCAATGGCAAACTATGGTCAAGTGCCAACAGATGTACAAATGCAAACTGCCATGTCAAATGACGCTGCGTTAGGCTTACCACCATGGTATGCAAATATGAGATGGAAAGAGTTTTATACAAACCCTGAAGTGGGATATAAACAACTTTATGCAGATGACGCAAACACAGGAGTTGACCAGAATATGTTTTCTACCAGAGGAGAAACAGAATGTATGAGCTCCAGTTAAAGAATGCTATGGAACTCAACAGGAAACGTAAGAGACTAGGCGGACATTAGATTTTTACATATAGTAAAATGGGTTTCTTCAGTAGTATTGGAAACTTCTTTCGAAATGTTGGAAGAGGTATATGGAATGGAATAAAAACCGTAGGAAGAGGAATTTGGAACGGAGTCAAAAATATTGGTAAAAGAGTAGGTCAGTTCGTTGGTATTATACCTAAAGACCCTGAACCAGAAGAACAAGCTCCTGTTATACAACAGCCTGAACCTGCACCACAGTCTAGTTGGCAACCAAATCCAACACCTCAACCGTATTAAAAATTATATTTTTACCGTTCGATAGTAGTTGTATATGAAACTAAGTTCTAAGTAAAACGCATGGTATAATGGAATTATTCTCTTTCTTCCATCTGTAGTAAACCATACTTGAAAGTCTGAAATACTTCCACTCGGTGGTTCATATAGCTTTGTAGGTTTTTCGTAAAAGTCATTCATCAGACATAAGAAAGAGTTTTGCGCACCAGAAAATGAAGCATGAACTATAATAGCATCTGAGTCGAAAACATTTTCATATGTTCCATTAGGGTTTTCGACTTCATAAAAGTCCGGGTGTACTGGATATTCTGCAGGCTGATTTAACATCCTCAAAAATCTATACCATGCCAAGTTGTTATATTTTGTAGAAATATAAACGTCTTCTCCAAGGTCTTCTATTCTATTGATTTTAACAGTTGCATTTTTCCTGTCATATATAATATCGAGATGGTACTCTCCTTCGTCAATGTTGTACTGTTTTGCATATTCGAGATAGATATCGTTTATTTTTTCTTGAAAAGCTTGAAGAGTTGTTTCTAAGTTTACAAGCAAATTCACTTGTAAAAGTTTTCCCTGTTCAAATTTCTCATACGTACGTTTCTCTTTGTTATAGTATCGAATTTCAAAAGCGACCGTAAATGGGAAACCATGTATGGCTTCTGAAATGAATTTCATTCTACGAAAGCCAATAGCTTTTGTGACGGATGGGTCTCTTAGCCATCTTAACGGGTAGTCAAAACGATAGCCTTCATGCTTTACGGTCTCTGTCTCAAACTTTTGACCGACATTCGTAAAAAGTTCATCTAATGGTTTAGTTGTAGCAACTCTTGAATTTTCTTTTTCTATTGAAAGCATATTTTATCTAGAATAAAAATGTCGAAAGAAACAGCGTCTATGAGAGAAATACAACACAACCGACAACTCATTTTGCAAGCTCTAAATAAGAACACAACAAACTTTTCAAACTATTCTAAGATATCTGAGTCATTGAAAGAAGGAAACTTAAAACTGACGATAAACCCAATGACAGATGAGTTTCTGTTTCAAGACAGTAAGAACCATACTGTTTGTATAAATCCAACAAAAAGAACTTTAAACGAGAAACCTATAGATGAACTTCTTTTGAAAGCAGATATTGACAACAAAGCTGACAAAGAGTATGTAGATGCAACAAGAGACTATATTCTCGCATGGACAGATAGAACATACCCACAAAAACATCATACACATAACATCTATGACGTAGATGAACTACCAGCAATGTTAGATGACAAAGCGGATAAAACATATGTTGACAATAAAATGTCAAGTGAAGTGACAAGAGCTGACAAAGAATATTCTAAAAAGACTCATACACACGATTTTTCGCAACTGTTGGTATAGAAAATATTGCAGGAACGGTTGAAGAACCTGATGGAACTGGTGGGGATGTACTACTTTGGAAACCTCCTAACTTTCCACAAGGTTTAACATCGGATGAAGACATAACGACGATGAAATACACTAGATGTAGAAATGTCTATGTCATGGAGGATGAAAACAAAGTTAAATTCACTGCTCAAGATTTATATGACAACAAAGCTGACAAAACATATGTTAACGTTGAGTTAGATAAAAAGCTGACAAAACATATGTTAACGATGAGTTAGATAAGAAAGCTGACAAAACAGAGCTTCAAACGTTAAAGACAGAAATACTTCAAACACTATATCCTATAGGTTCTATTTACACGTCAATGAACTCTACCAGACCAGAAGTAGTACTTGGTTTTGGAACTTGGACTCAAATAGTCGACAGGTTTTTGTATTGTGCAAACTCTTCAAAGGAAACAGGTGGAAGTAAAACGATTTCAGGTGCAAATTTACCTGCGCACAGTCACTACATAAATTTAAGTACATCTGAAGCAGGTTTGCATAGTCATAGATTTTGGGATTGGTCAGGAATGACAAAAGGTAAAGGATATGATGTTAAAGAGGACGTTAAGTTTGCTATAAATTGTTACTGAGTAACACTGAGGTAGGAGGAAGCCATACACATCGCGTTTCAGGTATACGCAAACAACGGAAAAGTAAAGACTACATGCCACCTTACATGACAGTTTACGCATGGTATAGAAATGCTTAGTCGTCATTTTCAACTTCTTTAGCATATTCGTCAGGAGTTGTCTTATATTTGTTAGGAACTGTCTTTGAAAGTATACCACCTTGAACTTTGACAAGTTTGAAACGAGTCTGACAATAGTAGTTTTATCTTCTGCTTGCAGTCTGTACATTTTGCCATGTTTGCCTAAAACTTCATAATATTCTCTTGTATACTTTCTTCTATTTTTACGAACACGAATGTGAGTACCTGTCGAGTTCCCATTGTTGTCATAGTCAATATATTTTCATATGGGTCGCGTTTAGGTATTTCTATTTTTACTTTGTCACCTTTCTTAAGTTTGAAGCCTGGCATTCTTTCTTGTTTGTCTCTTTTGACTAAACTATTAAATATATAGTCTTTCTCTAAGTCAGGGTTGTTTTTCATTTCTTCGGGGGAGTGGTTTCCCAAACCTTTTTGTTTACGGCTATTGTAAATATTTAAAACTTGTCTCATCTTTGCCATGGAGAAGTGTCTATATTTGTCGTCATATGACATTTCATCTACCTCACCACCTTGTGGTTGGTTTAAGTCTCTTAAGATTTTATACAACTGTCAATGACACCAAGAGCAGAATGGTTTTGGTCGACAATGAAATATTGGTTTACATTTTTGAACGCAGATAGTTTTTTACATCATCTGATTTGAAAGAACTTTCACAGTCAGATGTCAGTTTTGTTGGATGGTATTTGTCAACGAATATTGTCAAAGCAGTTTTCACATCTAAAATATTTTTGGACCATAATGGTATGGCTTCACAGTATCTTGTGTTTTGACCAACAAATATTAGCCAGTATGGTGGTCCATCTTCTCTATACCTCGGAATGTTTTCCAAGATATCCATAAACCAAGCATTTGGTGTTGAACTAAAGATTTTTACCATGAGTGCTTTCTTTGTCGCTTTAGAAACATAGGGGTCCTTGTTTGGATTCGTCATTTTTTAACCCATAAGAAATGGGTTTATTGGCGCATTAGCAGGAGTTGCATCCAGATTTTTGCCCGCAGTGGGAACAATAGCCAGAGGTGCATTTGGAATTGGAAGGAAGATTTTGAGTACATTAGGTATACTGAAAGAGAAAGCACAACCTATTATACAAACTGTACAGAAAGGTTGGGAGGTAGCACGAGATGCAGCAAATCTTATTCCAAATCCTGAAACAAGAGGAAAAGTTCAAGGATGGATGGACAATGTAGGAAGACAAGCAGGAAACTACTATAACAAAGCAAATGACTACTATAACCAAGCAGGGCACTATAGGACCAAGGTGAAAGATTCTTTAACAGAGGATATAACCATGCACAACAATGGGAAACAACAACCAACCGCAACCACCTCAAACGTGGGAATGTAAATTTTTTACTGAGATGAATGAACAATACAGCATTGAGACAAATGGTTCAAGATGGATTTGTCGACTTCCAGCAGTTACACAACCACGTGTTTGTCAAGTCCTCCTATACCTCAGGAAGTTTTAGACCGACTTAAAAAACCTAAACAACCAGTTGAAAACAAACCAAACTAAAATTTTTTACTGAGATGAAATGAACCGAAGAAGTTGAAACGGTAGATTTGACACCACAAACAAAAAGTTCAGAACCATTGTCAAAACCTGTCAAAGAACTTACAGATGAAGAAAAAAATTCAATAATAGAAAGTGCCAGGTCTGGAAATACAAACCCTAACTACAAAGTCACTTTTCATAGAAATGGAACGGCTAGTATCTCAAAAAAGAAACAAACTCTCACAAATAAAATATTGAAGTCTGAAGGAGCTTTCGAGACAACAGATGGAAAAGTTTACTTCACTGACCAACAGTTCATTATAGAACATCTCATTGACTTAGAGTCGAAATATTCTAAACTTTACAACAAACACAAAAAGTTGAAAGGAAAACAAAAACAAATGGCATATGATATTTATGAAGATGTTGACGACACAACCATACCTGCAAGTGAGGTAAAGTCAGAGGAACCGAAAAGTGACGAAAAACCGATAGAAGAAGAAAAACCAAAAACTGAAGATAAACCAAAACCAAAGTTTAGTTTCCAAACTAAACCAAGTCAACCTTCATTAGCTGGTATGGGTTGGCGTCAAAGACTTATGGCAGCAGGCGGTTATGTTAAGTAAAGAAAAAAATATTTTTTTATTTTTATAAAAATGCCCCCATATAGAATGGATAGAAAATCTGCTAGAATAAAAGCAGAGTTGCAAAGATATGGTTGGAAAGTTTCAAAGAAGTTTAAATATAGGAAGGGAAGACCCATAAAAGTCTATGACAAACTGGCTGGTCTGACCTATGAAATGGACTTGGAAACAGCACGCGCAAATTATCCAAACAGGTTAGAGAGGTTAGAAGAAGAACGTCTTATGGACATGCCTTTCGATGTTTCTGAGCCTCAAGTTGAAGGACACGACGGCTTTGCCAGATTCTACTGGAAACATGACGAACAATTGCATCCTTTGAGAAGGAAAAAAGGGAAGGGTGAAGACAAACATGCTCCCATGGAAAGAACAAGATATGCATATGAGAAGTATCGTGAAGTTAGAAGTCAAATTACATCTGGTCGAACCTTTACAGTAAACTTTGACGAAGGAAAGAACAAAGAAGGCTTCATGGGTGTACTTGCTGCAATTCAAGACGGAAATAAGAAAGGATACAATCTCAGACTAACCGTAACAGATTTAGATGGTCACATTTACTATGCACATGGCAATGTCACAACAGCCGCACAACTTCTTGACGCTTTCAAGACTACAAAGAGAGAACAAATGGTTGACTCCGACTCAGACATTTTGAATGCAATTGAAGGAATTGCAAGTGTAAGTTCGAATGGTACCAACCTAACCCTCAAGCAGTCAGACAACATGCTGGATACTTCCCGTTCATAAATAAGTCTGACATTGACTTGACAAGGTATGGAATTTACAATTCAATTGAAACAATTGTCAATGAACCTTGTATTCTTACATGTCTCAGGAACTCTGGTCTTGTTTCAGAAGAGAAGATGAAGTATCTTGAGTCATGTGTGAAGACAAGGTACATTCTCAGAGGTCAATTGGCAAATTGCACCGTTGGCAAATGTCAATATCCGAGTCAACATACCGACTGAGAAAGGTTCTTCACATGACGACTATGTTGTTGACAAAGACTTACCATGGTTGAAGATTGTAATTGTCCACAACCACTTCATGTTGAACGAAAGTCTTACAAACCCATTGTTCGGAAAAGGCAAGTGCAACATTGTCAGAGCTGTTAACATTCTTTTCGAGAAAGGTTTGTTGGAACCAATTCCAGATGACAAGCTGACAGAAACTTTTGTACCAAAAGACGAAACAAACTTTTCATTGTTAGCAAGACCAAAAGTTGTTCCAGACAAAGTTATAGCACAAAAGAAGTACACTGTTCCAAAAGGAGTTGGATTGTTCGGATACCAACCTGAACCAGAAGAACTTCCAATGAGGTTGCAAGAACTTCAAGATGCTATAAACAAACTTCCATTGAGACATCCAATTGACGTCAAATTGTATTGGAGAGCATCGGAGTTAGGTCAGAAGGTTTTATATGAAACAGGTTGCTTCGACGATGTTTATGAGATAACAGGAGAAGTTTCTCAGAAGATAAGAGACTCACTTGAATTTCCACGAACTGGACCCATTGGTTGCGACAAGTTCGACTCAGATGAAAAGATATACTATGTCGACCTTAACGCTGCGTACATGAGGTTCGTCCAATATATCCCGACTGGAATTCCAAACGAAGATGGTGAGTTCCCAGGAAGGAACTATACAGTTGGAAAAGTCATACAACAACTGTATGATATTAGGAAAGCTTCAAACCCCAAACTTGCAATGACACTCAAATTGCTTATGAATTCGACATGGGGATATTCCATTAAGAAACCTCAAGAGATGAAGAGTAAACACTATGAGAAGGTCGACAACTTTGTTGAAAGGTTCTCCCCTTTTGTTTTGAAGTACGAATTCACTCAAGGTCAAAGTGGCTTAGTAACCACATTAAAACCTATTGTCGAACATTGGTCTTACCCTCAGTTCGCAAAGGCAGTCCTTGACAACTACAACAAATTCTTCTCCGAAGTCAAATCCAAAGTCAAGGTTTACTATGAGAACATCGACGCACTCATGACGAACGAAGAAGGCTATAACAAACTCATTGAAATGGGAATGGTCGGTGAAAAGATGGGTCAATTCAAATTGGACAAAATTTTCACCGAAGTTCATGTCCTCTCCAAGCGTAAGTACTGGGGCATACTTGAAGACGGCACAGAAATAAAACATTGCATGAAGTAAAAAATTTTTATTCGAATTTGAATCGGACAGGTCGAGTTACACCATTCTTGGTCTCAAACTCATATATAACCTGTTTGTCTGTATTTTCGTCGACTATGGCACGAGACACGAACATTGACCAAACGGACAAAAAGTGTCATTTCAGATGGTCACGCAGCCAATCGCATTCGAGCACTTCGAAGAAGCCTTACGTTCCAAGGGAGAGGGTGTCTGGTGCAAGGCAGAGGTCATGAGACTCTACGAGCAGTACATCCTCAATGCCTGGGAGGACAAATCGTCCTTGGATTGGCAATTCTACCAACTCCTCTGGGACGACCTCCTACGCAACTGGGATGACGAAAGAGTCCAATTCAGGGGTCAGGAACTACTTGTCCAAATTCTCATTAATTTAAGCTACTTACGCAACTAAACACCTAAATTTACTTGGGGTTTCCCCCTAAAATAAAATTTTTTTACTCTTAGAACCACTCGAGGTTCTCCTTACGGTTGTTGAGCTTGTCACCGTCAATGTGTCTGACCCTCGTCTTCTTGTCTGGATTTGGAACCCATTGCATACGACAAGCTTCCCATGGAAATTGTACCGTAATTCCGAAGGGTAAGGTTCAAGTGTCCCAAGTTGTTGAGGACTGGGGTAAGAACCTTGCCTGTCTCCTTGTTGCGGATTTGGTATGGGTAGGGTTGGGAAATTTCGTAAGTGTCATCGGCAACAAGGGTTGCCCAAACTTCCTCTTCTTCGTGTTTCTCTTCTTCCTCTTCTTCCTCTTCCTCTTCTTCGTGTTTCTCTTCTTCCTCGACAATTCCTTCTTCAATTCTGTGTTCACGAAGTACGGTGTTGCATGTTCTGTCCTTTCCGAGTACCTTCCAGATGGCGTCTATCTCTTCGAAGAAACGGTAGATGAGTCTGGCAAGGTCTCGGTTCTCTCTCGTAAATGCGCAAGGTTTCCGTCAAATCATTCAGGCATTTCTCATTGGAAGCTTGGTTCATGAGGACATCGGCTTTGAGCTTGGTCATCTCTTCCATAAGACTACTTTGGAGAGTCTTACGGTGTTTGTCAGATGAGCTTTCAATTCAATTTGAATTTGAACTGGGCGCTTTTCTGGCAACCTTGAAAGGACATCTGCCATTGAGTTTGGCTTCGGTGCTTGTTCGGACATCGAAAAAATGAAGTGGTTTGAGAATGACGGTTTTACTTCAAAAAGCTTGTTATGACAGTTATGTCATACAACAAGTTTAAAATAATATCTTGTTCTTCTTCTGAACGTTTGTTGTCTCTTCCGATAAAAGTTTCGAACATGAGAACCAAAAAACGTTTTTTGAGATTGCGGAAGAGTTCAGGCAAACGTTCATATTCTGGATATGTTGGGAGCAGTTCAAAACATCTGAGCTGACTTTCGGACAAAATTGGGACAATGTCAGAAAATTCATCTTTGGTCGGACTGCTTGAAGGTAAGTCCCTTACATGTAAGTAGCTCTGGTAAAGTCTTCTCATTTCTGCTAACTTTTGGAGTATAGCTTCGTAGTTTAGAAGTTTTAATTTTAATTGTCTTATTCCACTCTTTACTTCTAAACGGTAACTATCCATGAGGTCAAGAGTAGCTTTGGTAGCTTTAAGTGGAGCTATCTGTTCCTTGACTCCTGCAATTTTGGTTGCAATTGTGGTTTGAGCTCCTTCAAGTTCGCCGTCTATGTCGTTCTCAACGCCTTCAACCATGGCTTGAAACTCTTCATCGGTCCATTGAGATTGGTGTGGGACGAATTTAACTTGCTTCATTCAAAAAATGAAAAAAATGTTTTTACTCAAAGCGTGCCATGTATATGGCTATAAGAAACTTACCAGAAGGCTTCTTCTTCACATGAGTCTTTGGCAACTTGAGTGTTGGTGTTGGAGTTGGGTCTGGAATTTCAATTCTCTCTCGAGCGCAACAACAGATGTCAGAATAACATTCCCCACTGTCTTTCTTGCCACCATAAATTGTGTATTGACCGAACTTGCATTTGCAGGAAGACCGGTCAATACAAGGTTCACAGTTGAAATAGTTGTACACAAACCTGTTGAGTACGAGTGTGAGTAAAAACATAAAAAAAAGTGAAGTTAAAATGAGATGTTTACTGAACTGGCTGAAGAATTGGTTGGATGTCGCCTTCTGAGGTTATGAAGAACGGCTGTCCAGAGTAGTGAAGTAGTGCTCTGAGAATTTGTGTAATTCGTGGAATTGGGCTCTCACGATATGGAAGTAGTATCCAAGGACGTTTCATGAAGAACTTCAAGAGGGCTTCTTTCTTCACATCCTTAATATCATCGAATGCAGTGCCTTCTGGAACTTGAATTGCAACACCTGTTTCAATTTCCAACTTTAAGACACTATTCTTGGACAACCAGAAGCCAATGGACTTGCTTGGTTTGCACTTGCTGAGATATTCCTTCACGGTTTCATTTACCTCAATTAGATAAATTGCTTCGTCTAAGGGGTCAAGCTCCATACTGAGTCAGTACAATATTGTACTTTTTCAAGACAATGTTGTACTTTTTCAAGACAATGTTGTACTTTTTCAAGACAATATTGTACTTTTTCAGAACAATGTTGTACTTTTTCAGAACAATGTTGTATAAATTCAGTACAATGTCTCTCAAATTTGAGTACAGCTGTACTTTTTCAGAACAAGTCTTGAACTTTTTCAGAACAATGTTGTACTTTTTCAAGACAATGTTGTACTTTTTCAAGACAATGTTGTACTTTTTCAAGACAATGTTGTACTTTTTCAAGACAATGTTGTACTTTTTCAAGACAATGTTGTACTTTTTCAAGACAATATTATATTGTTTCAGAACAAAGACGGTTAAGACACAAACGAATGTCCGACGTCCCACCTACTGAACCCGTTCCACAGCCAGAGGAACAGCATGCTCCAGCACCACAACAGTCTCCTCAGCAACCTCAGTTCCAACAAGGACCTCCGAATTACTACCAATTTCCACCTCAAGGTTACTACCCACCACAAGGCTTTCCAAACTACCCACCACAAGGCTTTCCAAACTACCCACTCAACCCTCCTCAACCCATGCCTTACTTCCCTAACCCTTGGATGTTCATGTCAAACCCTCCACCCCAATTCCAATCTCAATCCCAATCGAAGAGAGACCAAGAGTTCGAAGAAGGTCTGAACCGTTTACGCAAAGAGTATGCCACAGCCCCTATGGAAGATGACAGGCTTTCAGTCTCTTCCCTAAGGTCGACCAATTCGACTCGTACCACAGATTCGGTTCGTGACCGTGAAGACTACCTCAAGCAGTCTGAGAGACTCTTCATCTTACAGCCATTTACAGTTGGAGCTCTCAAGAACATGCGCAATTACGAAGGTCAGACACCAGCTGGAGACCGCAAAACAGACGTACTCGCAAGAGCAGTCCAACTGGTCAAGACAAAGACTGAGATAGTCGACTTCATTCTTGCAGCTTGCCCATACAAGTAAAAAAATAAACAATTACGAGTTAAACTTTTTACTCTTTCTTTTCTGAGTTGTTTAGAGCTGGTTTCTCTTGTAGAAACCTTTCGTACTCTTCCATGGTCATGTAATTGCGAATTTGGTACGCAATTCCAGGTTCGTTGTTTTTGAACCTTACGTATGTAACGCTTCCATCCTCCTCAGGGAAGTAAGCTGCTAACATCTGACCAAGTTTTCTCGGTGACTCGGAGCTCATAAAAATGTCACTTTTTAAACGTTAAGTTTTTAGTCTTATTTTACCCTTTGTTTGTCAAGGTAGTATTGGAGTGCAATTTCTCCAAATTCTCTGTGTCGGAGTTCTTCAGCATTTTCCAAGGTGTACCTGGAGAACTCAAAGAAGTTGTCAAGAAGATACTGCCATGCTGCTCTTCTGAGTTCGTCGGTATTTTGGAAGTGTTGCACCTTCGAGTCTTCGGACATGAAAAAATGACACTTTTTCTATTAAACCGTTTTGGCATTTCTCATGAGTGAGTATAGTTCTCCCGAACCATTGGAAGAGAAGAAGTACCCTTGCTGGCAAAAGACAAAAATAGTTGCCTTAGTTGTCATTGCAATTGTACTCGTAATTGAATTCATTGTACTTCTCTTCACGTACATAAAACTCAAGGACGGCATATGCTTTAAGAAGCTACCATCTTACTAAGACTAAACACTTAGATTTTTCAAGCTTGACTTTTTACAATTTGAACTTTGTTGCTGAATTCAATAAAAATATATTTTAGGTGAAGAGGTGAGATTTCACCTCTTTTTTCACCTCTTTTTTCACCTCATGAATTTTCATGATTTCATCGTAAATGTTTTGTCAAACATGAACGTAAATGTTTTGTCGAAACTTCATCGTAATGAGCGTAAATCAGACAAAAATATATTTTAGGTGAAGAGGTGAGATTTCACCTCTTTTTTCACCTCTTTTTTCACCTCATGAATTTTCCCGAAATAAAAAATAAAGTTGGTTTTTTTAAAAAAATATTTTTTTATTTTTATTGTAAGAACATGTTAGCAACAACAGCACCAAACTCTTTAGTCATGAACCCAACTTCAATGTTAGTAGAGATGAAAAGCTTCATTCCTTCTTCATATACTTTCGAAACAACAATCCAGAAGATAAAGCAAGAACTTCTCCAAGGAGATTTAGACTGTAGTGCGAAAGATGAAACAAATGAACAGTATCTTTATGAAATGCAGGATATTATTGACCATCTACCTAAACTTCCTGAAATACAACAACAAAAGCTTACTATTCCTGAATTCGATGAAATAGAAGTCAAAGCAACTGACTCGGTAGAAATAAAGAAGTTCATACGAAAGGTAAACTATGAGTTTCTTGGATTTCATTGCAACCACAAAGTCATGGACAAAGACTGCGATATGGTATATAAAAATGTTTCTGACCTTTACAAATCCGAAGAATTTAAGACCTACGACAACTTTGTTTCGTTAGTTGCAAAATGTGTATGGCAGATAAGAGATAAAGATAGAAGAGGTAAAGTATGGAACGAACAAATAAAACCAGCAACTTTTGAGTTAAAGAAAACCATTGACGCCTTAGTTGTACTTGCAGGTCAAATTTCAATGTACAATGCTAAAATGAACCCACAATGTTCTAAATGTAAAGCAGCAATGAGGAAATATAACTACTCCGTCAAAGAGATAGAACGTATGCGAAACGACTATGCAGATTTAAAGAAAGAAGCAGAGAAACCAGCAGAAGATAAAATGGACATGTTGACATTTCTGAACAAAAACTATCCAACTGCTGACGATTTCCTTCTATCTGACGTCAAGAAGAAGTATAAAGAAACTTTCGGTATCGTTAAAACATTCGATGTACTGACAGAAGAAATAGAAGCTACGAAATTGTTTAGGATTTCAAATATACATCATACAATTCATGTAAAACGCTTATAAAATAACAGGTGAAAAAAGAGGTGAAAAAAGAGGTGAAATCTCACCTCTTCACCTAAAATATATTTTTGCTGAATTCAGCAACAAAATTCTGAGTAAAATAATTTTTAGGGCTTGTGTCAAACCGTTGAGTTTTCACAAAATTTAAAAAATAACGTTTACCATGTGAAACGCTTATAAAATAACTGAGGTGAAAAAACAGGTGAAAAAAGAGGTGAAATCTCACCTCTTCACCTAAAATATATTTTTGCTGAAAAATGACCAAATTTCATGAAATTTCTCTAGACCGACTTTTACAGGGGTAGCCAAAACTCATGAAAATCGTGAAAAATAACAGAGTATTTTGACAACTTCAAACAAGTAGAGTAGATGAACTCTTTATTTTTCAAGCTTGACTTTTTACAATTTGAACTTTGTTCGCGTAGATGTGAATTCTGAAAGAAGTATGAGGGTCTTGTATGACTTTGTACTTCTCCCAGAGTTCATGTCTGTCAAACTTACCTGCCATGGACTCTTTCATAAGTTCCATGAAATCGTCTTCGGACAATCCAGGGAAAAGTATGATATCAGTAAGTATTCTTTTAACATCCTTACTTAAACTCTTTGCTGTCTGTACACAAATGACAACAGAGATGTTAAAGTGTCTGAGCTTCTTAAGAATTCGACACATATCTTGTTCTCTGTTCTTTAACAAAGGATGAGAGGCGAAATCATCTAAGATAAGAAGACATCTGTGAGGGTAAGTCTTCCAATCGTAAGATTGCAATTTCTTCGAAATGTATTCTATCTCTTTCTGTTTGTTTCTGAAGTGTTTCTTCTCTAATATTCTCTGCATTTCCTCATTTGGGTCTTTAAACTTCGAATTGACATACTCATTTATAGCATTGTACTTCAAAACTCTTCTTTGGTACTTCTTTATCCAATCTAACAACTCAGTATCTTTTATACATACTAACTTAGACTTTTTTATAATATCTTTGAACGAATTGACGGTTTGATCGAATTGACCAGAAGTACTACAAATGACAACTAACTCATAGAATGGGTTCTTCTCATCTAGTTCTTGTTGTTGTGCAGCCATTTTAAGATAAGTGAAAGTCTTACCCGACCCAGGTGGTGCAATTAGACCTGTTATACCATTCTGAGCAAATAAGAACTTGTCATGTATGGGTTTTATCTGAGCATTTTCTAACTTTCTCTTGTTCTTCTTCAAAACATTCTCAAATTTCTTGTCAATGTCAGCAAACTTTTTTTCTAACATATTTTTAGAAAAATTAAAATTTTTATCTTTTAGAAAATGTCTAGCGATTTCGCTATCTATATTCGAGACAAGCTTTTTGACAGCAAAACATCTGTCGACCATAAAATCTTACATAGTGTAAACAAGAAAGGTGAATTTGTTCTAAAGTTCTGTTTCTGGGAATATGACAAGAACCATAAAACATTACAAAGAGCAGTCTTAAAATTTGTCAATGACAGACTTGTTGACAGAGATGACGCCGATTGGAAAGATGAAGTCCAACAAAAGTTCTTAGAATGCAAAGAAGGCACATGCGCTGTTCTTGAAGATGAAATAGAAAACAGAATAGAAGAGCTATTAAAGGACAAAGAACTTTTACATAAATATGGTTCGGAGAAATTTGACATAACTCCACCAGAAAAGAAGAAGAAGAGAGAAAAGAAAGAAAAGAAAGTAGAAGAAGAGAAGAAAGAACCTGAACCAGTTCCAGAGAAGGTGAGATATGACATGTAAAAATAAAATTTTATTTTTAGAACATTTCTGGGTCAATGTCAATGTTCTCTTCCTCTTTAGGGGCAAACACTGGCTTAGACTCTAAAATCTTTTTACCCAATTTACCTTGAACTTCAACTATCTTAGACTCATAATATTCATAGTCGTCTGCTTTCTTTGGTTCATAAGGTATAACAAGTTTGTATGCTTTGCCTTCTTTAAGGTTTGAGAACCTTCTGTCAAAATTTTCTTTGACTGCTAACAAACCTTCTATGTCTAAGTCTTCAAATTTCGCACCATTTTTAGTCACAATAGCAAACTTAACTGGTTCGATGTTCCAAACTTTGTCAAATGTAGACTTTTCAAAATGGTAGAAGTAAACATTCAAATAAGCGAATGGGTCTAGTTCTTCTTTAAGTCCTGACATGTACTTGTTGACTGAGATGAATTTCGTCATCTTTTCTATCGGATAAAAAAATATTTTTTTTAAATTTACTCAGAAAAATTTTTCTTTGTATATACGCCGTTCTGTATGTCTAAAAGATTTTTGACATTTGCCAAGAATGTTCGTTTAGATGCTGTCATATAACCATACTCTTGACAATATTGTTTATACGAGTCGTACAAAGACCTTTCATCTAAACACTCAAAGTTAGTCTCATCTATAAACAGTTCATATACACTCTTGTTTGCTTCTAACAATGTTTGTCTTTCTTCGGTATGTGGAATTTGTCTTGGATTGAACTTAGAAATATCTAATGTCATAAAATATGAGAACAAGTGGTTGTAAAAGTTAGGTGTCAAAGTTTCTGCTAAGTCGTCAAAATATTCTGTATCTTGCATATGAGAATCTGACGTTCTGACAACTACATATCTTCTGTCAGAACTTTCTAACTTCATCGGAACAGCGTTGTTTGAAACCATGACGAAGTTTGCAACATTTTCACAAACTCTTTGGTCTTTATATTTTCTTTCAACAACTCCAACTTTGTCTGTTATAAGACTCTTCAAAGCATCTGAGTTCAAAACTTTTGTTGTATCTATACTTTGAAGTTCGTTACATACTATAAGTTTCATATTCTCTATTGAAGAGTTAAATTTACCGCAGATGTTTTCTAAGTTTGTCATATTAGGGTTCGAATAGCCCTCTAACAGTTTGCACAAAATATCTGTAAAGAAAGTGTTCTTACCAGTTCCTTGTTTTCCAATTATGATGAGAGCAGTTTCATTTTTAGCACTTGGATGTTGTAAGATGTTTGCAAACCAACATAAGATATACTCATAGACTCTTTCGTTTCCATTGCATATAATTTCTTTGACATGGTCTAACCAAGCTTCTATAACATTTTCTTTCCATTCTACTTGTTCGTATTTATATCCAGTGAAGATAGAATAGAAGTTTGGAGATGGTGTATAGAACTTTATACCTCGAACTGAAAAATCTTCTAACTTTGACAATAAGATATCCCAAGCATCTAACATCTTCATGCCAACTTGTACGACTTTTATTTTCTTAAGTTTCTGTCTACATTCTTGTTCTGAAACTATTGTTGCTCTTGGTTTGTTAAAGACAACATCCCATTCTTTCATGACATAACATTCTGGGGCAGAGTCAACATAAATGACTAAACGTTTCAAATTCTCGACTGCTTTGTTATAGTCTCTAAATGGACACATATTTCTGAAGGCTTGGAAGTCATAAAAATCTGAAACGTCTATTCTGTACATTTTTATAAAAATAAAAAAAAATATTTTTTTATTCTTGACTTTGTTGTTGCATTTGTTCCATTTGTTGCATTTGTTGTTCTTGAGCTATTTGTTGTTGAAGTTGTTCTTGTAGTACAATACTTTCACCAGTTGCATCTTCCAATTCGAAACTTTCTGCCGTCATTGACAAATACATAGGACATAAAAGTTTTACAGGAACAAAGTTTGCGTCGACTAAGGTTAAGTTTATGTTTGCTAAAGTGTTTGAGTTTACTAAAGCTGAAAACTCTGCATTCGAATGAACAATAGGCAAACCAGCAGAGAAAGTGTTGTTTATACGCATGAGTATCTTTTGGTCATAGTAGTTTCTGTCGACATTCGAATAGCACTTTGAACCTAAGTTTGAAACAATATATAAAATAGGTGTACTTAAAGTCAATGGAACAGACATTCCTTGTATGACACCTTTTCCTGTTATAGGAAACTGTTGGTAGTAAAAACCAGATATAAGTTTTGTATTATAGCTCATATCGTTTATAGTAAACTCAGTCGGACATCCAAACATAATGAAACCTGCTCTAGTTGCAGCACATGTTACATCCGTCCTTAAAGTATTAAATAAGTCAACAAAACCTGTTGGTGGTATATCTGAGTAAGTATCTTCAAAGAAGTATTTTTTACCATTCACAACAACAAAGTCTTCTGGTGTCAAAAGAGCAAAACAGGCTTTAGTCGTCATTGTGTTTAAAGTTAGTTTACAATATCGTCCTTGAGGACTTTGTAAGTTTGTTGTTATAGAATTATATGACTCAGGGTTTTTAGTCGTAATAGTATAAACCACTATGTCTTCTGCCATTTACTTAGCAAGTAAATTTTAATGAAATGTTGTGGTCGTCAAATATTTTTATGACGTCTGGGAAACTATATTTTAAGTTCAACGTTTCACCTCCTTTCATAACGTATATCTTGTCAATGACATTATATGAAACACCACAGCAAGCAATGTCGGGTTCTATTTCTTTGATGTTTATATCGTCTGCCTCTGTCAAAAGTTTCAATAGTTCTTTCAAAATTTCATGAGGTGCGATGACATATGAGTTCACTTTTACAGGGTTGTGTTCGACCAAGTTTAACATTATACCCAAAGCTTGACAAATCTTCTCCTGAGTTTTAAGTTTGTCTTTAAGTTGTTGGTAGTCGTTTCGAATATCTGCAACAGAACTTAAGTCTCTGCTAACTTCAGGATATGTTGGTTGTTCTTTTACAGGAACTATTGTTATACCATCTTCGTCTTCGTATGGTTTCCCCACTTCAACATCTCTTTCTTTGACATTGACAACAACACTTTGACTGTTTGTTTGAGTTGGTGAATTTAACTTCACATCTGCCACCGCCATTAAACCTTTTGAAACACTTACGCTTCTATTTTTCGGAAATGACATTTTACTTAGAATAAAAAGATGGACGTATTTGAGTATCTCTTCGAATTGAAGCAAAACAAAGTTTACACACACAAACAATACAAGTTCATTGACAGAATAGTTCTTTATACAAACAATGGAAAATGTTATAGAATAGCAGTCTTTGCTGAACCAAAATATTTTCATAAAGCAAAGAAAGTTGGTATAACTGAAATGGTGAAAGTTCTTGAAGCAGACAAAAATATAACAACAAAACTGACCGATATTTCTAAAGGTAAGTTTATAATACAATATTATATCAAAACTGGCGTACTGTCAATATTTGACGGAGAGAAGTCAGTTCAAGAACAACTTACTGACCTGCTGCCAAAATCTGCTCGATGGAAGCTGTCGTTATACCAATCTGAGGAGCCCCAGCAGGTTTCATCGAACGAATTTCAAAAGAGCATCTTCCGTGAAAAGTGCTATTGGTTTTGTAAACTTCTTTGCTTTCAATTCATTTGGACCGTCTCTGTCACCAGTATATTGTATTTGAACTGTACCAACAGTTGAAATACCACCCATAAAGTCTTCTGAGTCAGCAAATGGAATGCCAAGCCAAAAGTTTGAACGGTCTCCATTTGTATATTGAGTTTTTTGAGCTCCTGTATGAGTCCATACTTTCACATATGGCATAATAGAACTTTGCATTTCAGGGTTAATGGTTGTTGTGAAGTTGTTGTTAAAGTTCATAGCATCTAATGTCAAGTTGTATGACCTCATATCCTCAACTGTAGAATATTCTTCTCTTGGATAGTATTTGCCATCTATGTTTATATGGTATTTAATACCAGGGTTGTAGAAGCAAGAATAGTCATTTATAGTTCGTCTGAACAGTACAAACATAGTATCTGCATGTTTCATTGCAGTTGTTAAAGCAATATCTGTTCTTGCACCTGGGTCAGCACTTTGGTTTCCAACTTCACCTGCAAAGTCTTTGACAGATATTTGGTGTATAGGGAACATAAGTGGAACTGCAATATATTTGGCAGCTAAAGCATTTGAAATATCTGGGTCCAACATATAGACTGCAAGTCTGCTTTCTATTCTCTTGCATTCAAATTTTCGCATGTGAACTTAACTGGGTCCCAAGCATCTCCAGCAGCATTGAAATAATAGTTTACTTCAGTGTTGAGGTTTGAGAAACCAAAGTCTAAGTCAACTTTGTTTTTGCAAAAGTCGGCGAATGACATTTTATTTGTTCCCACTACTTGTAAGAGTGAATGGGTCTTGTGTTGGTGCAATGACTAAGTTATTTTTGCTTGGAGTAAGTTCGATAGAAATTTTTCCTGCCCAGTTTGGCAAGTATCTTAAAAACCTGAAGATGAGGAAAGATGACAAAGGAACTCTAAGTTTCAGTTTTACTTTGGTTACTGCTGCTGCAGTTTGTCCAGAAAGGTTAACATAAACTCCTGGAACGTTAGGGTCAAGTCTTCTTATTTTCTCAATAGTTGCATACTGGTCTGTTTGTTCTCTAGCTTGTGGTTGTACTGAGTTTCTCAAAGCGAACCATTCATAGTTTGCCCATGTTACTGTTTGAACTAAGTCAGAGTTAGAATATATCTTATATCCCATGAAAACTTCTGGAGCATATTGGTATCCGACATAGAAAATTCCATTGCAACCTTTCTTGTCAGACAACTTGGCAGAAGGTTTTATTTCAATGTCTTGTTCCACGTATAAGAAAGAGTTGTCAATAGAAATAATATGAAACCTGTCGCAAGCAATATCTACTGTTGTTGAAGAACCTTCTCCAAACTCACCTACGTTTCCATAAGAAACAGCAGTTGTATATTCGTAAGTTCCAGGAACTATTTCTGACCTTCTAATGGCATTGTCGCATTCGTTATACCATTCGGAAACATTTCCATTCATAGCATCCAAAACTGTTGGCGTTATATTCTGAGCGGCGTACATTTCATATGAGTAAAAATATAGAATAGTTGGATTTATATGTCATAATAGAACCCACGTGGACCAAGCTTTACTTTCTTCCTGACTGAGTTTTTAACTCTTCTTTTTCCTTCATTGCCCTCTGCTTGAAGTTGTTGCATCTTTGCATTATGTTCATCTAGTATGTTGCAAATTTCCCATGTCCTTTTTGCCTTTTGGCTCTGGTCGCCCATCTCAGGTAACCTATATCCTAGAAAGAGTTTGTCATAGTCTGTATTTGAGTCTTCGCGTATTGTTTGCATGACTCTTTCCTGAGTTTCCGGTTCAAGCTCTTCAAACAGTGCTGTCCATATGGAATAAGCTCGTTTCCAAATATATGTTTTTGTAGCCATTCTGGTTTTCTTTCCATGTTACCAACTATATCTTTTGTGAATGGGAAAGCTTTTACCCAATCTTTCAGTCTTGCGTCGTTTATTTCTGTAGTTGGTTTTATTTTGTCAAGGAACATGTTTTTCAATACTAACATTTCATTTGGTACTGTCCATTTGAGTTTTCTTAAATATTCATCCCTTCTCGTTCATTGTCTGCAAAGTAAGTTTTTATGACATTTTGTAAACTTTCGTTTGCAAGGTCATGTACAATAGGTTCTCTTCCTTCTCTCTCCCTAACTTTCTTTCTAAACTCTTCACCAAATATACCATCTCTATGGTTCTGTGTAGTTCTTTGAGATAAATGTTCTAGAACGTCAGGTGTTATATTTCCATCAGCCATGTTCATTTCATACTGGTCCAAAATATCTGCATGTTTCATATCTTTCAATGGCATTAAAGCCGCGCTGAAAATACCAGCTATATCTGGTTCACCATTCACTTCCATTGCGTCTACAACTTCTTGGAATTGTGGTTGTAAGTTTATGAACCACCTATCCGGATTAGCTTTATGACCCCATCTCATTGTAGTTCCATCGTCTGCAGAAACAAAAGTAGGTTTGTTTCCATCTTGGTTAGGTTCTGAATGAACTTTAAACAATGTTTCATTTCTATATGTTTTCTTGAAATTTAACCTTTTATTTTCACCGAGTTCATCCGAAGATTGAACGTTAAATGCTCGTAAGTAAAAAGGGTTGTTGTATTTGTGTACATTTTTTCAGTTCTTCCATTCTATGCTGAATATTTTCATCTGATGTTGGAGTCTTTTGTATGTCGGCAAACATTTTTCGATATTCTTCTACTATGTCAGCCGAATTTTTTTTAGACTCTTGGAAAGATTCCATATTCTCCGCATACTCTTGTTGAGGGTCAAGATTTTTCGGCTGTTCCAAATCTTCATCTAGTTCTGTGAAGTTAGTTTCCAAAGGAGGACTTGTTCGTTTCCTTCAGGCTCTTCTAGCTGTTGTTGCTGAACTATTTCTTCCATGTCTGGTTGTATCTGAACTTCTTCCTGTGGAGTTTCTTGTACCTCATCTGCTGGCATTTCATATATTCCGAGACCGTTTTTAACAAGTTCCCTATCTAAGTCATCCGCATCATAAACCTTTCTTTTTCGTTCCGTCTCTATTTTTTACGCGTTTCATGAAGAGAGTTGAATTGTCATTTAGCTCTGACATCAAATATCTCGGAGTAAATTCATCATGTCATTTGGATGATATGCTATTAAATCATATCCCTTAGCGAGCTTGTATTTTCCAGGTTTGAAATTATATCCCATTTGGTGCTGAGCCATAAAGCTAAATAGGTTCGGGTCAGTATTTCCATCCTTGAACTTTCTAATAGCTTCTTTATATCTGTCACTAAAGTCAATAGTATCTGGGTAACCATACTCTTCTTTAAGCATTTTTAAGAATTCTTGGTTTCCTTGTTCTCTACTTCTTTTATGTCCTTGCTCTGTTTGTGGTTGTTGTTGTGCAGGGTTTTGAACTGTTGGTTGTGCTGGTTGTTGTTGCAGGTTTTGAACTGTTGGTTGTGTGCTGGTTGTTGTGTTGGTTGTTGTGCTGGTTTGTTGTTGTTGTTGTGTTGGTTTTGGTGCATGCCTGTGTCTGTGTCCATGTGACGATGTAAATGTTTTAGGTAGTCCTGGTGCAGGTGCTTCTCTTGGAGGGTTTGGTGGTATATAAGTTCCACTAGCTAGTATATAAGTTCCACCAGCTGGTATATAAGTTCCACCAGCTGGCACATATGTTCCATCTGCAGCATAATGTCCTACCTGACTTTTCGTTCTTAAGAAAGCATTTACTAGGTCTGTTTTTGGTCTGTTGTAACTCTTTTTCTTGACTTTCCACAACGTTGCTCTAACGGCGTCATAGGCACTTTGAACTGCCTGTCTCGTTGCTGCATCTGTTATTTTCGTCATATTTTGTGCTACTTCTCTTAACTCGTTGTCGAAACCTTCAGACTTCAGTTTCTTTCCAGATGAGAAGTCGTTCACTTGTTTCACCTTACTATGAAGAGCTTCGAAGGCATTCTTAAAGTCAGCATTCGTTAAAGCTTCATTTGAACTGTCTTCATCCGCTTGTATTTTTGTCCTTATTGACCCTATGAGTTGGGCTGCTTTAGCGTTGGCTTGGGCATCTAACCAGTCATTGTTAGCTTTTATATATTCTGCGCTTTTCATTGCCTTTTGCATAGCCGTCGTTATTTTTACTTTCTTGTGCTAAGTTTTCATACTGTACGGTTTGGTTTTGCAACTGTAAAAGTTTTTCTGCCTTTACATTTGCTTCAACTTCTTTTTTATACTCATCGCTATCCATATATGTCTTCAGGGCTTTTTGTTTTATCTCTTCATCTTTCAGTACTTTATATTGAGTAGTATGGTTTTTCAAATTTATGACATCTTGTTCCATTTTTGCTACTTCTGCTGCTTTTTCTGACACTTTTTTCGCATATTCCTCTGTACTTAGTTCTTTCAGTTGTTCTTCTTTCTTCTTTTTCTCTACGTTTAACTCATTGAGTTTCTTTGTGTGTCTGTCATATTCTAGTTTCTTTTCGTTTTCACTTATTTGCTTCTGTATGTCTATGTTTGACTTTTTGACATCTGTTATTTGATTTTTGAGTGAACTCAAATTCATTTGACTTTGAGGGTTATAAGCTGTTCCGTCTGCAGCTCCACCATAGCCTGCCATTTTCGCTAAAAGTGCCGCTCTTAAACCTCCACTCTGTGCACCAACAACTCGGTTTAAAAGCATAGGATTGCTTGACATTTGTTGCAACATAGTGGGGTCATTCATTATTTGTTGTTGCAACTGTTGTTGTGGTGTTAGTCTTACTATTGGATGTTTCAATGCTCTCTTCCTCTTACGTATATTCTTACGTAGCTTACGTGGCATTTTAAGTGAAGTTAAAAAGCGGTTTTTGACAGATGTTTATATGACACTTTTTGTTCAGCACAAAAAACTACTCGGTCAAAGTGTTGTCAGTTTTGTAAAATAACCGTCCTATCTCATTCTATAAGGGAAAAGGCTTCTCAAAGTATACTTCCTTGGAACGCCTGTAACTTTTCCTGTAGCGACGATAGACCCTTACTTGTCCGACAAAGTTACACTATTTTGAGTGCTCTACAAAAAAGTCAACGGCGACGACTCTCAAAAACCGTTGTGTAAAAAGTTTTACCGTTGGACAAAAAAGTATATATAGAAAACAAAAAACGTTTATAGTTCATTCAATATTTGAGATGGAACGGTTTTCCAACGGTAACTATTAAATAAAATAAAAATAGAGGGGTTACCGTTGACGAAAACGGTTTATTTTAAACTTTTCTATGAGTAGTCCGAAAAAAACAGTTCATTTTTGTCTAATGGCATTCGCTAGCGTGTTCGCTCCAAATTCACCTGAAGAAATTGCTTGCAAACTTTCAGCACCCACAGGTTTAGAGCCTCAATATCAAACTGCAGCATCTACACATTCTCCAAGCAGAACAGACAATTCACTCAATCCAAAGCCACTTTCACTACCAAAAACAATACCAAACGAGCTCCGTATTACAAAGAACCACAGCAACGCTGAACTACGCAAAATACTACTCAGATTGTCTGAAGAATACTTCAATTCAAAGCCAGAAGAAAGAGTTCCTGCAACTTTTAACAAAGAATATTGTGAACAACTCAACAAAGTTCTTGCAGACTTTACCAAACTACAAAAAGAAACACCTGACCCATTCGAATTAGGTGACACAATTGTCAACTATTTTCCAACAATAACAAAGATAATGGTTGACAGAACTATATGTCAGCTTATTGAAAGTCTTCCACCCAAAGCTGCAAAAAAAGTCGAACAGTTTTGGGTCGAATTCAAATTAAAGAGTTATGGATATCAGGATGACGAAGAAGAACGTGAGTACGGACAAGAAACAGCAAAATGGCAATGTCTTAGCTCACTCAACCCCAAGTTCAAACCATTATTTTACTCAGACAACAACACAATTCAAGTACGCAAAATTGCTATTCATTTCGTTAACCAAGCAGAAGACATTGAAGAAGGAGACTCTATCTCAGTTTATGTTTGCTACTGCAAATTTTTCAAGGACGAATTTGGAGGACCAATTCTCATGCATGTCTTCAAGCCACGTCAGCAACTCTACGTTGAAACTGAAATAACACTCATGCATGGAATGTATCTCAAGTTTGAAAGCCAATTGGAAAACACATACAACATTTGGCTTTCATACATTCAGTTCGATACACCAGATGACTTTGATGTTGAAGAAGAAGACTCTACTCAAGAAGATGAACCACAAGACTCAATCCAAGAAGAGTCCTCCGAATTCACACCAGAAGACTAACAATTTTCCGAATAAAAACCTCATTTTTTACTAAACATCTTCGGGGCTAGAAGGGGCGCAGCCCCTGGAAGCCCCACTACCTTTTTTTTTTTTTTTTTTTTTTTTTTTTTTTTTTTTTTTTTTTTTTTTTTTTTTTTTTTTTTTTTTTTTTTTTTTTTTTTTTTTTTTTTTTTTTTTTTTTTTTTTTTTTTTTTTTTTTTTTTGGATATGATGTCAAAAGTTAAAACATAACTTAGGATCTTGAGAAAAATGAAAAACAAAAATTACATAAAAAAGAAAAATTTTATCTAATTTGTTTTTTTGGACCGAATAAGTAATTTTATTGAATTTCAATACGACACATAGATTTTATTATTAGTAATAAATATAATGGTTTACTATTAACAAGGAACCTAAACTAATGAAAATTTGATTTCAAATATTGTATATGATTATCATAGATTACCAAAATATATTGCTATTTATGAGGATATAATATTGATTATTAGTAAATCGTATAAATTTAATAAATATACCATGAATATTGAATGAATTTCTTGATTCATAGGGGTAAAACGCGCTTTTATATGATTTAGACAGAGAATTTATGAGATGTAAATAACACAATAAAGGTTTATATTGAATATTTTCTAAAAATAAATCGAAATTATAAAAAACAATACATTTATTCATTGAAACTACTTGGACAAATATGAAACAAGCATTCAGGCAATACTTTTGAGACTTCAACGCATCTGATAATTTTTATATAACTTCACCTCTTATGCTTAGAGTGGAGGTATTGAGATCGTATAAGTATAGATGAGCTCACATTCAGATATGATGTGTGAACTTCTGTTTTCACTGCAATTTTGAATCAGAATAAACTCAAAACAAGAATAAAATGATATACTCACTCTCTAAATGTGTTCGAGATTTAAAGTTGTATGAATAAAACGATTCATCTTTCGAAGCCTCCCATTTAATGAGAGACTTCGAAAGATGAATGTATTCATGTAGATGAAATACTATATATGACCATGTGTGATACTAAAGATATCAAAATGTTCATTTTTAAGTGCAATAGAAGGGTTATCTCTCGTAAAATCTCAATTTAAGGAAGATTTAGAAAGAACTCCTTTCCTAAGTAGATAGTGTGTGGTTTCTGTCTTTTGGTTGATCAGGAACTATGAAATTAAGTCGGACAGAAAGAAGTTCTTTCCAAAACAGACTCCAAATGAGTTGTTCGAAAAGAACTTCCTTCTGTATATGGATAATTGTAGTTACCGCACTGAAGTATGTGATTGTGATGATGGAGTTCTCGATAAATCTAAAATCGGATTAAGATTAATTGAAAACTCAAGTAATTCTTTGAAATCTTGTGTTGTCTGGCACTATAATAACCAAAGAATGAGAATATTATGTTGAATGATGAGTACGTGTGCTCGGCATTCGCCGAGCGAATTGAGTTTAACGTACTATGAAAAGTGACAAATTTGGGCTTTTTTTCCTAGGGTTATGATCTCTTCCTTTCTGCTCAATACGACAGAAATGAAAGAATGAATTTGTACTCCCTAATTGATTACTACAATCTGTATCTATCTTTAACATAGAATTAGCTGCATTGTGATTTATACTCCAGAATTATTCAATTTAAGATCAACCTCGTAAATTTTAATCATATTGCACCAATACTCCTACGTTGAGATAAGAACATGATTATACATACCAAAGCCCCATATTAAAAATCAAAATTTAGCACCTCCATTATGCAACCACATTATTCGTCGCAAATAAGTATATTTACGCATATTATGATGCATATTCACACAACTCGTATACATGAAAAGTTATTAAAATCAGACAAAATTATTGCAATAAGGAAAAAAAAACAACTTTATTATATATGTTAGTAATGAATTACAAATATTTCTACAAAGAATGCTCAATACTTCATATAATCTTCGAATATTTCTTATTACAAGTTAATACATTTTGACTCGAACATGATAAACAAAAGCTGACACGCTGATTACTACATTTATGAAAATATAGTACGTTTCCATTCATCTGTTTACGTGTTTTTGTTGGAATAAAATCATTTTTTTTTTTTCATGAAATAAGAATTTTGCTGCGAAAGCAATATCTCTAACAATAATTAATACATTACGTCAACTCTGGAATGAGTATTTATCAAATATGATATCAAAATCAAAAATTAGTTGTTTTTTATGAGTAAAAACGATGTAAATTGATTATTTGACTAATTATCAAATACTTTGATTTTCCAAATTTTTTTCGAAATTGATTTTTTCATGTGAAAATTCAAATTGTTTAATTTCATTTTTGAAATTTTGAATTTTTTTTGGAATTTTGAGTTGATCAATTCAGCAGAATTGATAATGCTATTGCTTTAGGGCATACCACAAGGTGATGAATAAAAGGTGAACATTAACAAATTATTTTAAATCACAAATATCATCCTCATCAACTTTAATTCTAAAAAGAACTGTACTGAATTATGAAAATGCATGATTTACATTATTAAAATCTTTGAATGAAAATAGTACAAGATAAGTTTTTATTCATTTTTAATTAGATTTAAACGAAAAACTACTCCATATTAAAATTTAAGTCGAGAAATCGTATTTTGTTCTTATTTGTTAGCATTTTGTAGACATTCTAATCTTGAATTAATTTGTTACATGATATTATTAACAAATTTAACTGAAAAAATATGTTAATATGGAATAAACCATGATTATATAAGCTATCAATGCTATATATACATATGTAAAAGATTCATATTAACTCAATTAACAAAAATGATAGATTTTCATAAAGGTTCAATCTAGGTTCGTCCGAAAATTTTGATTTTTATATAGAAGACATAGTTTCATATACATAATTAAATTTTCAAACAAATTTGATCATACCATTTATTAAGCAGGATAGTATATTAATTACTATCAGTATAAAAATATAAAAATGATTATATTTAATTATTGCATAATTTAGTCAAAGAGTTATAAGCCTCAAGTGATCGTTATCACCTTCAATGCACGTATACTTTATTGATTCATAGATATTTAATCTATGTTTGACATGTTGTTGTCGTCATTCGTTTTGTTCCCATTCTTCCTAAGTTAGAATTAGAGAATACACCATCCACATCATCTAATTTGGTCCTCAGCGATAGATTGGTTCATTTTGGAGGAGTCCCATCAGACAGTTTTCGAGCACCAAATATCAAATTTTAATGTATACAAATCTTTAGTGATTTATCTCTTTTATGATGAGTAAAAGGTTTCTGCTCATCAACATTTGATTTCCGACATATATGATTTCTAATTGCAATTATTTACTTTCTTTTTATAATCTAACTCTGTGACTCATACCATAAATTAATTATTGGAAAGTGTCAATATGTTTGGCACAACGCATGGCGGAAGATACCAAACCATGCAGGGAATATGATACGTTTAAGATCTCCGAACTTTTTTTCCAAAAATTTTCTATCGTTGCCCTACCTCTTTGATGAAGTTTCTTCAGAAATTTTTGGTCATGGTACTGATAGTTCCTATTGATTGATTCATCGTTTCATGATCATTTAATCGTATTAAAACAATCAATTCGATTTAACGTTTCATTTTTCATTCAATTTATAGAAATCCAACTAAAATTGAAATTTTAATTTTTGATGATAATTATAAATTCAAATTCGTCTTTGATGAAGTTTCTTCAGAAATTTTTGGTCATGGTACTGATAGTTCCTATTGATTGATTAATCGTTTCTTATATGTATGAAATATTTCATAAATTAACATAATTATCACGGACTTCTTTTCATTCGCCGAAACTTTAATTCTGTGATTAATTCAGCTAAATTTCCTGAATTTTAGTGCGTATTTAGGAGAACAAATCAATGACTTAAAAGATTACATACAATGCATTAAATTTATATAGAATTCAAGTACAAATGATATAAGGTGAGTTAATTTCAGAGATTATCTGAAACAATCAACATTTTTTAAAATTTAAGATATAAAAATGTCACATTCTTCAAAGTAATCCGCATCCAATTTAATTTAGATCTAAAACGGTCAAAAATTCTCATGAAAATGAAATTTGTGGATATAATCCCAATCATCTAGATGTTTATCAATATTATCCAATCAAATTTATAAATATCAGCATTTAATTACTCATGTATCTGAATTGATTAGATATTTTTTTCAGAACTGAGGTTGAAGCGACTTAAAGACTTTGATATTCATTTTTCATATTCTATGAACACCAATTTCATATTTTTTCAAAGCATTTCTCTCTAGTCATTTCAATGTCACTCTTCGACGAAAATGTTCTCATTAGAGATTGCGGAAAAAATCTCACCAAAGGAATGAACGTTTGCCAACTAAGGGTTGGTGGTCAGAAATATTCATTCCAGATTGCTGTTAATGGATTTAATCAGGCTATTGATTTTCCACTGTTACAAGCTTCATATTTTAACAATATGTTCGGAT